>NC_087071.1:19554920-19599785 GCF_963678635.1 Symsagittifera roscoffensis | reverse complement strand
AAAAGGGGAGATGTAGTCTGGATTTTGAAAGATCGGACGCCACGAGGAATATGGCCTTTGGGACGAGTCACAGCAGAACATCCTGGTCGAGATGGGACTACTCGAGTCGTGACCGTAAGGACGGCGTACGGAACCTTTGACCGCCCGGCTAGTGCACTCGCACGCGTTTTTTCGTTCGACTCGGAAAATACCTCGACTTGAGCTCAACTCGGGTCCCGGGAGCATGTTGCTGAAGCAACTTTCCCGCACTTTGATAAATCATCGAATAAGTCATAAATTGATTCTAAAGTCACTGCGATTTGTAACATACCATTGAAAAGTTTGAATTAAACCTTCGTGAATCTTGTTGATAAGAAAGATTATCATTACAACCTGAATCAAAAAATAATTTTTGTTCTAAATTGTTTTTTTTTAAGTCATGGAATGTTTAAACATAGAGTGCTCTTTTAATTTCAGAATTAGATTTTTTAATTTGCCGTTCTTAGCAAACCTTTAATAACCTCTCTCGGATGAAATTTGAAAAAAGTCCTCTGTGACATTTTCGGCAACCTTTTGGGCGTTTGAAACTTGCAAAATTGGCTAAATTGTGTTCTCAACTTTTCGTTTAACTTGGACCAAATGCGTTCAAAAATTTACGCTCACAATTAAACCCGAGTTGAATTGAGGCACACTAATTGATCCAAGCCAAAGTTGGCTGACGTAAATAATGTAATTTCCCTATATTACAATTGGTAGTGGGTAACTTTTTTCAGATAGATATTGATTTTTTATTTTTTTTTCAAAAACAACGAGCCAAAACTCTTAACCAAAAATTATACAAACTGCGCAAAAGTTTCGAGAGGTCTTGTTTTGTTATATTAAAAACATTGAAGTAAATAATTGATTGCGAAACACTTTGTTTGATTCTACTATTGCGCTTATAGTTTTGCATTTCCTATAAGCGACAAGTGCAAAAAAAAGCTTGCGCAGATTTCGTTTTCATTTTGAAAACTCAAGTAGAAGTTACCAACAAAGTCGTACAACAAGGCAAGACCAGGATTTATCTTGCTCCAATTTAAACTGGTCTGAAGTCAGGGGCGGATCTAGGATTTTCTCGAGGTGGGGGGGGGGGTGGATTTTCAAAAAATTTTCCAAAATTTTGAAGACCTTTTTTTAGGTCGCCAAATTGATTTTTCGAGCTCTCCCAAAGCACTGTTTTGCCCCTATTTTGGCAAATTTTTCTGCGCCCTAGGCATATTTTTGAAAAAACAGTCAAAAAAGTCGGTTTTGGGCACTTTTTGCAAAAATTTTGACAAAAAAATCGCGTTTTTTTTGGCGCGCGCTCAGCCTCAAAATTTGTATATATATGCGCCCATGGCGCCTTTAGAAAAATTTTAGGGTCGGTCGGCCAAAAATGGATTTCTGAAAAAGTATCAAAGGGGGACCCTTTGGGTCGGCAGGGGCTCGAATCCCTGAGAGAAGGGCGTCCGCCCCCCGCCCTCCTCCCGCCCTCCCCCTAAATCCGCCCCTGTCTGAAGTATTTTTTTGCTAAAATTATTGAAGAGATTGGGCTTTGGTTGTAATTCTTCCAAAATTCAAAATTTTGCTCTTAGATTTTCAGTATCATTTTCAAAATCACGCATGAAAATGTGCATAAAAATTAACGCGAGAAAGTTGCCTCAGATGGCAAAAAATTGCCCTGAGCATATATATTCTATTACTTTCTTCGGAAGTAGGAGCAATAAATCTTAAATAAACCCTGAAAATAACTCAAAGTTTCTATTTTAGATGCCGCTTGTGTTAACAAGTAATTGAAATCAAGGTTGAATCCAAATTTGAACAAAATAATTACAAATAATTTTTTTTAGAAAAGTTATCAAAAAGTTTTATAACACTGATCTTTTGATTGACTTGATCAAAAAACGATTAAAAAAACGAGTGGCTCTAGAGAAATCGAAGTATTAAATCAATTAATCAAGTTATTGCAAAAAAAAAGAAGGGAAATAAACATGCAAAATAGATGTTTTCATGTATCTATTTCATTTATTTATGACGTAAAAGTTTTGTTAGTGGTTCGGAATTCCATGATCTTTTGCGCCTGATTCTTACATGTAATTAAAATAATTACGGCATGTAAAGCTTGTGTCTATTGGTTTGAAAGCGAGCAAACTCTTTTTTGAGCACTGTAAAAAACTGAATCTTGCGTCGAGAAGGGAGAGATGGGGTGAAAAGGGGAGTTATAAACCCGCTGATTGATCATGCGAAGGGAAAAATTGATGCTGATAATGAGGAGAGTGACACAAGAAAAATTTTTATCCCTAAATATGGAGCTTAAGTCTTGCGTTCACTAACCTCTTTTGGTTGTTTCGTAAAACAGTATCAATCAACCATGACGTCTAGAAATTAAAAAGCTAAACAAGACTGCTCGTATCAAAGCGAAGCCCTGAATTGTTCGACTGCCTCATAAGGTCTATGGAGCAGTAATAACGTGAAAAAAAATAAATATAAGAAATATAATGATTTTTTTTAATTTGATTTTTTTTTGTGGAAATCATCAACCCACAAGCCTTATTAATTACACCGTGATAGATAGATATCGACCCTAAAACAAATGAATTATGGCAAATAAGCTTGCTTCAACCAATTTGGAACAATTTCTCAGACGGATTTAAAGTCCGCTTACGCGTTAATCGTGCGAAATTTATTCGTTAATTGTCCCAAATCGGCCAAAAAGCCAATCTTTAAACCCCCATAACTTTACAAAAAACAATCACAGGTAAAAGATCTTTTCAAATTTGAGCTCATGACGACAATATCTTTTGAATGATGTAAAAATTTTGTTAAAAATGGCTAGTTAGAAAATCAAATTTGTCTGAAAAAAACCCACCCCGAGCAAAAATATTCCGTTAGTTTCGTTTCTTACGCAATTAGTATTAATTCAACTTTTGCCGATTCGATTTATAAGCCAGCCGATTTGATTTATGAGAATTTACAAAAGAGTAATTCAAAATGTTTTCAACGGGTCTAGGGCAAACATCCGATATGTCAAACATATGCTACTTCAAACGTCCGAACCTTTGGAAAAGTTTTGTTTTAAAATGACGTTAGATTTTTAAAAGCTTGAAATAGTTCAAGTAATCAATTCTAATTTAACTAACTCTCGGTGTAAGCAATAACCAGAAACTAACCCTCGCAGCGATAACCAGAAAAAATTTTATTTAAAATTCTACCCCTGTTGGAAAAATCGCAACACGTTGGCCAGATCGCGGCAATCGCCGCCTCCATTCGACCACTGCAGCAGCGTCTTTTATGCAACTGTAAATACCGAATTTGCCCTCTTTTTTGAAAGCTGTATTCGGATGTTCGCGATACTTTTTGATATATTTATCGTTTATCTATCTATCGTTTATCTTTATGAACGCGGAGATGAGGAGAGTTACTTTTAAAAAAAGAACTTGAAAATTGTTTTTGAAAATTTCGTTTTTAAAAATTATTCATCCATTTCTTAAGCGAGCAGTGCTTTCTAACCCTTCAAAAGCAGTCTGAACAATCAGGGCTATGTCCTGAGAGCAGTATTAATTAAATTTTATAGGTCATTAGGTCATTAACCGGGCAGTGTTATCATTGAGATTTGCCCTGTTATGCGAGTAGTCTTCTTAAATTCAATAGGTTTTATCCGACAACATCAGCTTAAAATTTTTCTCGGAGTGTACAACTGGTGAAAGAAATGAAAATTTGATACAATTAAGAAAAGTTGCTGGTCAAACTGCTCAAAGAATGTTTTCCTTTCCCTAATTTAATGACCATGTAAACGCTGAAGTTTAGCATACAACAAAATAATATATATAAACAAGCATTCAAAAGAACTAACCAGTTCAAACATCAACCATTTTTTGAGTAACTTCCCATAATGTCCTTCAAAAAACAGAACTTTTTTCTTAGCATACTGAAGAGATGCCTTGAAATTATAGCAGATAAAATTACACTAATCAAAGATTTCGAATTATTTTTTTCCCGGAAGTAGTCTATAGATCCACAATAACTACCGCTAAATCTGCAAACAGCAGAGAACATGGAGTATACTTCAAATCAACGACACAACAAGTGATAAAATTGATTTTAAAAAAATGAATTTACGAATCTGTGGTTAATGATTTCAAAGATGCATGTTTTCTAGTTGAATATCAGTTTTTTTCTCGAGTTTCAGTAATGTTCTCTCGAGATTAATTTTTTTAAGTTTTGATTTGCGCATAAAGACACTCAACGTCATATTTCTGTCCTATTTCTAGGGATGATTGTTGAGTTCGAAAAAAAACCCTCTGACAGGGCGTCTGTTCTATACAAAATCTGATCAGCTGGGAAAAGTACGAGAAAAAAATTATATTATCCACGGATTACTTTCAAGTTATCAATTAAAATGCCAATCTTAAATGCATTTGATGTCATTGACTCAAATGAGGTTTTGGTTTGAAAGCAAACAATGTAGCAGTAATAACGAATCAACGTAAGCCTTGATTAACTTCTTATTTTTGTATTACAACGAAAAATTTTTAAAATTAATTGTACTAAATTCGACCAATTTGCTCTGACTAGTTTGTGCTTTGAGGTTTCGAATGACTACCCGGGTTGAAGTCAAGGCACAAAAAAAAGATTCTAATATAGTTCATAACATAAACATTGTTAATCAATCATTACCAGGCTAAACTCTGCAATGGATAGGCGCTCAATTTTTTATTTGTACGTTACTGGATTCCAGAGACAAGTCTTTGAACATATTTCAAAAGCAAGGGGATTCCACTTAAGAAACCTCTCTGGACTCCGTGTAAGAATACGGTCAAAGTACATTTTTTCGGAGCATTAGTTTTGATGCGGATTCCGCCTTGAGCGAATAGAAGTAATTGTTCCGGATTCTGCACAAGTAGGCGGATTCCGCAATTGAACGTGGGTTCCGCAAATTTATGCGGATACCAATAACAATTTGCGTTTTCCGGTCAAAACTTGCGGATTCCACTTACAATTGCGGCTTCCATGACAGCTTAAGATTACTAAACCCAATTTTTTTTGTTTGTTAATCATATGAAAAAAACAAATTGTTTTCATTTTAGAGATTATTGAAAAGACATTTGCTAATTTATATAATTCTGATATGCAAGGACATCAAAAGGCCCAAAAGGCCTAGTCAGGTGATGCCATAATTAAACAGTACGATTTTTAAGAAGTACTAAAAAATTCCTATCATTTGTCCAATCCCTTCAATCCCATTCGTTTATTGTTTTTTAATTTTTTTTTGCGTTGTATATATTGCAAAAATCATGGTTGACAAAAAATTTTTTTGGTTGGCTATCATTAAGATTTTTAATTGTATCAGCAAATTTTTCAAAAAAAACGTTTTGAAAAAAAAACTGAATAGTTTTTTTCCTTACACCTATAATTTTTGGACGTTTACGAGTAAAATTAATCATTGTATTGATTTTTTAAACAATTTTAATGCTTCAATAATTCAATCTTTAAGTCCAAAAACAGAGTTTTTTAGGAATTTAGATTTTAAATCCTTCTATGAATGCTGACTTAAAGTTTCGAATATCTCGTATATGTGTAATTCTTTAACTGAGCATAACTTGTTGGTTTCTTTAAAAATGTTACTGACTGATTTTCAGTTTTCTTAAAAATCTTAGAATTCTCAGGAGTTTTGTTTCATTTCAAGTTTTTGTAGTGATATTTCATTAGCTGTGCCGTACACTATAACCCCATATTGCAGTATTGGCAGATTATGTCTGAAATAGGTTTTAATTGGTTGTACTGTCGTTAGTACCTAACGTAATCGGTAGAGCAACCCCCAAAAATTAATAATTTTTCAGACAAAAAAGCCACTGTGGAGTTTCAAATCTAAACTTGAGTCCATGTGATTGAACAAATTTTTCTATAGAGGCTTTTTATAACATCATCGATTCCTAGTTTTATATCGTCTATTCCTGTGATTATTGTCCTTGTTTTATTATAGTTCTGGTTTTTCTAGTTTCAGAGTTAGCTTATTGACTTTGTACAACAATTTTCTTATTTTTGATAAATCCCCATTGTACTGGTGTACGTATTGTTCGTTTTGCTTCCTTGCTTTATTATCATCGTATAAATAAGTGTTCATTCAGTTTGTAATCGTTGGCAAGTCGTTTATCATTTTAAAAGAACAGTAGTGGCCTGAGGACTGATCCCTGTGGAAATACACGGTGAATATTCTTCATTTTCGACTTTTTGGAACCTATTTTGACTACTTGTGATCTTCTTGTCAAATTTGATTTCAACAACGCCTGTCTGGGACCTCGTAGTTTTCAACTTTTGTAGAAATGTATCATGTCAAACGCTTTTTTGAGATCTATGAAAGTTGCAATTGTTTAATTGGGGTTCAATTCTCAATCATTTCGGATTTCTTCCATGAAACTTACTAAAACCTCCACTTCAGTCAATTTAGCGCTGAACCGAAATTGGTTTCTAGTCAAACCGCCATAATAATCTAAGAATACAATAATGCGTTTATGGAATAACTTTTCAAAAATTTTGCTAAAAACTGGTAAAAAGAGATATTGGCCTATACTTATCTGAATCTTTTTTGTTCTATTTTTGTGAATTGGTTTTACTATGTCTATTTTAAGACAACCTGGAAAATCTTTTTTCTAAAAATTTGGTTACTAATTTTGCCATTCTTTTTTTTCTTTTCCATTTCAATCTTTTCGGTGAACTGGCAAAAACTGGTAGAAGAGATTTTGGCCTATAAATATCAGGATTTTTTTGTTCCAGTTTTTGATTTTACTATTTCTATTTTAAGACAGTCTGGAAAAAAAAAATTTCTAAAAATTTGTCTAATAATTCCAGTGGTTTTTTATTTCCATTTATGACAAATAATTTTAAACACAAAAACCACAGTTGTTTTTTGTAAGAAAGATACGGAAAAAACAAAGAGATTTTATTTTTTGCTTGTTTTTATGAGACAAAAACTATTAAGAAATCGCTTTTGATGAAATTTTTTAGATTATCTATTTTTCTCAGCCAATTGATGTCCTATATTAGCAAAAAACTGATTGAAATTTCCGATTTATTTTTTGGCTTACGCTAGCAGATTTTTTAATTTCTCCCAATTTTTATCCAAAAATTTTAAAAACAGCTCTTGGGCTATGTTTAACATTAGTTTGAAATTAGTTTTGGTTAAACTGTTTTTGTTTCTTGCCTATCTATTTTTGTAATGAGTTTCTAGTTTTTGCTAATTTCGTTTTATGATCGTCACTTCCTAAACGAATCTTTGCTTGATCTTTTTTTTTTGCCAGCCATAATTTTGGTTTTATTATCTATTCAAGTTTTTTTCTTTCGTTTGTCTCTTGTTTTAGTTGGAACGAAACAAGTCTGTGTTTGTTGTAACTATCTGATGACAAAGTTGAAAACACTCAATGCAATCTAAGTTTGTAAATTCTTTGTCGTGACTTTGTAATTCATGCAGAAAATTAAAAATCATATTTTCGCAAATTGTCTTATAATATATTTGAAAATTGTCATCTTCTAACATGTTTGAAGTTTTGTTTGGCTCTGCATGGGAAATTTCATTGAGAGACTCACTTTTTGTTTCTTTCAGGAATTGAACTACTGTTGAACGATCTCTAACCAATGTATTCGACACCTGAACAACTGTAGAAAAATTTGAGTACACCACATCTATGCTAATTTGAGAAACACTGAGTAAACCACATCTATGCAACAAAAAATTGTTTGGCGATTTGTTTCTAAATTTTTTGATCTTTTGATTTAAAAGCTTTTAGACCATCGTAGCATGCATTTTTAATTTGAGCTTTAAAAGGATCAAGATTTGAAAGGATCAAAAAAAGAACATATTTATCATCGGATCTTGCACGAGTTCCAAAAGAATTGGTTCAAGAACTCCACAAACTGTTCCGGATTCCGCGAAACTTGTCGCGGACTGCACAATTACTGTCGCGGTTTCCGCACAATTGCCTGTTTTTGGAGCAATTTTGGGCATTACAGTGTTTCAGTTATTTGTTCTTTGAACTCAAAACAGCAAATAAGATCAAAAAAGTAGCAATGTTGTTGATTCTGCCACAAATTTGGTTCTGGCCTGTTGCGGAATTCACTTACAATTCACAAAAAGCACAGTTTGGGCTCGTAATGATTCCCTGAATGGTGTGCAAAAGAGTTGTATGAAAAGAGAGCAATTCATTTTGATGAAAAGTATGTTCAACCATATCGAAAACATAAGTGATTGTTTCTCATAGTTCTGCGTAAAAAATGAATGAACACTTTAGATGGCAAATATCTTAATGCTTTTTTCTTTGGGTTTAAAAAAAATCTTTAAAAATTATGTTTCCGGAAGACTTGTAAATAAAAAACTGATTATTCTTTAGGGCAAAAAATCTTGTCAAACTTCATCGTATGGAAAAATAATTATCATAAAATATTTTCAAATTTGAGTCGGAGTTGAATGGCAACAAGTTTTTAAGTATGTGTATGAAGTTTTTTTTACCTGTTCTAACCCTGTTAGTTGAAGATGCAATGAATGTGGTATACCTTATTTTTTTGCGGTTTTAGCTCCTAAGGATTTCAATTGAACTTGAACATGTCAACTGCAACAACCCAGCATTTTCAACAACTGGATTTTTTGATGTAGAAGCTTTTTAGCCATAAGCAAAAAATTAGACTTTCTTTGACGGATTTAAACAGACAAAATGTTATGGTTTATACTTAGGTAATGAACTTCTAATGAACTTAGAAACAAACTTAAATGGCAAATCTATAAATGCAGTTTATCTGTGAGGTTTTTCTCTCTGAACCAGTGGGTTTTTTTAATCGGATAACACCCTTCGAAGTTTTCTTTTCTGAATTATCAAAGGAAACTTGAAAAAGCTTATTTTTGGAGAAAATGGCAGTCATATATTTTCCATGTACGGTAGCGTGTTATGGTTGAGAAGTTATGATAAAGTGTGTTGGTCAACCCGATACTTTGTTGCCGATTCCATCTCACAATTATGATGTTTGGATCAATTAAATTAAAATATTTTGCTGTATAAACCACTGCGAAAAACAATTAAATTCAAGTTGTTTTAGTTCACTTGCTGTTCAGCGTTCATTTTAATTCCAATTTAAAAAAAAAATTTTTTTGATCAAAGTTAGGCAAATAGTTCAAATGTTTTTCTTTTGGCATCAGAAAAATTGGCATCGGCGGTATGAATTTCAGCCAAGTACGACAGACAGGTGATAGAGTCTTTTGTTTCTGTTAATTGCACAGCAACCAGCTACCCGGGTCGACATCCGCGACTTAAGAAAAAACGAGCGCGACTCAAATTTGGCAGTTCCACACCGGCCGCGACTTTATATTGGCAATTCCAGACCGGCGCGACCGAAACTTGGCAATTGAAGACCGGCGCGACTGAAAAAAAACCACCGCGACCAGCGCGACTCAAAACACCGTCGGAACCGGCACAACCTAAGGTAATGGCGCGACCGGCACGACCGGCGCGATCGAAAACTTTCAATTTCAGACCTGCGTGACTGAGAATAAACCGCCGAGACATGCGTGACTGAGCAAAACACCAAAAGCATTTTCCTAAGTCGCGCCGTCCGTCTTATCTTAAGTCGCTCCGCTTAAGTTTTTTCTTAAGTCGCGGCGTCGGTCTTTTTTTAAGTCGCACCGCTTCTGTCTTTTCTTAAGTCGCGCCTTTAAGGTATTTTCTTAAGTCGAGCCGCTTCTGTCTTTTCTTAAGTCGCGCCGCTTAAGTCTTTTCTTAAAATATTTTGCTGTATAAACCACTGCGAAAAACAATTAAATTCAAGTTGTTTTAGTTCACTTGCTGTTCAGCGTTCATTTTAATTCCAATTTAAAAAAAAAATTTTTTTGATCAAAGTTAGGCAAATAGTTCAAATGTTTTTCTTTTGGCATCAGAAAAATTGGCATCGGCGGTATGAATTTCAGCCAAGTACGACAGACAGGTGATAGAGTCTTTTGTTTCTGTTAATTGCACAGCAACCAGCTACCCGGGTCGACATCCGCGACTTAAGAAAAAACGAGCGCGACTCAAATTTGGCAGTTCCACACCGGCGCGACTTTATATTGGCAATTCCAGACCGGCGCGACCGAAACTTGGCAATTGAAGACCGGCGCGACTGAAAAAAAACCACCGCGACCAGCGCGACTCAAAACACCGTCGGAACCGGCACAACCTAAGGTAATGGCGCGACCGGCACGACCGGCGCGATCGAAAACTTTCAATTTCAGACCTGCGTGACTGAGAATAAACCGCCGAGACATGCGCGACTGAGCAAAACACCAAAAGCATTTTCCTAAGTCGCGCCGTCCGTCTTATCTTAAGTCGCTCCGCTTAAGTTTTTTCTTAAGTCGCGGCGTCGGTCTTTTTTTAAGTCGCGCCGCTTCTGTCTTTTCTTAAGTCGCGCCTTTAAGGTATTTTCTTAAGTCGAGCCGCTTCTGTCTTTTCTTAAGTCGCGCCGCTTAAGTCTTTTCTTAAGTCACGCCGCATCAGTCTTTTCTTAAGTCGCGTCGTCGGTTTTACCTTAAGTCGCGCCGCTTTAATCTTTTCTTAAGTCGCGAAAAGACTGACGACGCGACTTAAGAAAAGACTGACGGCGCGACTTAAGCACGCTGCGCGACTGCAAAATCCAGTCTGAAAACGGTATCTGGCGCGACTTACAAAGTCTTTTCTCAAGTCGAGAACCTCGATCTGGGTAGCCGTGGCTGATTATAAAGCAGCAAAGCAGCATTATGACTTTCAAAACCATTTTCAACTGTTTTCTAATTACGAAAGTTCAGCTTCTTTCCAAATTATCCGCACTCTGGAGTTTCATAAATAACAATCGATTATAATGTCATTTTTAGTCAGTAATCCTAAAAATACAAGCGATAGATTAGAAACCATTAAAAATGGATCATATTCCAAATAAATTTATGTCAATAAAATCCATTTTAAATAATTATATTCGATCATATTCCATTAAAAATATTGTAATTTATAAACATAAAACTTTTATGGGGCCTAGGGAATCAGACGACTAGAACTTAGACAGCCTCAAAGAATGTGAATTTATGGACAATCAGTATTTACTCAGCAACAAGTTACTTTAAGTCTGTAAACAATTTTCACGCAATTTGCATGCAAGTTATTGTCCAAATTGGACAACCAGTTTTTACTCAGCCAAAAAATAATTTAAGCCTGTAAACAAATTTCACGCAATGTGATGCAATTTATTTTTCTGGATTCCGTTATTTTCGAATCGTCTAGTTTGCTTGTCGTCTAACTTCCTAAACCCCTTTTTTAATATCAATATAGTCAATTATAATCGATTACAATCCTTTTTAAATGGATTTTTCGAGAGGTTTTTAGCAAATTTAACAAATTTTGCAAGTTATCTCACTCGCTATTTTGTGCAGTTCATACGGATTATGTTTCAAAGACTTAATTTTTTCACGTTTTATACATTTCAGATTTTATACTTTTCATTTTCTTTACTTTTTCAATTTTGCAAATTAACATCTTATTCAAATGTTATTTTCTTACCATCGCCATAGTAAAAATACCATTCGCCCACTGCCCCCCCCCCCCCTCCCCCCAGCGCCTACTGCCCATCGCCCGCTCACTACCAATTTCCTCTCACTTGAATTAGGGGGATATTTAATGGTTGAAGGCTGAGGGGGGGGGGGGGTAAACGGAACACTTTACATCTACCTGGGTATACGTTTAACCCCCTCCCTGTTAAGGCCACCGTGTGTCTGTGTGTGTGTTTGTGGGGGGGGGGGGCGTTTGCAGGTAACTTGACTGTTTACAAGCCCAAGTAGGGGAGGGCGGTGGTAAAAAGTGGAGCAATAAATTAGGTGTGAGGTGGTAAACTTGGAGTGAGGGGAGGGGGTGATTTAGGAGAGAAGACAATTTTTTTTTGAGTTTTTTAGGTTGGATAAACATAGGTTTGAACGTTTTTTAGGGATGAACTTGTTTGTTCGGCTTCTAAATTTGCAGACGTTTCCAAATGTTTCAAGATTTTAATTAGCTGCGAATAATTTTCTGCAGAAAAGAAATCAACTTTCATGGGTTTTTGGGGCCTAAAAAATCTAAATTATTGTCAAAATAATCGTTTATAATGGATTTTTAAATGTTGAGAAAAATCGATTCTAATCTCCCCTAAGAATCCACTTTCATGTTTGAAGGGGTCTTGAAAATCGATTATATGGGTCAAGTTTTTTTGCCGGTATAATCCAATATAATCGAATATTTCCCATTAAACTCCAGTGCGGGTAACCAATCTTCAAGCTTTTTGCCAACCGGACCGAGGTGCTCAACCATTATTCGACAACCAAAATTGTTCAACGGTGTCAGCTTTTTGACCGAAGAAAGGACAATTGATTGAAAGATTTGGTCGAACCAAGTCGAGTCATGAGTCTCGAACAAAGGATCGAGTCATCAATCGAACGGGGTAAAATTACGGGTCAAACAGGTTCGAATCTTGAGTCCCACGGGGTCAAATCATGAGATCAAGCAAAGTCGAACAGGGTCGAATATTGACTCTAACAGGGTCGAATCATGAGTCGAACAGGGTCGAATCATGAGACGAACATTGTAGAACCATTGTCCAACGGGGAAAAATCATGAGTCGAACGGTGTCGATTCATGAGTCGAACGGTGTCAAATCATCGGATCAAGCAAAGCCGAACAAGGTCAAATCATAAGACGAGCAGTTTCGAATCACTAGTCAACCATGGTCGAATAATGAGTCGAACGGGTTAAAATCATGGGTTGAACGGGGTCAATTTATGAGTTGAACGGGGTTGATTCTTGGGTCAAACGGGGTCGAATCATGATCCAACAGGGTCGAATCATGATCCAACAGGGTTGAAAAAGGAGTCGATCGGGGTAAAAGCACGGGTCGGACAGTGTCGGTTTATGCATCGAACAGGGTCGAATCGTGGAATCAAGCAAAGTCGAACAAGATTGAAACATGAGATGAATGGAGTCGAATCAGGTGGCAAACGTGGTTGATTAAAGAGTCGAATGGGTTAAAATCATGGGTCGAATGAGGTTGTTTTATCGGTCGAGCGGGGTCATCTTATAGATTTTTAGCAAAAAAAATCACCTGGGTAAAATCTAGAATCCGAATATTTAAAATAGTTATTTATTAAGTTTCTACATTTGACTCCATACACGATCGGTTTTTAATTAACTACAATCCAGTGAAAACAAAACACGCTTCGCCATAATTCCAACTTACCACTTTCAATTTTTTTTAATGCAGCATCATGCTACTTCTTTCGAAATTTTAACATGTAAGCCATGCTATTGTTTTTCGTTGCAATCATTGAAAAATTTACAGTTTTTTGCTTTCCGACTTACAGTATAGTCTGTCTTCACAGTCTAACCTTGCGGCTTGCAGTCTGTCTCCTTCGTCAGAAAAATTAAGTAAAAAACTGCAAGATAAAGGAAATAAAGGAAACTTTTTTTTGCGAAAATACGTTGTTGCAACATTCTGTGCTACTGGCCGCCGTATAAATTATTTTTTAAATCGAAAACCAGTTTGTTTTTTGTTTTTGTTTTGATCAGGGACTCAGTGCCGGAGAGATTCCGCTGCATCAAGCATACTCACGTAATCACTTTATAGTTTAGTATTTGAAGAGCACCAGCTTGAGACTGCAGGCTAACCAGTCTGTTCAAAAAGCCGCGAGCAAACTTTACAATTTACGAGAAGCAAATTTTTGTCAAAAATTTTTTGAATCGACAATTTTTTTCTTCTGATATTCTAAAGTTATTTCAATAAGTCATAATTGAAGAAAACAAACAAAACATATAAGCATGCAATGCTCAAAGTTATTTTTTTTTCAAATAAAAAAATTAAGAAAAGGCAGAGCTATGAAGACATATCAGGAAGCATGCCTTATCATAACTTGTTCTAATTCAAATAGTTGTACGGCTTAGCGACCGATCAAAATATATTATGTCTGAAAGCCAAAAATATATATTAGTGAAATCTTCCGAATCAACCAAGTAGTTTTCTTTTAAATTGTGCAAAAAAAACTCACATCTGATCGATAAATTTTGATAAAATTTCCGTGCAAAATTTACCCAGAACATTGAATAGTGTACGTGTACGTCCAGATAAACGTTTTTCTAAATATTTTTATTCAATTGCTGTTGTTCCGACTTTCGATACGAACGTAACGGAATATTTGTGCTCGGGGTGGTTTTTTTCTTGAGACAAATTTCGACTTTTAAACTAGCCATTTTTGACGATTTTTTTTGGTATCATTCAAAAGGTATTGTTGTCTTGAGCTTAAATTTGAAAAGATATTTCAACTGTGATCGTTTTTCGTAAAGTTATGGGGGTTTAAAGATTGCCATTTTGGCCAATTTGGGACAATTAACGAGCGATTACCGCATAAGCGTAGATTTAATCCGTCTTAGAAATCGGTCCAAATTGGTTGAAAGAAGCTTATTTGCCATAATGGATTTGTTACAATGAGCGAAGTCTATTCTTTTGTACTTCACATGGCGTGTGAGGGATGATTTCATAAAAAAACTTCAAAATATAGAAACTTTTTTTTTCATTTTATTTTTTTTTTAAACAATTTTTTTAAGTTTATTACTGCTCCATAAACCTTAAAAGGCAGTCGGAACATTCAGGGCTTCGCTCTGATACGAGCCGTCTTGTTTTGTTTGCAGACACTTGAGTCGTGTCTCTTCTCCTGAAGAATCAACTTCGTCAGAATTTTCAATGAATTCTCTATTACCAACTTCATTCAAATTCCAATGCTAAAAATTATGCTGTCAAATTTTAATCTCATTCATTTGATGAAGAGAAGTAACAGATCGATCATTCTTTCAAGAATGTAAGACGCAGATGCTTTTTGATCCTATTTTTATCAAAGAGCACTCCCCAGTCTTTCATCAGGGTGGTATAATAGCCCGTTCTGCTTCCGTTTAATTAGCATATTAGACTTCAAAGAAAGCGGTCATACTCACTGCATATTGAGCAGAGCTTTTGAATTTAATCTTTTGTTCTTTAATGAAAAAAAAAATTGTCTAAGAAGCGAAGTTTTACGGTCAAAAGCTGAATTTTATTGGCAAAAAACAGGTGAAATTTAATGACAAGTCTTTAAATTATGGATAAAGACTCTACTTTATAATAAATCAAAAACGGCATTTTTTGGTTCAAAGAGGAAACGCTTGAAGCGGTTAGTGGCAATTAACGGGAAAAAGGAAGTTAGGATAACCATCTCTTGACAAGTGATTGATTCTTCCCACTTCAGATTAGTGTCAAAAAGCAGCTGCTAACAGCATGAATACTCAAAAGTACACAAAGACTAATTAAGGTCTTTGAAATGAACGTAATTGTATCTACCCCTCCCACGAAAAAAAAAACAAATTGAAAAGAACCCCACAAATCAAGTTACATTTTCAAACTCATCAATTTTCAGAACAATCAGAGAAGACTAGAAAAATCAAAATCACAACTTCTGATAACGATCACATCAAATTAGTTCAAATCAAATAACGGCATTAGTTTTATATATGTTAGCTTAATTACGCCACAAAGTCACTTTTAATTACCCCCAAATGCGGAAAAGTTGTTGTAAATTTTGCCCTGACTTTTGCCCTGATTTATATGAACCTGAACTATGACTTCGTTGTCTGCTAAATTATCCATCTATTATTTTTTAGAACGTTTTAAAACTTATATCAGGACTACGTTATTATAAGTTTCAGTTTTAATGACCGGGTTCTTCCTTAAAAGCATTAAACGTCAAGAGTTCTAAATTAACATATTCACCCCCCCTCCCCCACCCACAATAAAGCAGTTGGGGAAGGGGATGGGAGGAGTTACCTTGGTTCTAATATGGAATTTTGAACCAATCAAAACCGAGCAATTTACCTTGCATTGCTGAGCAAATTTAAACCGAGTTAAAAGAGGGGTGGAAGATATTGACTTGGTCTAACTGCGAGAGGAAAAAGAATGTTAACTTGATTCAAAATATTTTAATCAATTAGTGTCTTAAATGCATTTTATTAGTATGTATATGAATGTCAATCAGTAACTACAACGAGTTTGATTTCGGGCGGCTAGTGGAATATTGAAAATTAAGCTTGATGGAAGCTGCAGGGCATTTTCAAAACCTTTTTTAATTAGAATTTCCCTGATTTCACAATATTTTTTCTCATTGAAGTAGTTCTTCTTGCAGTGGGTAGCTAAATTTGGGCGAGTTTTGGTGATAGGTTCCATTAATTTTGAACGTTTCTTTCACGCATGTTTTAACTGTTTATCGATTTTTCTCTGCATTTTGAGTTAAAAAAGTTTCTATGTAAATGGAGAAAAAAAATCAGATAAAATTAGTTCAGCGAATAGGCGCTAAAATAGAGTGATTTTTGGCAATTTTTTTCTTGGTTATTTTTAGGTCCATTGTAGCAAAAAAAAATCCCGGCTCTGGAATGATGTTCAGCAATATGATAAAAAGATTGTCAATATGTTACTTTCTTAAGGACCGAGCGTGAGTCGCTTTTTGTTTGGCTTTTTCATTCATGAGTTCATTTTTCTACAAAACCTTCTCGATCAATTTGTGCATCGAAAAGTCAAAGTTACTTTGCAGGTTTTTGTTCTTTTTTTCAATTTTTCGTTTTCAAAATTTTTGAAACCGGCTTCATTTTCAAATTTTTTCTCAAGTATTGAGCATTTGGTATCTCTAAGATGTCAATCATATGAAAAATCAGAATGTCGTGCAATTGACAAAACGACCAAAAACACTTAAGCTACCTTTAATTTGAAAAAGTGTAACAAACTGTTTAACCACTAATTCAATTATAAAAAAGATAGCCATTTGCAGTGCACAAAAACACAAAATGTTTTGACCATAGTGTTAAGAAATACAAACCAGAAAAAAAAACTATTATTTTTTTCAAATTATTGTAGTTTTTTTTGCGTGCTTTGATAAAAAAAAGGTATTTGAGAAAAATTTGAGCCAAGGTAAATTTCAAAGAAAAATAACCAAATTGAAAAAAAATCAAAAAAGTATGACTAGGAAAACAAAACAAATCCAAAAAATGAGAAAAAGGCGCTAAAAATTTTTCACAAGTTGCTAAATTTTAATTTCGAAAAAGGTTCAAAAATTCTCAAAAACCTAAATTAATTTAATTATCAGCTTTACACAATTTTTTTGATTTTGTAAATATCCATAGAATCACGACTCAAAGTCTTCAATATAATATATCAAGGGATCATTTCGATGATTATTTGTCATACCTAATTTTGCGTGAAAAAAGAAACTAAAACACACCCGAATACAAAATCCTCCACTTTTCCAACGGTGAGAGCAATAAAACCTTATGACTACAATCGGTAGCGGCTGGAATCTGTAGGCATAAAAAAGAAAGATCCAATGAATGAAAAAAAATTATGTTTTGCTGCAGCCTGAAACTATTTTGTTTAATTAAATTTCAATTTTAATTTATGCTTTGATGTTTTTTTCGTGTTTAAAAATTTAATTGATGGATGTCTGGTTATTGGGTGCTTAGTATTTTCTAATTAAGCGAAGTATTTTTTCTGAGAGAGAAAAAAGAAAATTTATAAAAATTAACCATGAAAATCCAGGGCCGCTGTAGGCTTGAGTACCTGCAAAGTTCTTGTTTGTACATGATTTGCTAATTGCACGTCTTCATGACCTACATATATTATTTAATTCTTCAAAATTCTTTCTTTAAACTTTTCTTAAGTTTTTTTTGACATATATCAAAAAACATGTTTTTTTTTGTTGTCATCTTTTTGTTTAAAGTATTTATCATTTCAGTTGATTATAGATATTTTCTCCGCAAGATTTCAAAAGTTTATGGCAGAGTTTGCAAAAAAGAAGAACCACAGAGGCTATCTCAGCTACCTCCCGCATCCAGCTTCAAGCGTTAACAATTGATTATATTATGATTTTAGTAGCAGTCTAACTAAAATTGAGAAACAATTGATTTGAATCAATTAATAATTGATTATAATCTCTCTTTTTATAATCAAATGAAATTTAATTATTATCCACTATAATCGATTATAATCGATTATTAGTTCGTATATTTTTCGATACAATTATAATCAATTATAATTGATTATAATCCATTATTTTTATTCAAACTTCCAATTTATTAGTTTTGCACCAAAATCCATTATAATCGACTATAATTGTTTATAATCCCTTTTGTTTGTCCATTTTATCTTCGAAGTTGTATCTAAATTGCTTAAATTTTATGCTTTTTGTAGACGTTGGATCCTATGAAAAGTGAGAAAAATGTTTTTAAAGCTTTCCAATTAATCCAAAATTATCCGTTTTTTGTTTCATTTCTTCCTCACTATAATTGTTTTGTGATGCATATTTTAAGCTTTTTTAACCACCAAAACATCAGCAAATTGATTTGATTTCAAGATTGAGTCGGAAAGTTTGTTTTTCATCTAGCGCGGGAACCTTTCCACTAATATCAAAGGATCTCTATGAAACTTTTGCTTAAGGGTGAAACTTTTTTTCAGATAAACCAAAGTTTTCAAAAAATTCCTCTTTTAGAGATTTTCTCTTTGACACAAAAAACTCATAAGATATAATTCGAACAAGATATAAATCGATTATAATTATAACAGGGTTTTTTGTAAGAACTATAATCCATTATAATCGATTATAAGAAATTATAAGAGTGTATAACCTCTCTTGGAAAATATTACGATTATAATCAAATATATATCCTTTAAACACCTAATTGTGGTATTATAATCAATTAAAACTGTCAAAAAATCATCGTAAAAATACGTTATAATCGATTACTGGATTCCTAAACGTGGATGCGGGCTGGCTGTAGCTGTATATGAGTCGCATTAAGTGAGTTCATTTGTAGGTGGCTGAACTTGAAATTGTTTTCATGAAAAGTAGATTTATGGTTTTCAGCTAAAAATAGTTTTTTTTCTGTAATATTAAAAAGTTATGAGTTTTTGAAAGCTGGTTATACTATCAAAACTCCTGCAAGGAACAGAAATAACTATTGGCTACAGAGTTTTTTTGCTTTGATTTTACCTATAGTTTTTGGTCGGTACCTACAGGTTTAAACTTTGAGTCGAAAAACTTAATTTTATTCTCTCTGCCCTTGAGCTTTAGTGTGGATTTTTTTTTCAGATTTTTAGAGTGAAAAACAAATTTTTTGATTTTTTTTGCTGAAAAATCTATCATTTACGCTAAAAACTGCAAATTGATGTTTAAAAACGAGATTCAACAATTGAAAAGTTTAACAGTAAACAGAAGTTCAAAAACTGTCGTCAAAGTAGTTTCTTTGATCGCTAAAAACATTTTGAACGAAATTTGTGTCTTTTACTTGGAAACAATTCTCGTGGAATTGCTTGAAGTTTGAATAATATATTTGCTAATTAAACAGTTCGTTTTGATAGAAACAGTTAACAAGTTTTATTCAAATGCCTGATATGAAAAATTGAAAGAAACATGGAAAACCGGGGTCTTTTATTTCTTTCCCGATATAATTTAAATTCTCAACTTATATCTTAGCACCTTCTATGAAACATTAAAAAGCAGATTTTTAACTTATAATTCTCTGGTATTTATTCCGTGAATATCAATTATCCTGTTAGTACTGACCTGAAAGTCATTTTTTAATCGACCTTTTCTTGGCAAAAAACACAATTATCAAAAAATTTGCCGCTAGCAATATATTGTTCAGTTGAAGGAAGTTGATGTCAGTTTTCAAAAATATACTCATTTTTGGCCTCTCAAATAAAAACCTGGTGCACTTTTATCCGCCCCCCTTTCAAGTTAGAGAAGTTAGGATGGGAAAACTAATCATTGTTGTAGGTATACAAAAGGTTCTATCGCGAGGGAGGATCTATGGACTACAATACAACTGAGGAAAAAGGTGGACTAAATTTAGCCCGAATCAATTAGGAGAGTATAGTATCATCCATAATTCATTCGATAAAAATGAATATGAATAGCTCAAACAAAAAATAGATGGGTCATTAACCGATTTCTAGTTTAACTTTTGATTAAATAAAAGCTCTTAAATAACTCTTTTAGGGTTTCTGTAGCTCTACTAACTCAATAAACCCTTCTCCTTCAACCCCCATACCTCAAAAAAGGTCTTTTTCCTTGTGGATAAATTTTGTCTTTCGAACATCATTACAACTATAAGAACTTGCAAATTTTGCACCATGAAAAGAGAGCAGTGCCGAAGAAAAAAGCGGTGCCAAAAATTGCGTCGGAAGATTGATAATTGAAAGCACACCGTGATCTGGACCTGTTTCGTGAAGGTAAGGCATCATTTCATCAGCCCAGAAAAAATCATGAAGATGCGCGTCAGGGGAGATTAGCGTTTTTGCCCAAGCAGATGATCAATCTAAAACTAGTTAACAAATTGACAAGGTTTTTTGGACTTGTTGCAAAAATTCGCTCAAGGCGCTAAAAACTTTTGCTGAACGAAAGGCGTTTTCATATGGTTTCTTAAGAGCATGAATAACCATTTTATCAAAATAAGGCAGGCTCAGAAGTTTTTTCACATAAAGAGGTTCCAGGACCATGTGAACATTTTCTCCTTGAGCGAATTACGTGAAATTGAAATATTACCGCCCAGCATAGTGTAAGCGGTAAGTCGGTCTATAAACTGCCAAACTATGGTTTCTTGAAAGAGCTTAGCTTTTAACCATTAAAGCCACCTCCTCCTTATTTTGACTTGTTAAAAATTCTATTCATTTTCTCATTCTTTCCACAATTTTTCCACATCTGAACGAGCCTCTTGGAACTTTTGGGGTCAATTACCCTAAATTTTGGTCGTGTCAACTAATTTCAAAGTGTCACAAAAATATCTGATAGACGAAGTTCTTAATTTTAACAAAAACCAATCATCTACGAGGAAAACAACAAACCTAGGAGCTGTTCAGATCGCTACGGCGTATCAATGTTGAGCATTGAAAAAAAAACGTTATAAGTTTTTATGTTGGTTTCTGGGCTATTTTATCATCATCAACCAACCAGCACGGATCATGAATAGTCGAGCAAAACCGGCCTGCACCCTGAAGGTCGTAAACAAGGAAGGAGTGCCCAAGGACGCTGTGAACTTTTCCCTAATGCAATTACTGCTGCCCGGACAGAAATAGAAACCAAGACCATCCCTTTCTTTGCATAAACCTCTAACTACGTTATACTGATGACCTTGGTTTTCTTGGGACACATAAATCATATTACTGCACAGTTATTGAATGAGAACAGAAAAAGTTTTTTTATATTCTGGAGGACCTTGCGCCAGATTTCTAATGACTACCACGTGAAGCTACTTTCTTCAACAGAAAATTTGTAATACTAGGGAAAAAATCGATATTCGGCAAAGTTGATTGATAGAAAATTATAGGAAATCTGGCATTTGCTCCCAATCAAGGTGCAACTATTTAATCATAACGCCCATAATAATCAATCATCCAAGTCATTAGTTTTGAACTGGTATATAATTTTTGAAGTTTTTTCTTCTTCATTTTTCTCCGTTTAATCGACACTTCATAAAAATTTATAAAAGTTCCCCAAAACAGGTTCATTAACTGCCGAACATGTGCAAATTATGAAAATTGACTGATACAGAACACAGCTGAATTCTCAAACTGGATGAACTTATAAATCTGAGTTTTGGAGTCCAGACAATCAAAAATTTACTGCAAACACAGAAACACCTCCAAAATATAATTTAGCTTGTAAAACGAGACATCTTTGAATGCATCTTTAAGTTTTATATAAGTCAAATATTTGCTAAACAGCTCGTAATTTTACGAAACATATTTTCAGCAAAATTATTTATATGATGAGATTAAAATTGGAAATGCTTGTTAAAATGAACTAATTAGATTTAAAAAACTACTGAAACTGATTGTATATTTCCGCAATAGTTTTAACTTCCGTAAAAACAGACAATCTTACCAGAAGATAAAATTAAATCGTGAAAAACAGGGAGGTGCATGTCTAAGAAAAAAATAAAAAATAATTGAAGATAGGAGGCACCAACAGTAGTCGCCAATTAAGGAAAGTATTAACCGTCGAGACATTCTTTGACGCAAATACAAAAACAAAAAAACTGAAAAAATGAGGCAGAGGAAAAAAATTCGAAACATGGTTCTGTTTTCTGTAATTTACTTTAAGCAAAAAAAAATCTAGAACTTTTTGAATATCAAAACCATCATAAAATATCAATTCTTCGTCAGTTTTGAGATCTATAAATATGCTGTACCGAGGAGAACTATATTCATGGGTCAGACCTTTTTTTAGGTCAACCAAATTGATTTTTCTAGCTCTCCTCAAGCACTGTTTTGTCCCTATTTTGGCAAACTTTCTGCGCCGCTGGCAAAATTTGAAAAAAAGGCCAAAAAAGGGCGTTTTTAGGCACTTTTTGGAAAATTTTGACCAAAAAATTGCATTTTTTCGGCGCGCGCTCCCCCCTCAAAATTAGAATATATTGGCGCAAAAGGCGCCTTTAGAAAATTTTTAGGGTCCATCACCAAAAACAGATATCTCAAAGTAGTACAAAGGGGGACCCTTTGGGTCGGCAGGAGGTCGAATCGCTGAGGGGGAAGGGGGCGTCCGCTTCCTCGCTTCCCCTAAATCCGCTCATGTATATACATTTAGATACAATTATTTTACTTTCATTATACAGTTGTTGACTTTTTCAGAAAAAAAGCAAGATATTTCAGCATTTCAGCACGAGATTTTTTAAGTCTGATGTCGTCACTGACTGGTCCCCGTACTTGAAGGCCCCCAAAATCCCAGTTCAACTTATTGCGGCATTCCCAATACAATCAAGACCGCTCGTGTTAATCAATTGGGTAGAGTTAACCCGACGAAAACAGGGGAGGCTAGCGCTTAATACGGAACGGCATTTTTTTTATCAAAACCAACATTTGTCACGCATCAACTCAAATTGCAAGCAAAACTTTGCGGTCACAAAAGAAACGAATCGTGGTCAAGTCAAAAGTGTATCCGGCTTCTGGAGACCCATTTGACCAATCGGGTCGACCCTTTTTTGAACAAATACAAGAACATGTGGTTAGTAATGCCCTGTTTGTTTGATGCAAAATACTTGGCAGAACTCAACGAAGAAGACCCAATTTTGGCACAAGAAAAGCAGCTGTCATAGTTCATCAAATGGCAGCGTTCCAAAAATCAGGACCCTACTTTGATCAATACTAGAGAGGTGACTGCATCATTATTAAATCTAAGCTGGCAATTCCAAAAAGTCTCGAGTCATCTGTGGTGCCCGCATATGAACAACCAACGTGTTAAGTGGTGTCAACACTGTTTAGATTGTAAATAAATTGATAAGAGTCTAAAAACCTCAGAAAAAAACGAGCTCAAGCAACTGTTTCCCGTGTTAGTTAGTCCTAATGAAGGCACTCAGTTAGACTTAGAGCGCCCTAGAAAAGGATGAATTGGGGGAAATCTTTTTCATATTAGTTTAATTTAGTTTGTATTGACATGTTTTCAAAAGATCTTTCAATAAATTAAACAAGTTCTGCCTCACAAATATTAGCAAAGATTTGAACTTTTGAAAGTTTACAAACGCATGGCATCCCAAAATTAATTAGATTAGATCAAGTTACACAGTTCAAGATTGAATTGGTAAAAAAAATTGCTTCTTTAAAATTGCACATACAAGACTTAGAAGGATCGATTCAAGCGTTAAAAAACTGATTCAAACAGTGTAAGTGACGGTTGCAGTGGACATTAAAAAATCTGAAAGAAGCCGTCTATGACCTCAATGACGAATGATATCCTTCTGCGAAAACAAAGAACTACCGAAAGATCACTGTTTGAACTGCAGTTTAACAGAAAATTGATAACTGAAACTTTCTTAGCTATAAAAGTATCTTGGGTTGATTTAGTTTTGGGGTGACAAAAAGACGAATAATGAAGGTCGAAACAAAGCGAGACAACTGTTACAGCAGGGATCGGGCGACTAAAAAGGCGACTGAGGGGACCGCAATTGTAAAAAAGAGACCAGCACTAACAAGCGGCTCATTGAGAATCAGAACGAAAGTAAAGCTAGTAGAGACATTTATCAAGCCCACTCTACTGTATGGCCTGGAGACAGCTGTAATCAGAAAAGTCGATTTCGGAAAGTTAAACGCTGTGCTAAACAAGGCCAGAAGAATGATCCTGAAACTAGACAGCAAGAGAACCTGCACAAATGTCGAAATTGCAGAGAAAGTACCGTTAAAGAGTATAAAAGTGGAGTTAGCGGTAAGACGAGCTAATCTTCGGGCCTCGATTGTGAAGCTCAAAGTAGATGCTGTCAAATCTCAAGCTGTGAAAAGCAAGGTGTACGCAAACGACTGGCTGCGAGCCTTGGATTTAGATCTAGATAGACTAGGGATCATCAAGAAAGACGAGTGGATAAAAGACCCAAAACCACTCAAGTATAACAACGAGGTCGACCAGAGTACTCAAAGGATGGTCGGCTCGCGCCCTCAAATTGTACCCTGTGAAGCGGGGAATTGCTCTTTAAAGTTTGCTGAAAGAAAAGAGATGCTAAGGCACCTGAGAAGGGATCATGAGGTACTGGAAGAACAAGACAATCTCCAGATGACCCCCTTCTTCTCAATAACCCCGAAAGATAACTACAACTGCCCAGCTGCGAGGTGCAAGAAGCAGTTTAAGACGCTCGGCTGGTTAAAGAGTCATGTTGCCCTGGCTCACCCTCAGTTCACTTTAATCACAAGCACTGATGTCGTTGGAAACGATGACAGTGAGGATCTTCTTGAAGGTCAAACTCACCGAATCGACCAAGATCACGACGAACGAGATCAAGATGAACGAGATCAAGGTGAAAGAGATCACGATGAACGAGATCAAGATGAACGAGATCAAGGTGAAAGAGAACGAGATCAAGAGGCGGTTGCAGAGGATCAGATACTACCTGCAAGTGCACCAGGCATCTATAAGTGTCCAAAATGTCCAAGAAAAAACACGGTGTCGAAGAGTGTACAGAATCACTGTTTGCAGAAGCATGCCTGGTCGTACAACCGTCAGCAGCCTGCACGTGGAAGAGAGACTGGAAGCTCTCAAGCCCGAAATACTTCCACCCGAGATCGCCCCTAATCGGGGGTCTGACTTTCCTTTATGCCAACTCCTCAAAGGTCTGTAGGCTAAAAACCTGTCGATTGGAGAAGCTTAGTACTCTATCAAAGAGAGGGGCACAGCAGGGATCGGGCGACTAAAAAGGCGACTGGGGGGAGTCGCGAAATAAGCCCAAAAACTACTGCACTGTGTCTTGCACATACTAACATTGACAAGAATGAAGCTTCAGAGAATCTGGTAGCTGCAGCAGAACAATGGCAGAGAGTCTCAGATGATTTGAATGAAGCGTGACAAGAGTTACTCAATCAAATTTTACAGAAATCGGTCTCTAATGCCTGGTCTGAAGAAAACCGTTTTGCAAGCAACTTTAAGATTTGAGAAAACTAAAAATCTAGAAGCTTAATGCAACAATATCCAAAAAACGATTTAAAGATATAGTTTAGACAGAATATCTGGCAAGCCTATGTCTTTTGGCAAGCTACTTCAAAGTAATAATAATTCAGTCGCTCCGCAGAGCGATGTACCGTTGAGTAGCAAAACGGTTTTCATCCTGGAGTCGATACAATCCCCGAAAGGGTCCGGCCCATTTAAGGGAAAGTTGCCGGTGTATAATTCAAAAGAGGTGCAGTCGTCAAATGAAATCGAGAAAAATGGAATCAGGAGATCATACAGGAAATTGGGCGTAGTTTCGCTAAAAACCAAAAAAAAGCACTGAAAAAACCTGGATTGATAGCCAAAGATTAACAGTTGGGAGAAGACGCCTCTCAAATTACCGGAGCACAACGTCGACTAGGACTTCTCAAGAGAGAAGAACGCTCTAAAACATTAGGGAGAACCGTTGAAGCGCGCGGTTGAAGACGTTTCTGAAAATGAATCTCATTCTCGAGGAAAGCTTGTTTCGGCAACTACGTTTTTTGGCCATCGCTGGTACCACTGCCATTGGTGGAAAATTTACCGGCAACCTCAGTCCAAAGTTTACGACGCCCCATATGTACCGATTACTTCACCCAAAAATGGATTAAAAATAGAGAGGGGAAAACAGATAGTTCAAAACCGTAAGACTGTTGCGTCGCAACAGAAGAAATACCATTACTCGACAGGTTTTGGCTTAAAAATTGAAAAATTATTTGACGGGTTGTTTGAGCTTGGCTTCTTGCTTTTCCAGACAATTTTTATTTTCCAAACGTAGTTTTAACTAGGGTATTTCTAAAAATTCCAACATCACAATTAAAAAAAAAGTCAGAAGAAAATTGACTTTCAAAGCTAGCTAGCTTGAAATTGCCATTTTTTCCCAATAATTAACTTGCGGCTCAATTCCTGTTTTTTTTTATGAACTCATAGGTGCAGGGGCGGATTTAGCGAGCTCCCTTCTTTGTACTGTTTTGAGATATCCATTTTTGGCTTGCTGATCCTAAAATTTTTCGAAAAGCGCCTTCGGCAATAATAGTATATTCTAATTTTTAAGGGGGAGCGCGACGAAAAAACGCAATTTCTTGGTGAACGTTTTCCAAAAAGTTTCGAAAAAGCGGCGCAGAAATTTCGGGCAAAACAGGGTGTTTCTTACTGCTTTGAATGAGCTTGGAAAATCATGATAAGCGACTTAAAAAAAAGGTCTTAAATATTCAAAAATGTTTTGAAAAGCCGTTCCCCTCTCGAGAAAATCTTAAATCCGCCCCTGCCTAGGTGGTTATTTTCTGCGACTACAAATGATGTCAACCGGTCAAAATTTTCTAAAACATTTTTTCATGGGAGAGGACTGTTCTCGCTATGATTCATAGCGAGAAAAATCAAAGTCGTAACTAATGAATTTTCTGGTGAGCTAAGAACAGTGTGTGAGAGAAGACGAAAACTGAAAGATCAAAACAAAGTTCACAAATTGCTCAGGCGCTGTTTTAAAGTTGATTTTCTAATGTTTTCATTTTGCGTAATTTAAGATCTTGAATTCTGCTTTTAAATACCGAAATTTATGTCAATTCGATATTCTTTGTTGACTTGTAATTTCTGATAATTACGGTTAATTTACCTATGAAATGAAATGTTGTCAATCAACCCGCTACTCGAGACCGATCTACCTCAGAACCGAAACGAGGCAGAAATAAGGACTGTGTGCAATTTTTAGCCCTCGTTCATCCACTCTTCTAGAAATTAGCAGCGAGTAGTGGGACTGGATCCCAAGGCAGTCTAAATCTTCTTATGAACACATAGGGACTAGCGGGTCTGGATCCCAAGGCTGTCTAAGTCTTCTTATGAACACATAACAACTTGCGGAACTGGATCCCAGGCTGTCTAAGTCTTCTTATAAACAAAAAGGGACCTGCGGAACTGGATCCCAAGGCTGTCTAAGTCTTCTTATGAACAAATAGGGACTTGCGGGACTGGATCCCAAGGCTGTCTAAGTCTTCTTATGAACACATAGATTCTTGCCGGACCTGATCCCAAGGCTGTCTAAGTCTTCTTATAAACACACAGGGACTTGCTGGACTGGAACCCAAGGCTGTCTAAGTCTTCTTATGAACACATGTGGACTTGCGGGACTGGATCCCAAGGCTGTCTAAGTCTTCTTATGAACACATAGAGTCTTGCCGGACTGAATCCCAAGGATGTCTAAGTCTTCTTATGAACACATAGAGTCTTGCCGGACTGGATCCAAAGGCTGTCTAAGTCTTCTTATGAACACATAGAGTCTTGCCGGACTGAATCCCAAGGATGTCTAAGTCTTCTTATGAACACATAGAGTCTTGCCGCACTGGATCCCAAGGCTGTCTAAGTCTTCTTATGAACACATAGAGTCTTGCCGGACTGGAACCCAAGGCTGTCTAAGTCTTCTTATGAACACATAGGGTTTTACGGGACTGGATACCAAGGCTGTCTAAGTCTTCTTATAAACACACAGGGGCTTGCGGGATTGGATTCCAAGGCTGTCTAAATCTTCTTATGAACACATAGAGTCTTGCCGGACTGGATCCCTTTCTCAGGCTGTCTAATTCTTCTATTCTAGGCTACATCTGTTCTACCAATCTTCCGAGCTTAATTATTGAGAAGGACAACGAAAGGTTTCTTTCTTTAAAAGTCGGGTAAAAACGACCAAATTTCAGGACCGGTTTTCACCGAAATGACCATTAGACGATCAATTCGATATTTTTCGATCTTCTAGGCCAATAAAACGGTAAAACAAACACTAAGACAAAACAATACAAGTTTAAATTGTTTTTCCGGTCACAAAAATGGGGAGGAAATTTGTGTGCGAGGTGTTTTACTTCTTTTGACATTTATACAATAAAAACTAACAAAAAATCATATACGGAAAGCCATCATCGTATGTAACGAAACGAAATTGCTAATATTTATGCACAGGGGCCTAAAAAAGCTGATTTTTGTTCACAAAAAATAGTTCTCTACAGGTTATCAACAGTCCAAAACTTTGGATCTTTTTTTAAGATCATCCTTCAGTTAATTTTGAAAATATCCAATTAATTTAGTTTTTTTTTCTGAAATTTGACTCATTTGGCGCCATTCTAAAACATTGACCTCATTCAGTAGTGCTTTCATCAAAAATTAGGGACACAGTTAGTCACGACCAATGCTCTAGCTCGTATTCATTCGAACTGCGCTCTTTCATACGAACCCATAGAAAAAACGAGATAATCAGGGAAACCAACTGTGACTCGAGTTATTATCATGCGAAAGTTATCAAAAACATATAAAATTCATAACAAAAAACTATTTAAGAAAAAGTTCTGATTGTATTAGGAACACTCAGGTGTCGAGAAAACTAACTTAAAATTTCCAAATTTTAAATTTAATTTTATGAGAACCTGAGCTTTTCGATAATCTAGACAAAGTTGAATCTAATTTGCTCTGCTACAAAGAAAATAACCTTGAATATAACTAAATATAACTTATAACGGATAGTTTAAAATAAACTTCGTCATTATATATTCATTGACTTTCAATTATTTCCGCCAAAATATTTTTAGTCTCAACGTTTGGTGTCTGCTTGAAAGTACTTATCTAATTTTCATGCACCACACTTATCCCGGGGCTGCCTTCCCCTTCACAATTTTAATAAATTGATTGTGCAACCTAATAAGCTCAATTAGTTCCTTGCTAGACTCAAATTGTTTCCATAAAGCAATTTTAATCTGTTCTAAGTCAATGGAATTTTTGGTCAGTTCTAAAAACAACTGTTGTTTTATTTTCATTTTTTTTTCAAATGCTTGAAACAAGTTTTTAGTCTAAAAACAACTTGAAGTAACATAAAACGGCAACCAAACCACTCAATGCATGTTGTGATAAAAGCTGTTGCAATAAAATTGGAAAAAAATTCAACCTTGAACGCCATCAATTAGCGACTGCGTATAGTTTGCATTAAATGAGATGGGATTAGAGCTGAAAAGCAGATTTTTTGAAAAACCTAAAAACTTGAAATTGAAATCGATTCAAAATAGTTGTTCCTACGGATAACATGCTGTATGAAAATCGATTTACGATAGCCCATTTTTATATCTAATTGAATTAGAATGAAGTAAACGGATTCTTAGGGTAGAAAAAAATCGATTATATTGCCTAACATTTAGATTTGACCTAAAAAACCTAAATTTTTGCAGGGCATCCTCAATTCATCAAAATCTCAGCGAAATTGATTTATTGTAACTATTTTTTTTCCACAAATTTTAGCTTATTATTGTACTTTTAATAATTGTATTCTGAAGAAAAAAACTTTAAATCGCTATTCTGGCCACTAAAATTTGGAGGAATTTTGTTCTGCGCTTGTTTACTTCATTTGACTTTCTTACTACAAAAATTAACAAATAATTATACACGCAAAACCATGATCGGACGTAACGAAACCTTATTATGAGTTCTTAGGCACAAGGACTTTAAAAAGCGGATTTTTTTTTCCAAAAAGTGTACTCAAGTTATGAACAGAACCTTAAAAAAAAGTCCAAATATGCACTCAAACTTCCGAAGTGCTCTCATTAGTAGAAACCACAAAAATCGACAACAACAAAGAAACCAACTTCCACTCGCGGTGTTATCATGCGAAAGCTATCAAAAAATTCAAAATTTCATGACAGCAAAAACTACTTTAGAAAAAATTTTGATTGTATATGGAACCTTTAGGTTTGATAAAAGCTGTGTTATTGATCAAAAACTCTATTTGCTCAAAACAAACTAGTTATTTAACCATTGAAGGATTCACCTATGCCTTTCAACTATATTAATTTTTTTACCCGTAGAAAAAATTTCAGCGGCGGTTAATTTATCGACCAGCTCCCATTAGAGTACACGGTATTATGACGTAGTGTGTTTTGCATTCAGTTTTTTTTTACTTATGTGGGGTTCAAGTAGGGTATCATATTAACGTTTTTTTAGTTGTGTTGCGCATTCTATCGAAGAGTAATCTTGGTTTCGAGAAAATAGTTTCCGTTTTTCAGGTTTTTAAATTGAATTTGATGAGAACTTGAGCTTCTTATTCAGTTATTTTCTGTTTCCTTGATAACCATAGCAAAATTGGACTCTTGAATATAACATACATAAAATAAATTTTACTTTTCTTTAAAACTTTCTTTCGTGTCAAAATAAAAAGGCTGTAGATCGATGCAAATAGTTTTTTTAAGGTCTTTGCTACAATATGAATTGTATTGCATGTCTTGTCTGTACGATTCGGATGGTTTTTTTATTGAGTCAGCTTTCGACCATTTAACTAAGCTTTTTTGAAGAAACATTTTTGTACCAGTTGTGAGATATTGTTTTTTGATCAAATTTTTAAGATTATTTTGAAGGATTTTTTTTGAAGTTATGGGGTTGGAAAATTTGCTAATTCGACTAATTGCCGATGACTTGCGTAAGAGCAATTTATTGCGTTCCAAAGTGATTTATGCCAGCAATTTTGTCGACAGCAATTCAGTAGACAATACTAGACAACGCTGTTCAAAACTATAACAAAGTTCTTTGAATTTTACATTGCGTGTAGGGGGATAACATCAAAAAAAATGAAATAAAAATAACGGTTTTTTTCTTTTTTTTTCACGTATTGCGTCAATAACTCAACCTAAAAGATTTTCTTTTGCCCTTTAAGTGCAGTCAAAACAATCGGGGCTTCACCGTGATAAAAAAGTTTTTTTTTTTAAATTCGAATTAAGAGAAAAAAGTTTTTTAAACTTGTTTTACGCACGTTTTTTCTCACTCGTAATTTATAGTGTTTATTGATTTGTAACAGTTTTTCTAGCGCGTTATTTGAACAAAATAATTGTCTCAACTCATTTTGGAGCTTTCTGAGCCATTGTTTTTTTTTGTGTTTATCCAACGCGTTGTTACTAAACTGGTCAATAGCAAGCATAATTTTTTCAAATGGCCAAAAAGCATTCCCATTTTAAACCTCCATGATTTATTTCAAAAACTGGAACAGCAAGAGTGCTCGTATCAGGGCGGAGCCTTCCACGTTCTGGCCGACTTTTTACGTTTTTGATGTACTTGTCATCGGAAAAATTCGGAAATTTGGTTAAAACATCTCTCCCCGGAATCTTCCAAGAAGTTTTGTATTGTCAAAGAATTGATGGTCTCAAAAAACTGAAAATCTGCTCAATTGGCGGAAAGACTGCAAAATTTTTTTTGAATAGCATTGATTTTATTTTCAGTTATTTTATTCGATTTACAAAACAAAGTCAATCGTAAAATTAGAAAAAAAAGTTCTGAATTATTCGGAAAAGTTGAGTTATCAGAACTAAATTATAGTATATAATTTAAAAGTTGTTTTCAACGAACAATCAAAACCAGTTATATCAGGTTTTTTATTTTTCTGCAGCTTATGCGAATTAAGTTTTTGCATGACTTTCTACCATTTTCTTACGCTTTTTGTGAAGAAACTTGATGTGACAATATTGGGATAAGTAGTATCAGCTTCAGCGTTTTATCAGCGCTTATCGATTAACATAAAAAGTGTTGAAGTTTATTTTACGTTAAATTAAATTAAAATTCCGTTAAAGTGACGTCGATAGGATAAAGTACATTTGACACAGATTTGATCTGTCTTCATTTTTGAGATTCAACTGTTTCTTTTTTTAAATTTCCATATTTGAGTGCCATCTTATCAATGATATTTATATCAACAAATTTAAATTTTCACCAAATCTTACACTAGGTGACATCAATTATAAGTTTCGTTCGAGCCTAGTCGTTTTGATTCAGATCAAAAAAGGAATTAAATTGCTCGAATACCGAGAAATATGCTGAAAGCAAATAAATTGGCAGTTGAAAACCGAAAAGCATTTTTTTGTATTATCAAAAACACTGATTTTTTACTAATTTTTCTGGTTCACAAGTTAAAAATTTGAATGGATTCAGGATTTTTAATAGACGGTTACGCTCAAAATCTTGCTTAAGAACGAGCGGTGTGAGCAATTTTTGATCGGTTTTCTAAAAACATTGAGCGATTTTTAATTTAACTTTTTCTAGAAGTAATCAGCATTGACAATTAATTTTTACCCCAAGACATCTTAAGTTATTTTTGGGTTATAAATTGGTATTGCGGTACGCTTTGTGTTCAGATTTTAAGAGGGCTGGTTGTGTGTGCTCTGAAACAAAAACAACTGTTGATAATTTTCTGGAAAAAAGTGTCAAGATTTGATCGGTTTGAGCGTTTCTTGCTTGTAGTTGAGCGGTTTTTTTGCAAGTTTGAACAAATGATTGTTTCTAGCTAAACTTTGGCGGTTTTCGAATGGTTTGAGCACAATTGTCTAATATAAACGCTCAAACCGCGCAAATTTTAAATGGTTTTTGAGTGGAAACTCGAATAGAGTACCACAATGGTATCAATCTTTTCTATAAAAGTTTGGAAAAGTTTTGTTTAACCAATTCTTGATCAATGTAGATTTGAAATCCCTGAAAATAAGGACGAATTTTGAAGATTGCAAAACCGAATTATTAGCGCAAAAAGATTCCGACGGCTATCTTTGATATTGTTGATATTGTGCTTTCTTTTGTGTTTGATCGTGCCAGCAAAAATTTAGAGTTTTCTTTCCGAGTTCTAGAGAATAACACACACTAAATTGAGTGCCATACATTTGAGGTGGGCTCATTTCATCTAAGTTTATCCCTAGAGAAACAAAAACCTTGCAAACAATCCACAAGTTCATACAGTTTTAATTTTTATAACTTCTTTATTTTTAAAAAGAAACAAAAAAAAACAAAACTTTTTTGATAAGCAAACAAAATTTGCGCAAAATTTACCAACTCGAGTTTTTGGTTCAGCAGGCGAAATTTTTCTGCTCGATATTTTTGTTCAGCATTTTTTCAAGTCAGGAGGAGACACGACACTTTCGTGACAAAAAAGAGCAGCGCAGAAAATTGCCAACTACCTACCAGTCATTAAACTGAAATTAAACAAGGCCTCTGTTTTTTTTTCTTTCGAAATACGACAAAAAAAAAATTTCCAGAGTTCATTTTTTAACCCTGTACCTTACGAGGCCAAACTGTGCATATCGTGAAGTTTTGAAACAAAAACACCCCATTTGTTCTTCTTTCATTTTCTTTGATCGTTCTGACCAAATCTTAACGTGTTTGAAGACTTATCTTTGTGATCCAGGAATATAAAAACACAAAATTGCGCGCCTGACCTGGTAATGTACCGGCACACAGTTACAAGCATTAAAACTCAATTATATCATGATTTAATACCAGTCTCGATTTGAGAAAAAAGTTGAGAAAAAAATTGATTTTAATCAATTAATAATCGAAAGTAAACTCTCTTTTTGATAACAAATTATAATCAATTATAATACATTTTAATCAATTATAATCAATTACTTAACCATAAATTGTTAGTTACAATTATACTCAATTGTAATTGATTATAATCGATTGGTTTTTTATCCTAAATTCTAATACAGATGTTTCCCACAAAAATCTATCAACATTACGAGGCAAGACTGTGCACTGGATAGTCGCACCATTTCGTGTTTGCCTGTTCCAGAATTCCACAGACAAGTCTTCAAACATGCTCTAAATTTTAAGTATGTTCGACTTACAAAATTTACTTGGATTCCGCTCAAAAAAACCTCTAACGGTAATTTTGTCGCTCTCTAATTGTTTTAGCGGATTCCGCAACGAGCGAATACAGGTAGTTGTTCCGGACTTAGCAAATGTAAGCGGATTCCACAAACTTATGCAGGTTTAACTTACATTTTGCAGAATCCACTTACAGTTTGCGGATTCCACTTACGATTCGCTGATCTCACTTAGAGTTACGGATTTCACGGCAGCTTAGGTTTACTGAACACATATATTTTTATTTGTTTACGATTCGACCAACTGTTCTGGTTTCCGTAATTTTTGTTGCGGTTTCTCCAAATTTTGTTGCGGTTTTTGAAGCATTTTTCAGCCATATAGTGTTATAGCTTTTTATCCGTGGAATTCATAACAGCAAGGCATATCAAATAAAATCGCAAAACTGTGGATTCCGCTTAAAGTTCACAAAATGCTCAGTCTGGTCTGGTAATGATAATCGATCATATTAGCTTGTTTGACCTTTTTGTCTCGATCTTGCATCTGAATCATTTAGATTTTATGCTTTTCGTAGACTTTGGCTTATGTGAAATTATTTTCATTACTTCTCTATGGTAGTGTTTCATATTCTATATTTTAAAATTGTACATCCACCAAAATAACAGCACACTGCTTTATTTAAATGAGTTATTCGGAAAAATTATTTTTAGCTTGTAGGAAAGCTTTTAACTAATATGAAGGATCTCTTTGAATTTGTTTTGTGGCTAGGCTTTGTGCTCAGATGAACCAAAGTGTTACAGGAAGTCTCGTTTTTGGAGATTTTGTCATTGATATAAAACAATAACCACCAGGATATAAGAAAAATATATTTTAGGTTTGACAAACCTTTGGCAAAGTAATGGATTATAATTGATTATACTTAACTAAATTGATTTACAGAGCTTTTTGTATGAATTATAATCATTTATAACCGATTTTAAAAATTAATAATCTCCTGAAAATTAACACGATAATAATCGTTTGAACACCTAATTTTGGTAATTATAATCACTTAGAATTGTCAAAAACCAACATAAGAAATCCGTAATAATAGATAATTTACGCCTACGTTTGGATGCCGGTATCTCAATTGGTGAGGTTTGCTGTAACAATTGGTTGTCTTAACTTCTCAGGCAGTGTTAAACTCATGACTCCCTTCTGAGACTTTAGTTTAGGTCACTCGCTAATAACAGAATTTTGCAGTTTTTGAGAATTTAGCGTGTCTGAAGTGTTTGCGAAAACTTGTTATAAAAATTTACACCTAACCTGAAAGCAGCACCTAACTTCTTGTTGTTCCGACTTTCGATACGAAAATAATGGAATATTTTTGCTCGGGGGGGTTTTTTTTTCTTCAGACAAACTTCGACTTTCTAACTAGCTAGTTTTGACGAAACTTTTTTTTATCAATCGAAAACTTTTGTTGTCCTGAGCTTAAATTTGAAAAGATATTTCACCCGTGAGCATTTTTTGTTTTTTTTCGTCAACTTATGGGGGTTTAACAACTGCCATTTTGGCCAATTTGGGACAATTAACGCGTGATGTATTTCGCGCAATTAATGCGTAAGCGGACATTAAATCCGTCTTAGAAATAGTTTCAAAATGGTTGAAGGAAGCTTATTTGCCATGATTCAATTGTTAATAGGTTCGAACTCTATCATTTTTTAGTTCATATGGCATGTGGGGAGATGATTTCCGCAAAAGATCTTAAATTTAAAAAAAATTATTTTTTATTTATTTTATTTTTTCAAGTTATTTCTGCTCCCTCGACCTTAAAAGGCAGTCGGAACATTCAGGGCTTCGCCCTGATACGAGCAGTCTTGTCTATGTATCCCTAAAAATAAATGGCAAAATCAAGACTTAAGGCCGCCATGTAATGCCAAATCTGATTGGCTGAAAAATATTACTTTTAAGCAAGTGAATTCCCCTCCCCTAAATTTATTTAGGGGAGAGCTTATTCACTTAGTCCGAAACCTTAAATTAGAAAAAGCAGTAGAATCATGTATAGGCTCCTCCGTGCCACCTTGACTGACAAAATAAATCTCTCAATCTACGAATATATAAAAAAAATTGATTGAGTAAAGTTTGCAATTCCCAAAAATCTGAATCCACCTTCAGATGAATCAAGTACTAAATAGTAAAGAAAATGTAACATTTTTTTTTCATAGGAAGTTCGAAGACATCATGGACCTTACATTGAGGACTGAAAACAAAAGGATGAAAATAATTGGATAGGGTCAAACAAATGTTGTTTTCTTGTTTTTCAACTCATTCAGCTCAAAACATTCCAATTTCAATGTATTTTCATAATGCTACCTCGTCTGTTGTTTGTTCCGAACGATAATCGAATAAAAAAAACTGTTTAGTGATTGCAATTCTTTTAGAGGAGATAAGTATGATTACTTGGGTTTCTTTAATTTTAGAAATTTTTCAGTAGCCAAAAATATTCTGACCAGGCGGCACCAAAGAAGTATTTACAAAAAATAAATTGATGCAAAATTTTATTGCAATTACTTGTTGAGTAACTTAACGTTGAATAATTCAAAGTAATTCCAGAACTGATTTTCTAAAAAAAATTGTTAAACGAAATTTTTTTGAAAAACATAACTCAAAATGATCAAGATGAGAGCAAAAGAATACAAAAATGGTCTGCAAGTAATGTATTCGTTCTCAAATGGTTGTTTTTGTTTTTTTTTGCTTTTAAATAATTACTCCCGATGTATAAAACTGCTTGTAAAAGAAAGTTTAACATGCAGCCTTGTTTAACTGCATGTAAAAATCGCTTTTTGACGTAGATTGGGCCTTTATGAACATAGTTTTCAAAGCTAGAAAACATTTTTAAGGATCTTATTTCAACTGTCTGCGCTTCTAACTGTATTTACAAAAAAAGATGATGCCCTGAAAATTTCCAAAAGTTTCTCACAAAAATTTAGCGAAAAATGTGAAAATAATGATTTCTTGTATAGCTTTTCCTATTTTTGTTATCCTTTTTTGAGCAAAAATTTCATCAACTTATGATCTTTATTTCCTTCTTCATTTCAATTTTGTACCATTTTAAAAAAGTAATCCAGAGGACGCGCAAACGTTGACCAGGAAGCGGGTTAACTTTGAATTGTGAAGATAGACCAAAAATGCTAACCATCTTATTCTATACACTACGTTTATGAAAAAAAAAAACTAAACACACAAACTTCAAAAATTTTTAAGATTAATAAAATTTAGAAGATAGTTTTTTTGGCATGAAAATTGCTGTATCATTAGAAAAAAGGGCGGATTTGACCCCCTTTACAGAAATCGACACCATGATTTTTTTGAAAACACTCAAATTCTTATTTAGTTTGTTTTGATATGATTTATGAGTTCAAAGTTGACACTCGAATTTAAGTTTTTTGCTAGTTTTTGTAAATATTTAGAAGTGTGATATTTTCATAATATTTTTTGGGTGAAACAGTTATATCAGGTCGTTTTAATAACCTTGTAAAGCCAGATCGTTAATCATTTGGTGACTCAAGCTTTGCGTTATCAAATCTCCGTCACTTGCGGTCGGTTATGAACAAAACCCAAAAATTTCAAAATTAATTATAAGAAAAATAAACTAATTTGATCTTAGGAAAAATGCTTGTCATAAAGTTTTTATACTCCTAATCATAAACTATTCAAGAAGTTTTCTGATCTTATGGACTTACATGAAGTTTGTATAATTATTTTTTTCTGTATAGGAAATTATATGACTAGCATTTTTGGTCAACCCGGAGAAATAATTCGGGACAATTTCTCAAAATGAAAATAAATGTAAATCAACCAGTTGTGCGAAGTAAAGACATTTCCGTTTCAAGAAAAACTAGAGTAAATTTTCTAGAAGCAAACAGGTTTTAAAAAACAAAAAACAAACTCATTGCAACAAATAATGTGATTGCTGCTTTTTGTGCTACTTTCACAAAATCTAAAAACCTGTTTCACAAATATTTTTTATAAACAAGCATCCTTGAAATATGGCCTCATGTATATTCAACGCAACTCTGGCTCAACAGCGGAAAGTTGAATGACCGCCAAATAAAGATTTAGTGATATCCAATACTTGCGATACTTTGTCCTTATTTCGATTTGCTGCTATTTAAAGAACCGTTGTTTGTAAAATTATTTATCATAAACAGCAATTTGGAAAAGTATACTTATTTTTTGTTTCTTCGAACTTTGTTTCCTTTTGTTTCAGGGGCGGATTTAGGGGGGGGGGGCGGACGCCCCCCCCCCCCTCAGGGATTCGACCCCCTGCCGACCCAAAGGGTCCCCCCATTGATACTTTTTCAGAAATCCATTTTTGGCCGACCGACCCTAAAGTTTTTCTAAAATCGCCTTAGGCGCCAATATATACCAACTTTGAGGGGGAGCGCGCGCCAAAAAAACGCGAATTTTTTGTCAAAATTTTTCAAAAAGGGCCAAAAAACGGCTTTTTTGACTGTTTTTTTCAAAAATTTGCCTGCGGCGCACAAAATTTAGCCAAAATAGGGGCAAAACAGTGCTTTGGGAGAGATCGAAATCAAAAAATCAATTTGGTCGACCAAAAAAAAAAGTTCGTCAAAATTTTGGAAACATTTTTGAAAATCCACCCCCCCCCCCTCGAGAAAATCCTAGATCCGCCCCTGTTTTGTTTCCCTATTTTTTTTTCAACCAAAACATTTAAATTACAAACCTGCGCAACGACAGGCAGTGACATCCGGAAGAACTTTTTCGGACCCATCTGGAGCAGGGTGAATGTCAGAGTAGCGTTGGGCATGAAACAAAACACATACAGCAGCGTTATTACGATGAACACTTTAGCCGATCGCTCAGTCATCAGCTCGATCGCTGTCTTTGCCGGAGAATTTTCTTTTGTCGAGATCTGGGATCCTCTGGAACCCCCGGGCTCCTTGGATCCCCCTTGCTGCATTTCAACCGACACTTTCAATTTATTTGAACTCATCTGCAGCTTTTCGTTTTCGTCCTCGGGCACTTTGTGTTCAACTAAATGCCCGCCGCCGTTTCCATTGATGTCGTCAACAGGTATAGTCGCGGTAGTCACGTTAGATAACTTGGCGAAGTTGACTCTTCTAGCGTTCCGCAGTCGCGCTTGATTTGATCGTTTACGAAGAGACAAGTAAGCGGTTAAGTAGAGAATTCCCATTAGGATGAAAACAATGAAAATAGTCGACAGGTAAATGAGCATCGAAAGTCGACTCCATTTGGGATTATTGCATAACACTGCAAGAATCGTCGCAACTATCGAAGCTGCGACGTTTGCCAGTGTCATATTACAAGTTTGTCTGAAGTCGATGTTAAGAACGTTTACAAGACAGATTTTGGAATATCGAAATAAAGCGATGTTTAGCAATGACAGAGCAGAGGATGTTTCGAGGAAAAACGTGACGACAAACATGAATTCCGAGGGTCCGTCGTTGCAAGCTGGAGACATGAAATGAGCTCCTTCGAGAACGAACACGACAGTTGTGGCGCAGAGGTCAAGAGAGGTCAACACAGCAATTAAGAAATCCGAACCTGATTTGCGAATGTCGCGAAACAGAACGTGACAAAGCACGACTAGAACCGAAGTGTTAAGAAAAGATCCGACGAGAGCAGCCGAGTAAAAACCGATGCCAATAGTCGTGCATTCTAAAGGGCTGAACCAAAAAACGGACTCGAACTGCGACAAATTTGAGTTCAAAACTGGCCCTGTTTCTGTTGTGTTATTTGAAAGTATTGGTTGGAATGACATTTTGAATTTATTATCTGTTGAAACAAATCTGGGGCTAAGCAATGATAAGATTTTCGAAGGTGTAATAACGAAGTATTTCAAACAAGAAAATATAAGTGCGGCTGAAAAATAATTGGCACGTTTCTCGCGGATAAGTTGATATTAGAGATGAATTTTTGTCCAGAGCTTAATTAACAAAGTAAAATGAAAATAAAAACTACAGTTTTCTTGTATGAAAATTATTCTTCTTAAAAATTATCAGTGTCAAAAAAATGCCTGATTTCTTGATTTTAATTGAGTAACGAGTTTTTAAAATTTTGATGACTCTCAGAAGAATTATTAGTTAATACTTATTGTTTTTATGCCTGCAAAGCTCCTGCTGAAGTTTCTAAAAATAAATAAATATTCGACAAATTAACTGGGACAATTAAAAAATAATTTTTCCTTTTTGATTTCTGAATTTAATTAATCACTGAGGTTTCAGACTCTTGTAACTAAGAAAGTAACCCAATATTAATGATTTTTATAAATAAAGATGGTAAAAAATACTCTGTTTTATTATTTTAAACAAAATGAGCTTTATAAATTTCTTTTTTGCCATTTTTGAAGGCCGGAAAAAGCAATGCTAATGCTTCATTTTGATTGGCTAAAATTTCAATTTTTAAAAAAATCAAACGTTTTTTTTTTACTTCAAAAAATGAAAGTTATTATCAGCACTAGCCATCAAAAATGTACTAAATTATACCGAGATCCATTTAGAGAGTGCGCAATCTATTTAGAGTACCTTTTCAGCGGGAAGTTCAAAAAATATTTATTATAATATGGACGATCTAATTGTTTATGGTCGTAGGTATGCTAAAAGTTATTATGCACCTTCGATGGATCTCCATTTTCATTTAATTTAATAATTCAATAGGAATAAATTATCATTGCATCGGAGTTTATGAAGGAACGTTTGCAGTTATGGCAAAACCAGCTGTTCTTTAGTGAGAAAAAGTTCAAACGGCCGAAAACTTCTACCCACTATATGCCGCGACAATGAAAAGATTGGCGGCACAGTAATAAGTATGTGTGCGTACCATGAAGTTTGCTCAGATGAGAAAATGTCTCGTGGGCTTAAATGATGGTTGAATTTCTTACGAAGAATTAGAAATTCGGTGAACTGCACCGTTGGTCAAAATTGCAGCTTTGGACATTGCAAAAAAAAAAGCTTTTTGTATATCAGAAGAAGACTGCTTCTTCTCACTTGTTCACTAATTTGGTTTTTGTCCGATAACTGTGAAATGGAAAAAATTCATCCTCTTCAATATTGAATACAAATTGATGAAAATTTTCTTCTTAACGCCAATGTTGATTTAATTAAGAGCTTGAGCTTAATACAGATTGAGCTTTTTCTCTGTAAAAAAACTCGTAAAGTGGGTTCCAGTTAGACAATTTCGGAACGAAAACTTATAACTAAATTAAACTATTTGTAAAAACAGTCTAAAATGGTGTCAAAAGTAATTAACAGTTAAATTCATTGATCAAAATCAATAACAACAAACGAACAGCAACAATACTAAATAGAAACAAAAATATGGTATTAGATTTAGAGGTTCAGCAGCAACACTGAATCGACCAGTATATCAGTTCATTCTTTTTTTTTGGGTCTTCCAATGACATCTATAGTGTCGAAGATAGAGTCAAGTTGAAACCACTGTTCAACTGGGGCTCTTTCGACTTCGACAGGAGATGGGGAGCCTTTGCAGCTTTGAATGAGACCGTCGAAGCAATTCGGTTGAATGTGGTATTTTAGGACAGCCTTGCAAGTATTCAATTCGTTCAATTTGCGGAGCTTAATTCTGAGGTCAAAGGCGGCATCTCCAAGGTAATCGTTTCAAGAGGCCTCAGTTCACAGCGTTGGTTTGTCTATGTGTTCACATTTACCCGAGCTTTCTTCCTATTTTTGTTCCACTACGCTGGTGAACACCCTATCTCCCAGTAATTATAGCGGTTGTGTTGCTCTTAGTGGACGATTGTTGTGTCTGACTGTTTCGATGGTATCGGTGAGTTCATAGGATGGCGCATTTCGTTTCGCGCCATCTGAAAGCTTGTCACTCTTTCTCAACGACTTTGCTTAAGCTAATTTTGCCGGATATTTTAAGGCGATTTTTCTCAGATGGTCGTTTTTTTTCCAATTTGTCTCTGAACTCACCACCTCGACCGGTCGAAATTTTTGAGATGGCGAAAGGATTATTTCCCTTTTTGGTTTGATCGATTTTTTTCAGGCCTGAGTGGCAAAAATGAAGTGGCATTAGCAGTGCTGCTAATAATCGTTGGCTGTTCACCGGTGCTATAAATAAATTGGTATGCAGTGATGTTTGAAGCTGTAAATTTGTTGGGACTACTGTTAATAACTGCAGGGCTCGGTTTGTCCAGCTTCCGGTTTGTCCAGCTGACGATTAAGCGTAGAGGTTCTTTTGAGGTTATCAAGAAATTGAGACTCACTTGGATCATCATCAGAATTAGAGATAGTATTCCTGTCGAAGATTCTTGTTCATTGCATATTCTGGTATGGTAATAATCTCTGGGTTCGCTTAAATTCGCATATTGTCAGGATCGAGCGTTGTTTTCAGACTAATCAACTGAGCTTCTTCTATCTCTTTTATAAGGGTGTCTTTTGAGCTACACACCGCTGCGCTCCTTCCTGCGATATTTTTTTTAATTCGGCCAGATTATTTCTGCAAATTATTTTGTTTTGCGAGCTTCCAACAACTATTTTTCGGTCACTTGTTGCGTAAAATTTTTTCAGTTGACTTTTCATTCTCGAATTGACTTGTCTTTTTACTGCTGGTTTCGTATTTGGCCTCTTGACAGCAGATAGGTTCTTTAACGGTATGACTAGGGCTTCATGTTTATCCGATTGTTCTAAAGTCTTCACAGAGTTACCGGCACTTGTGGGGATATTTTTTGTCGCTTTTGTAAACTTGTCTGTAGTTTTTCTGATAATCGTTTAGGATGACTGTTTTTATGGTCCGGGGCATCCCAATCAACCCCATCAGCTTCACTTAAACGCTGAATCCCTTTATCTAATCCTAGAATAATCTGATCAGAGTTCAATTTTCATTTTAATGGTTGTTCAACCGACTCATGCCCGGTTTTGTCATGTCCTGCTGAAAGTGGCTTCAACACAAACAGTTCGAAGATCGCTGCTGAATATTTCAAAAAAGTTTCAAATTGTTAACGTCGCCAGTTTAAGAAAGAGTTTTTTTTTCTTGAGCGATTTGAATCTGCTTCCCTTGTGAGTTAGTAAAGGTTACTAAGACTTCTAACGAAGTTGTTATTAGAATTTTCCACAACCCCGTTTCTTTTACTTCTTGCGCGGTAAACCTGATCCTGGTATATCTGATGATTATAGGAAAGCCAAGCAAAATGCTATTTAATTTTGTGAGAAGTTGATGATAGTTCTTTTGATGAGCTGCTATTTGTAGTTTGGGCTGAAAGAAGTTTAGAAAAACGAGCGTTACACAAACTATGAGTAGGAGCACAGCGAAGAAGACTTACATATCTTCATTTTGCCACTACGGGTAGTAGTTTGCCAAAATCTAAATCAGGTAACAGTGGTCTTAACTTCTTATCCGTTTTCTCACGTTCAATTCAGTTTTATCCGTAAACCTTTGTCTCAAGATGTATCTTTGGCCACCAAACATACTGCAAGCAGGCTATACGGTTTAGTTTGCAAATTGCCACTGATTTGCTCCGTGGAGTCTTGCTAGCATTCGTACTTTGAAATACGCTGGGTTAACCAACTTTCCATGACTTTGCAAGTCTATTGTCGATAAAAACTTTGCAATAATTTCGCGCTCGTGCAATATCCTGTTTTTGATAATGAACAATTGCTTTTTGATTTTTTCCAAATATCATGTCTTTTCTTTCAGTGAAGCCATGAAGCTGGTATCAATTCTCTCTGGCCATTTAAAGAGAATGTTTTCAGTTAAGGTTAGGTTCCTGATAGTCTGGCGAAAAAGTGTTTTGGATGTGTTTTAAAGTGATATTTTCTGAAGTATCTCATGAACCGGAAGGTGACAATTTTGGAACAATCATTGTTTTTAAAACTACAAATTTTTAAGGCTGACTGTTTGCTTGGCCTGTTCGCGTAATCATTCGAGCTGTTTAACGGCGTAGCCAATAAGTTGTTCTCGTATGGATTCCTTGATGACCTTTCCTTCTTCAATCTTGTTTTTGTCAATCTAGTTCTAGTTTTGCCGATCACAAAGCACTATTCGTGGGCGCTAAAACTTCTATTTAAAAAAAATCCCTCGCTGTTTGGTTCAGACTTTCATCTTACCTTGTTTAATAAAAATGGAGGCTTATATCATCGATTGAAGCTCTGACAAATGTTTCATGACTTTTCGAGATTGCCCTAGATTTGTTTGGTGGACGGCAAGAATGTCTGGATGGTAAACAAAGAATCCCATATCTGTCATACGTTTAACTCAAAAATCGTTTAGAAAAGACAATAATTAATCTGCCCGTCTTTTTCAGCTCTTTGGGTTGTTTTTGCTTACGTACCACCACGCAAGGCTCCAATAAATTCTTTATGGTTTGTTGCACTTTAAATTAAGATCCCAATAAGTAGCTTTGACCATACGAAATCAAACAGCTCCAATTCTTTTGTGTTGTTTTTTTAGCAATCTGCAATTAAAAAACGAGAAGGGAGAGCAAATGGTTTCCACACACCAGTGTGAGTTTGTTAAAAAGAAGCCCCAAATTCCAAATGTCACGCGTTGCAAATGCTTTTGTTTTCTCTTAAGCTTTGAATCTACGACTTTTTACGTCCTTCGAGACTTCTAATTTGATTTGGTCTAAAGCAGTTTTGTGTTCTTAGTCCATGAAAGTTGTTTTCTTTTTGCTTCAGATTTCTAAATGGTGATTGAAATGTAGCGAGATTTTGGAGCAAGTTTTTATATTGATTTATAGATCACATCAAGGGTCTGATTCTCTTATGCTTGTC
>NC_087071.1:19214014-19554720 GCF_963678635.1 Symsagittifera roscoffensis | reverse complement strand
GTCCGCTTCCTGAAACAAAACGTCCTACACGAATTGAAATTGAGAAACCCACAATTGAAAATACACCCAGTAGACAAGAAGACTAGTGAACTATGCTGCGGATTTACCAATGATACAATCAACATCAACCGGAAAGTAGTAGTGAGAATACAATCCAATGGATGGACCGCGGACAAATTTCCATTTTTTATCACGTCTGGACATGTGAGGAATATCCTGGGAAACGATAATCTACCACTAATCGGAATCGAGATAGCCCAACGACAGCCTCTACTACCCGTCAACAACATAACACTCCCATATTTGTGTAAGTTAAACAATAATTCAGACACAATTTTTAATCTGTATCATAAGTAAAAAAGATTATTTAACAGAGTTGGGAAAATACCATTGGACAGAAAAATTACTCATTTCCACTCTCCATTCAAACCTATTTAAACCAAAGGTAGAAGAGTTCCCCTGCATTTACTAGATAATGTAAAGATGGAACTAAATAGAATAGAAAAAGAAGTGCATATTTTGAAGTTAAGCAAATGCGATGAAGACTGTTTTATAAGTCCAAAAGTGATTACAAGAAAAAAAAGACGGTAGTATCAAGTTGGCATTAGATTCGAAACTATTAATTAACCAAATATTCAAGAAAAAATATCAAATGCCAAACAAACACGAGCTTATCGACAACATAGCTCTCCAACTGTCATGCAAAGAGTCAGGGAAATTTTGGTTTAGTTATCTAGATCTAAAAAATGCGTACAGTCAACTACAATTATGCACAGACACTAGCAAACAGACACTTGTTGTTGGTGAAACCACCGGGACCTATAGGTTTTTAAAGGTATTTTACGGACTGGGCGATATGCCAAACGAATTCCAGAGGGTGATGGATTCTTTATTGAAATACATTCCTTTTACCAATTGTTATATCGACGACGATTTGTTAGCTTCAAAAGGATCATTAAATGAACACAAACCGATATTATCAAAAATTTTAAACATCTTGGACAACAAGAATATGGCGGTAGAATGGGAGAAATGCGCATTTCCAAAAATAATAGAGTGACTGGGCTTCAAGATATCAAATTCGGGCGTGAAACCATTGGTGGGAAAATCAGATTCGATAAAAAGCCTTCCAAACTCCAAAAACCTATCCGAATTAAGGTCATTCTTCGGGTCAATTAACCAATATATGAAATTCGTTCCGAACTTGTCAATTCTAAGTTCCCCCTTACGACCACTTCTTGCAAACAAAAATCAGTTTACCAATAGAACGACGATCATACGAAGGCGTTTGAAGAGCTAAGACAACAGATAGCTAACATTACAGAGTACAATCACTTTGACATAAAAAGGATGTCAAGATTAAAGACAGACGCTTCTCATAGCGGTCTGAGAGCCACTCTAGAACAATGGAACGGGGAGAAATGGTTAACAATAGCATTCGCTTCCCGACTTTTAAATAGCCACAAAAATAAATATTCTACAAACAAAATAGAATTGTTGGGAGTAGTCTGGGCTACAGAGCATTTTAAAAATTACTTGTATGGCGCTGAGTTTGAAATTGTAACGTAACATAAGGCATTGTTATCAGCATTAAAAGCCAATCATAGCAACAAAACTATGCACAGCAGACTAACCCGTTGGGTAAATCGACTTTTACCATTTAATTTCAAGATCAAACACAAACCTGGAAAAGAAATGTGATTTACAGACCTACTGTTGAGATTATCTTCAGGAAAAGCACTCCCAACCTCACATTACGATAGCGAATTTGTAGTGGCAATAGTTCGAAAGATTAAAGAAAACCTCTCTGTAAATAATGATTGTAAAAAGAATAATTGTAAAAAGAACGAATTGTACAATCCAGTTATCTAAGTTTATAAACTCGAAAAATAACTGCTCTTATGATTTGCTCTTGAAACTTTTAGATCGTTTATTTTCCTTGCAGCCAAGTTTATTCGCATAATAGATATGAAGATTTTTCCGCGCTTTGTATCAGATTTCTGATATTGGGCAAAACACAGCTTATCGGCATGTTCTTCCTTATTGTTCTTTTTTGATTTTGAGAAAAAACAATAAATTGTGAAGTTTCAAAATTTTTTTATTTTGTTCATCTGTTATTTTCATCTTTGACTTGCTTTGTTTTTCACTGAGTTCTTGAATAACTTTTATGCTGGCATTTACCTGATAGTTATCACAAAAAATTGTTCTCTGTTTTCATTTTAAGTGCCGCAGGCAAAACAGCTTGACTCACATGAAAAAGGAACTGACTCTGGTTTCAACTAGTTTAATTTTTATCAGTAAATTTTTCAAGCTTGATAAGAGTTTTAAAATCGTAATATAGACTTATCTTGAATTACCCACCGTGAACTGATTTATTTTGTAATAAAACTGATTATAGATTGTTCGCTCAAGCATAAATCATTATTTAAGCTGGGTCATTTTCAATTTCATGTGTTTTACTGGTGCATATACAAATTAGTCCCAAAAATCATGCAGCGGAGGAAAAAATGAGTCCAATACAAAACAGTCCGGTTTAAGGTCGCCGGTGGGTGCGCTGCGCGAGCGTCGCCGCTTTGCGGTGATAACCGGCTCTAAATTTTGTATTAAGTCCTACCCTCTGTTGGCAAGCTCGCAACACGTTGGCGCGACTGCGGCGGTCACTATTTCGTTCATTATGCTTGTTGAACAAAGGACAATTCTCGGCCCGCCGGCTAGTTAAAACAATTTTTAATTGGGAATGTTTTTCGAACAGTTTTGCTTTGGACTGTTTTTTTTGTTCATTTTCATACTTTTCCGGACTCTTTTGTATGGGACTGTTTTGTATGGGACTGTTTTGTACAGACACGGTTTTACTTTATGCTACTGAATTAATGAAAAATGTTGGTATAATTATTTTGTTTTGTGCTGCTAACCTACGGTTCAAAATTGTTCGTTCTTATTGATCGTGCTCTGAGTTTTTTTCTAACTCTGGTCCTAAAAACTTTTTGGTTTGATTTATATAATGATAAAGAAGATTCGGTTTGTTTGAAGAATACCAGACATTTCAATCATTTTGTCATTCCACTCATACTGTTAACTACACGCCATGAATTAGCTATTTGTCTGTTTGAATTAATTATGGTTTTATAACATGGAAATCAATGTTTGTCTAATACTTTCAGATTCGACTTGCTTTCGTTGTAACTGAGTTCTTGAATAACTTTTATTCGGGCATTTGCCTGATAGTTATCAAAATTAATTGTTTTCTGTTTTATTTTTTTTGTGTCATAGGCAAAACATCGCTTGACTCACATGAAAAAGGAACTGATTTCTGGTTTCAACTAGTTTAAATTTTATCAGTGAGTTTTTTCAAGCATGCGAATAATAATAATAATATAAGACTTATTATGTCATTATTTGGCTAAAAGAAATCACTGGATCAAAGTTGGTGTTTTGAAATGTCTTCGACAGTCCTGTTCAAACATTTGAATTTTTTCTGGCGAGAAAAATAGTTGAAACTTTTCGCGTTAAGGAAAAAAGAATATGTACAAGAAATTGAGTTTCTTTTTTCCATCGTACGGTTAAGTTTTTTGAAAAACAACTGCAGTCAATTAAAGCTTATGCTAAAGCTTTCTTTAGGTCCGATTTGTTGAGCTGCCCAGAATTGTCTATACGTTCGAACCCGAAAATGTGGTATGGTGTGGCTGTGAATGAAATGTCAAGTGGACCAGCTGAGTTTGGCCGAGAGTTGGCTCGACATGTTTTTGGCGTGGGTCAACACTGCGTTTTGACCCAACATAGTCTTTTAGTTAAAGATAGCATAGCAAATGCTGGTCGAAAGCTACTGCCACAAGCCTTGCGGGATTTTTTTTCAAGAGGGAATCAAAGCACGGTTTGAGAAAAAAGAATAGCAAGAAGATGCACTGCGTGCTGCGGATTTGTACAGCTATGAGTTGCGTCGAAGGCTTCAGCGGCGAAGTTAAATCAGATACAGTTGACCTTTGAAATTGCATCCATCTGAATTGTTCTGATTTGAAAAACTCGGTTAACTGATCTTTTGAGCTGAGTTTTTTAAAAGATTTATCTTTTTGGTTTAAGTTTGGAGCGAGAAAACTTAGTTATTGGACAATTTAATATTCTTTTCACTTCCATTTTCATAGAAGTTGCGTGACTTTTTTAAACAAAACTTGCCTCGATAAAATTTAATTACACTTGCACATGGATTTTGAGTTTTTCATGGACAGTTTTTTTGACATGGCTGATGATTGAATGGAAATTGAAGCTATCCTATCGGTATTTTGTTTCCGCGTGTGAAATGTTTTGAATCACTTTATTCAATTTTTTTTGAAACAAACATCTAATGCGATTTTGGAAATCACTTTTTTGGGACCAACTATTTCTCGTAGACGTTTTTACGCCAAACATCTGATGCGATAGTTTTTCTTCGCCCGAGTTGTTTCACACGCCAAATTTATGAGGTTTCGATAAACTGTCTGATTTAAGGATTGCCCAGAGGATAAGGTAAGCTGTCTGATGTTTTTTACTCATTTTTTTTTCTGGCTCAGCATGCGTCTGTCTTAGTTTTTTCCGCATCGTGTCTAATTTGAAATCTTGTTTTATGCCTTTATTGAGTTTGATAGCAAAATGACCATTGCTTTTCCTGATTTTTGTGGTTTCCTTCTGCTTTGATTGTTTCAATTTTGCTCCAGGGGCCTACCGTCTGGCGCTGATTAGTGTGTTCTCGCCCAATGCGACGCCCAAGCGGTACGAAATTTTGTGGAGTGCGGCTCTAGGAAAGCTCGAGTTGTCGTACCGCTGAAAATAGAGTGGAATTTTCAGAAGCTTCTTGCGGAAAAAGTAGTGTGGGAAAGTGCTTACAATAATGTACGATACCTTTACGAGTCAATCAAAGATTCTTTTGCAATAAAGCATGACAATAACGGGGGTTATAAACTGATTTATAGTGGAACAGAATCGATACCAGGGCAAATTGTTCTACCAAATGGACCAAAAGGCATCCTCCGGATCATTCCAGAGGACTTCACTTACCTTTCGGTGATATACAAAGTCTCTGATAGAGAAACAGCATATTTAATGCTGGGACCTATTCGTTTCATTAATTCAGATTGTGAACCGAATTGTGAGTATGACTTCTCGTCACTCGACAAAACTTTAGTCCGACTTCGTACTTTGAAAAAATTGAAAACCAATGATGAAGTTTTGGTACAGTATAGTGACGATTTCTTCTCAAATCATGAGTGCAAATGCCGAACTTGTTCAGTGTGTGAGAGAGAGAGAGAGAGCTGCATTAGAATTGCAACAACCTGTACTGCAAACACCTGTACCAATTAATGAAAATGCGGAAATTATAGCTGACAGTCAACCTGAAGTTCCTATGTCATTAGAACCATCCCAGGGTAGAGGGCATGAAATTATGGATAATATGGCATTGCACAAAACTCGCAACGAATTTTCGCCAGTGGCCGAAACACTACAAGAAGATCGTTCTCCAGCAAAGTATCAAGATGGAGATCATAAAAACTTTGCTGATATAGATCTGCAAAGCACTAGTAAGTGGCTGAATTATTGCAAGAGGATCTTACAGCTAGGAAAAAGCACGCTTGCGTCGGCACGAAAAAAATCGAGCTTATAAAGATATGATGAAAGGAATTAACGATTGTAGCGATATATTAATTGGCGATTTTGATGAGGCTGATCTGTTAACTTCATCTGCAGATCAGGTGCAGTGTGAAAACGTTTTTGACTCACCGACAACTCACAGGTGTTAGTTGCGCAGGAACCTGAAGACTCTGATACAGATTATTTGAAAGATCTAGAATCTGCAAGTCACCTTCTCGCGACAAGCTCGCCTTTGCCAAACGCGTCTATGCCTGGTCCGCCTGAATGTTGCAGGTTTCCGAGTTAACCATTCGTGGGCGCTTCAACACCAAATTCTGCTGAAAAAACAAATTTTTTGAGTTACGAATTCAAGCAGCGCCGGCCAGTTCTGGAGGAAAATTATTTTGAATTACTTGGAGGCACATTTACTCCCTAATACCCCAGTTGCAGAGTTGGATCCAAAAATGCACAATTTCTAATCCGAGCTTTCACCAATCATCATAAAAATTCGGATGCTTGTCAAGTTGACTTACTGAAGCTCTTAAAAACAATTATGCCAAATCCTAATCTGCTGCCATCTGCATTTAAAAGTCTGCAGAGCATTAAACTGAACCTCAAAGATCTAACAGCAAAACTTCTTCCTGCATCAGAAAGTCAGACATGCGTATTGAAGTTTGCAGAACTGCTTAAGGATATTGTACAAAGAAACAATTTAAGCATTATTAAATAAAAAATAAGTCGTTGTCGCGATGAAGTCTCCGATATGCCTGTTGAGCTTTTGCAGATTGCCGAACAGCTAGACGAAATCTGCATTGACTTGATTTTATCAACTGACGGAGTTACTTTTGTGAGCTCAAGCGTCAATCACCAAATGTACCCTATTTGGCTTTCTGTTGCCCAGCTTCCTCCGATTCTACGGATGTCTAAAAAGAATATTGCTTTGGCCGCTTTGTTTGTTGGCAAAGGAAAGCCTAATTGGGAAGAAATTGTAAAACAATTGACTCAAGAGCTACAACGAAAGGTTGCAGTTCTAATGCCGAATAGACGTTTATTTTGCCTCAAGTTCCATGTTGTGCTTATTGTCGCTGACCTCATAGCTAAGTCAAATTTTTTGAATATGTACCAGCATAACAGGTACTACGGTTGCCAGTATTGTCCCCATCCTGGAGTCACTTATGGCTAAACGCACTCATACTATCCCCTCAACATCAGGCTTAATGACGAAGTTTATCGGGTAAAGCGGCAAATAAGAGAGCCAATGTACCATGAAAATCTGGTAGAAAAAGCCGAAAATTTCATGCAACAAGGCAACCAAAAAGTAAATATGGTAGGTGTTAAAGGTAGAAGCGCTTTTAGTTGTGTTGTTCCTGGATTGGCGTTGTCAGCACCAGTTGATTATATGCATTGCGTTTTAATTGGCGTCTATGCTAGTCTATTGGCAAGACACATGAAGTTGCTGAAAAAAAGAGAGGGTTGAAATTGACGATATTATGTACCATGTCGCAGTTCCTGTTGAATTATCTCAGCACGGTTGACAGCCAAGAGTTCTCTCCGAAGTGTCGCAGTTCAAAGCGAATGAATACTTCAATTACTTGTTCTTCCTTGCGCCAGTTGTTTTTCGTGAGTTCTTGAAACCGGAATCTTTTTAATACAAGAGCTTGTTGCGCCTTTTTTTCGGTGTGAGGATTCTTCTTGAAACTCAAGTTGAAAAAAAAACATAACAGTAGCAGAAAAGTTACTCGATAAATTTTCAGAGGATGCAGTTGATATTTTCGGTGATAAGAAATGTGAAACTATAAACTTTCATTGCTTACAGCATTTACCAGATGAAGTGCGGCGTTTCGGTCCTCTCTTTGTTATGTCTGCAATGTGTTTCGAATCAGCCCATGCTTTCCTTGCCCATTTCGCATCTGGGTCACATGAATTTTGTCAAATAATTTGCAGACGTTACCTGGAGTATCATCAACTCCTTCAAGCTTCTACAGAATAAGACGATGCGACAGACTTGGCAGAAAGTTGGACTTATTGAAACAACTCCGCTCAACTGAAAGAAACTGACACTGATTTACTTGAAACAGTTCAGGTTTTAACTGCTCGTAATCTCTATGATTGAGTCTCGCTGCAAAGTGGCGCATTGGGTTTTCGACTCTCGTTGCTACAAACAAAATCCGAGAGGTCCAAATAGTAATAATTGCTTTAGAGCCAATGGTGCTATGCTTTTTGGCCAAATTGAGTACTTCGTAACTTTTGAGGACAGTATAGAGAAGTACGCGTATGTGACCCTGCATTAACCTATTAGATACGGCCTCTCTGATGACAGCGATCTGAAATTTGAAAACTTTGTCCAAGTAATGTCAACAGAGCAAACGCAATGAGTGAAAGTTAGTGAAATGAATAAGTGGTCCTCATAGAAAACAAAACTGAGAAATCGCTAGTTTTTGTCGTGAAATTTGTTGATCATAAGTGAATGCCTTGTCTAAACTTGTTACCTTTTGTGGACCTTAATTGATTGCTTTTTTGAAGTTTTTGTTCAACTGTTTTCTACGGTTCGTTTACATTTTTCCGGCGGTGTCTGCTCCGTGTGTGCTATGGTTTCAAATCAGCAGAGAATGCTCATTTGTTTTCAAGTTGTGAACTAGTGTAGAGGTAAGATTCGGTTTTTCTTCTGATTCTTATGTAAATTTAATCAGCCAGGCGCAAATGTTGAATGGTTCCATGAGATGCATTGAAAAAGTCTATTCATAAATTTTATTAACTTTTTTCAAAAGAAGCTTTTCGTGGAAATTTTTAATGCATCCAAAAGTGGTTTTCAACGCTTAATGGTATTTTTCATGAAAAAGATGCTGTGCTAAGAAAGTTTTAAACTATAATCAGAAGTTGCAATTGCCTTATTGAAATTTTAAAATAAATTTTAGATGAAATAAAAATTGGCGATTCGAACCTTCGCCGAAGCGGCTCATTCATGAGTAATTATTCTCAAATCGAAGGAAATGGGTAAGTGGTCCAAATTATAATGATTGTTCAAACGATCGGACCAAATTGAGTTTTTTGTTCAGACCTATAATTGACGCCCGTGGAGGCTGTATCACTATGAAACTGCGGTTTCTGACCGAGCAGGTCAATCACTACGAATGTATTCTTATTATTGTTGGAAACAATGACATAAACAGCAAAACGGATGAAGAAATCCTTCACAATATAAAAATGTTCAAAAATGCACTAAGGAAAGATGTGAATTCCAAAATTTGCGGGTTTTTGCCTCGGCGAGATCACCCAATACTGTTCAATCACTCTGAAAATACATGGGAAAATCCGGTCAAACGGGTCAACAACAAACTTAGAAGGCTATATCCGAAAAAATATGCCTCGCCTGCGTGTTTCAAATTGGAAGACTTCCTTCTAGAAGATGGTGCCCATCTGAATGATCTCGGACAAAACCATATGTCTCATTTTGTACTAAAATGGTGCCGAATTTTCAATAATTTTGATTGAAACTATTATTGTAACAGGTTCTCGTTTCCTTTTTTTGAAAAGATTTTTATCTTTTAACGCTGTTTTAATCCAAGTAAGATCATAACATATAAGCATGCTATCAAATTTTAACGGATCGAAAAAAATTTTTGGAGACTTCATAACTCGAAATATAAAATAAAACTACGTTAAAAATTAGGTCTGGTGCAAGTCATTTTAGTGATAGCCGGAAAATGCTTTTGAAACAGCTGGCAAAATGTTTTGAAAAATTGGCGCAAATCCAACATGTGTTTTTTGCTGATTGACGTGACGATGCCACAATTTTTTCTATAATCTGACTGAATTTCTCTAAAAGCGCTAGATCAAGTGAAGTTAGGTTATGTCGTCAGTTTTTTAAATTACTAATTTTTGAATTATGATCCAACTTGCATGTGAAGATAAGTCTGCCAGTTTTTCCCAACTAAAGATGTAGTTTCGGTCGTGATTTATCATTGATCAGTTCTGAAAACTTCAAAGCATTTGTGACTCATGATTTTTTTCTTAAGTAACATAAGAAAGTGGAAGCACTGCAATTAATCGATAAATTTTTTTAGTGAAAGTTTGGTGCAAACCATTTCATCAGTGAAAGTTTGGTGCAAATCATTATATTAGTGAAAATTTGGTGCAAGCCATTCTGTTAGTGAAAGTTTGGTGCAAGCCATTTTATTAATGAAAGTTTGGTGCAAGCCATCATATTAGTGAAAGTTTGGTGCAAGCCGATCTATTAGTACAATCTGACCTATGCAGAAATGTCAACTTCTAAGGCCACCATCGGAATCTTATATGAGATGACTGGGTCAGAAGTCAGCCAATCGATGGCGCCGAGAAGCACAATACTGCCCTATTTTACATTGTAAATCAGTGCAGTATTCTGCTTCTGAGCGCCGTCGCTTAGCTGACTTCTGACCCAGTAATCTTATATATGATTCCGATCGTGGCCTTAAAAGTTGATATTTTTTCATTCGAGTAGTTCTGAATTTGGATCAAAAATCATATCAATGAACATTAATTACGTATGTGTTGAATGTTTTCTGTTTTCTCGCACGTGTAAAATTTTGTTTTTTAGAGGAAATGAATTAATGCTGATGACATAACTTGCGGATCACAACTGGAGTATGTATGCTTGGAGAATGTTTCCATCAGGAAAACAGGTTTTTTGGCGTTTGAGACAACTCCTCCCTTATGGTTTTGGTTCATCTAGGAGTAGGCTTAGGAAATTTCTGCTCTCTCAAGAGTTGAGGAGATTTGCCTACAGAAAATGAAGAATTCGAGGTTCCAACCTCTAAAACCCTCTGATTTTTCTGTTGGTTTTCTTCTCTGTTCAGAGATTGCACGTTTTATGGGTAAGTTTAAACGCTAATTGAGCCTCATTTGAGTTTCCAAAAAATTCTTATCTTACAGTTTCCATATATGAAAAAATGCTTATCGTACAATTTCCATTTATGATAAAATGCTTATATTACAATTTCCATTTATAAAAAAATGTATATCCTTCAATTTCCATATATGAAAAAATGTTTATCCTACAATTTCCATAAATGAAAAAAAAGTTTTTTCTACAATTTCTATATATGAAAAAACGCTTATCCTAAAGTTTTTTTTTTACAATTTTCTGAGTCTATGAAACTAAAAAATTGTAGCTTTTTTTCATTTACGGAAATTGTAGGATAAGCATATTGGTCAACCCACGCTAAGATGCAGTTGAAATACTATCTACAATTTGAAAAAGATCTTAACTGTTCTCAAATCAAGTAATATTTTTTTCGATGTCTTGACCAAAAACAATGTGAGCGACTTTTTTCAAATGCTCGAGCAAAATAACCACTGGAAAATATGTAAAATTTGAGCGGTTTGAGCGGTTTTTTTAGACAATTATGCTCAAAATCTTGCTTCAAAATGAGCGGTTTGAGCAGTTTTTGAACGGTTTATCTTAAAAAACCGCTCAAAAACCGCGCAAGATTTGAGCGGTTTTTTTAAACAATTACGCTCAAAATTTTGCTTCAAAATGAGCGGTGTGAGCGGTTTTTGAGCGGTTTATCTAAAACAACCGCTCAAAAACCGCGCAAGATTTGAATGGTTTTGAGCGGTTTAAGAACACCAAAAATACTTTTCTCTTACTCAGCGTCTTAGGAATGACTTTTTTACTTTATACCAAACAACTAGTCATTATCCTGATGAAACGACATCTCACTATGTTTTCCATCTTCACTTCAGGACTCAAATGAGAGCGAATACAGTCTGTAGAGTTCCCCCAACTTCAGCACCCTGCGCACCCTCCCCCGCTCACAGGGTCTGTGGAGCAACAGAAGTAAGCAGCAGGATGACTTCGTGCCCCCCTCCAATGGCATGTTGGGTCATTCGCCCAACAGATATGTCTCGCTATGGTGAGTTTCGTAGTTTTTTTTAGTTGACCAGAATTGTTTTACCCATAACGATTTTTTAAAAGTGAAGAAAAAATTATAAATTCTCATTTTGAGAAAATCCAATGTAAATTTCCAAGTACATTAAGTTGTATCGACGAATAAAAATTAATCAAAAGCTGCTCGGAGTCTAATAGTTCGGTGTTGCGCTATAATTTGTAATCCATGCTAATAGTTTGTGGTTTTATTGAGCTTGATCGCGGAACTGAAAACCAATACTCCAAGTGATAATTTATCACAATTGCTACAAGACTCGTGTTATAGTTTCAACGAAATTGACTGAATATTACTTTTTTTAATTTTAGAGTCATCTGTCGTCGAAAGGTCTGTTCCACAGAGATCTGGCCTGTCGGAATATTCTCCTCGCCTAAGACTACTCTGTCAAAGTGGGGGACTACTCTATGGTCAGATTCGCATGCTCACACCCAAAGTACTTATCAAGGTAAACATAGATATATTAGACTGCAGTGATCCATTCAACTTCTTTTTGGGCGAATTAAATTCTCACAATAGTCTGTATTAGTACTGCGAAACCCGTTGTGACAAACATCAAATCTCATTGACCACACCCCCCCCCCCCCCACTCCCCAATGAAAAAAGGAGGCGATTCATCAGTAGGTATACATCAATCGCGTGTGCTGAACCATTGAAATAGTCTTTTCTACCGTTAGATATTAAGCTCTTGTTAGCATGGGGCTTAATTACTAGACAAGAGGTCTCGCAGCCCAACCGTTGAGTAGTGCGAATAAACAACCCTTGTTTTTAACTTTTATCTTTAAATGTTCGGTCGGTTATGATCTCGCGTTGACTTAACGCGATTTCTGGTTTTAGAAACAGTGGGAAGATTCCGATCAAGTGGATGGCAATTGAGGTGCTACAGGACCAGACACTCGCACCCAAGAGTGACGTGTAAGAACAGTTTTCCTTGTCAATCTATTTTCAGACTTTTTGCGACTACTTTTATGAAGATTTGAACATAGATTATGTCAATTAATCCAGACTCGCGCTTCTCTCAAATGTATTATTATTAGACCATTGCAATTCTTTTTTCAAGAAAAATAAAAGTACTCAAGCATATTTTCCAAAAATACGCCACGGAAAACTCTTTTTAACCAGTGTTGGTTATGCGAACTGAAAATACTGAAACAACTGAAGTAACAACGATATTTCACAAAAAAAAATTGAGCGACTGATTTGAATTATTTCTCTGATATGCATTTTTTATTTCATCGTCTGATAGCGATTTTATGTAACCCTTTTTTCAAACTCTATTTGTTTAAGAGATATTTTTTAAAAGTAAATGGGGACTCTCATGTGCTATTCGTTCAATTGATGGTTATTTGATCATCCCTTGTTCCAGATGGAGTTTCGGAGTGGTGTTGTATGAACTGTGCACTTTGGGCAGTGTCCCTCTCCCCAACATCCCCTCTGCAGACCTCCTTAAGACCCTCTTCACGGGATACAGGATGGACCAACCTAACACATGCTCAGACACTCTGTGAGTAACAAGTGTTTTCTATTATACAATAGTCTACAATAGTCATATGTATAACGTCCTACAATAGTTCAAAACAAGACCTCTATGAGATGGTTTCTCCTCTTTAGAAAAACATTTGTTAGTTATAAAACCCTTTTTTTACAGAAAAAACTTCAAAAGTCAACTCTGATCTCCACGCTTCTATTGCTGTTTTTCTCTTAACTTTGGTATCAATAACTGAAAATCAACCTAAAATCGTATTGATGTCCATAATTTTCTTAAACATTTTTTAACTCTGAAAAGTGTGTTTTTGTATAATAGTAATTGGCATAGCAAAGCTTTGTTGAAGTGAGCACCGTTCAAATCTGGACTATATTTAAATGCGAGTGACAGCTATCTCCCATGTTTAAGCATAATAAATTTGTATGTTTAACGAAAGAATTTTTCCATGTTTAAGCTATATCATATATTGCAATGCTTAAGGAAATATTTCAATTTGTTTTTCGCAAGGTCATTTATTTTTCAGTATTTTTTAAGGCCATATTATGTCTGTCTGTCTGTCTGTCTGGATATCTGCTTTTTAAATTAATTTGATTATGTCTGTCTACCCGTCGCCTAATTTTTTAAATTTCATCCATTATAAACTTAAATGCGGGCTTCACTATCTCGCCATGTTTAGGTTTTTTCAACGTATTTATTTTGCATGTTTAACAGAAGAATTTTTCACGCTTAAGCTATTTCGTATATTGCAATGGTTAAGGTTTTTTTTTCGATTTTCCAGTTTAAATTTATGAGTATTTGTTTCATCAAGTTTGAAATTAGCAACCCAATAGTAGGATATTGTCAGTTTTATCAGGTTTTGCGATTCTGGCCTGCATATATGAATAACCAAATCCTTTTAGTTTACGAGATAAGCAATTTTCGAGATTTTTCAAAAACTCTCAAAAATTTAATTTAGAAAATTTCTGAAGCTTGAAATTGTCATACTGTAGTTGGATGCTGTCAGGGTACTCTCAGGAGTTGCAAATTTTGCCGCCAACTTTGACTGCTGAAATTTTTGTAGTTTTTGGGATGACGTTTATTATGATTTTCTCTGAAATTTTCAAAAAAATTAATTGTTAAAAAATTCCAAGTTTGAAGATGTCAATTCTGTTATTGGAATCTGTGAGGGTACTCTCAGGAGTTTGCAAATCTTGCCTCTGAATATGGCTGCTCAAATTATTGTACGTTTCGAGATATGACGTTTTTTTTTTAGAAAACTTAGGTATAAAAAATTTCACAAAACTTGAAATTTTCATCTCCGTAATGAGGCTCTGTCAGGGTGTTCTCAGAAGTTGCGAAATTTGCCACTAAATATGACTGCTCAAATCTTTGTAGTTTTTGAGAAATGACGTTTGTTATGATTTTCTCCGAAATTTTCAAAAAACTTAATTGTTAAAAAATTCCAAAATTTGAAATTCTCAATCCTGTTGTGGGCTATTGTGAGGGTACTCTCAAAGGTGGTTGTTGTTGTTGTTGTTGTTGGGGATTCACAGCACTGCTGTTGGGATTCTTGGTCCCGGCGTCTTCTCTAAAACAATGTCCACTTGTTTCTGCACGTGATACAATCACAGAATAATTGCCACGTGCACGTTGTCATTTCTGAAAATCTCTCGTTTACAAATTTCCACATCGTGTTTAAAATTCTCGTCTTGAGGCCGATTCGTTTATCAAAACGAATATATGGTTCTAATCGATTTACAATCCTACTGGTTCTGAAAACAAATTCGTTTCTCGCTTTTTCCGTTCTCACTTTTCGCATCTCAAAAATTTCTGTATTTCTAGCCCGTGTGGTTCGCCTGTTTAACACTATTTCATTTCGTTCATTAGAATCAAGACTGGCAAGAAGTAAGATGTTATTTAGCTGGATGAACATGGGCAGGGGTAAAATGTTTAGCAAGCGTAGTTCGTTGATGTACACTCCCGTTTTATTTCCAGTGATCCAACGGATTACTTTCTTTTGAAATCGCTCCAACTGCAATTGATCCCCCCTCGATATATGTGTACATGAGAGTCCGTATAATAACACAAGGTTGCGAAGCTTGCCTCTGATTATGGCAACTCAAATCGTTGTAGTTTTCCAGATATGACGTATTTTGTGATTTTTCAAAGTTTGAATTTCCTAAGCTGTAGTTGGGGTGCTGTCAGAGTAATCTCAGGGGTTGCAAATTTCGCCTCCAATTAAGAACGCCCAAGTCATTTTTGCTCAAGAGATACAATTTTTGTGATTTTTTTGTGATATTTTTCAGAAAAATTGTATTTACAAAATAATTCGTTAAAGTAAAATTCACAACCCTGTAGTTGTGTACTTTCAAAGATTGCAAATATTTTGATAGTTTTAACAAAATATGTCACGTAGCATATCTTTGTGTATTGCAAGCGGTGGGAAGCACCGCTTTGCCTCCGTCAAATTTTGTTTTCAAAGGATTGGATCAGTTTTTGCTATCAAAACATTTCCTTGTAATTCAAAGAGCTTCAACATCACCCTCCCCCAACATCTTTCTCTCTCCCCCACCCCCCCCCCCCCCCAACGAAAGAGGAACTTAACAATTTTTTGGATCCTAAAGCAAAAAAAGTGCGATGACAACCCGGGGATTTTTATCATAATTTTAACTGGCTGATAACAATCCAAGCTGTTGTTCCGACTTTGAAGAAAGTGACGGAACAGTTGTGCTTAAGGTGGTTTTTTCTCTATGCAAAATTCGGCTTTTTTAATAAGCCATTTTTTTCGGAGTTTTTTTACCATCTGAAAGGTATTGTTGTCCTGAGCTCAAAATTAAAACCTGTGATTTTTTAAAAGTTAATGGGGGGTTGAAGATTGCCAATTGAGTAACTAACACGCGATATATTTTGTGCTTTTAACGCGTAAGCGCCGATAGATGCGGTCAAATAATTATTGAACTGAAATTATTTCCTTTCTCTTGAAAATATTGCATTCTGATTGGTTGAAAATTCGCATCGCTCAATTTGCGAAATTACCAAGTGATCTTTATCACACCTAAATCAATTTGGGGGGGGGGGGGGGAGGGGAGGAGAGGAGGGAGAGGGAATGGGGATTGTTCACATGGTCCAACTGCTCGGCTAAGTTCGAACGTGCAAATCAGTCTTATTAAGAGGGAAAAAGGATTCTTCAGTTTTAATGTTTTAACTAGCTCTTTCAAAATCGGTTTGGGCAACGAGTCAGTGAATGCTGAGCTAGTAATAATTAAAGATCTTTATCCAGGTACAATATGATGATCCGGTGCTGGCGTGAGAAACCGGAGGAGCGTGCCGACTTCCCTCAGCTACTGACCGCACTCACCGATCACTCGGAGGAGAATCCGCATTCGTCCCTCATTCAACTCAACAACGACGACAACAGCTCTTCGGGGAGCAGCACCACACCGAGCGTCCCCCTCCCCCGTGCCCACGAAGAAGCCAAACAATGCACCTGTGTGTCAGACTGACCGAGTCAAAATGTGTTGGGTAGCCAGAGAGGGTCTGTTTCTGGTCAGCAAATGGGATTGGAATCGAACACTTTGTCAAGTAAGATTTTTGACCTTGTTAGTTTGGTTCTGGGAGCTTCTAAATTCTTAGATCTGCTATCTAAACCTGGTTTTTTCAAAATGGGTTTATTGAGCTGGAAAAGAAATGACCCATTTTTTGCAAACTGAAACTATTTTTCTTAATTTTAACTAAGATTTCATAAAAAGGTTCAAAGATTTATCAAAAAATTTATTCGTCTGTGTTTTAGGCTCTGAATCTGGATCCATGAAAAAAAAATGTCATCTTCGAATATAGTCCAATCGCAATTGAGATTTGAGAAAACGAAGACCGAGATTAGAGTGTGAAAAGTAACGAGACCGCAACTATAAAACTTACTTAACTTTTCAAAAATTTCAAATCGTAAACTGCTCCTTCATAATTTGTTTTGTAATTTTACATCTTTTGCATGCATTTTAAAAAATGAGTCGTGAGACAGCTGATTCCGAACATAAAGCAAATGATTGACTTTTCAAGAATTTTTTTTGAAAAAAAAATGGATTATAATCGATTATAATGGATTAAAAATCGATAACGTGGTCTAATTTTGACATGATAATCGATTATATTGACAACATTTTATTCAACGAAAATTCATTATAATCGATTATTACCCTTGAAACTTCGGTACAACACTTTATGAACACTGGATATCAAAATTCGGTTAAGCCGAAATCCTTGTTACAGACAATGGCACTGGACTTATAAACAACGAAATCATTACACTATGCCACTTATATAACATTAAACACAAACCACGTAAATCTCATGCACCTTGGACTAATGGTTTAGTCGAAGGCATGAACCGTTCACTACAAGAATATCTTAGATGTATCATTAACGGAAATTACACACGATATACTGAATGGCCAACAGATGTAAAATTATTCCCACTATCTTATAATTCACAGATCACAACAACCTAGGACTATCACCCTATGAAATGGTTTTCAACCAGAAACCACGGAAACCAATAATGTTCACAGCAAATTCTTCAAAAAATGCACAAGGTTATTGCCAACCAACTAAAGAATCAATATGTTACAACTTACCACTACACACCCACGATGAAGATCATTTTCATCATCCACAAATTTTAAAATTAGCTTCCGGAACACACACCGAATGGATTTTAAACAGAGACAAAACACACAACGAAATTACCAGAATGTGACAAAAAATTGCTACAAAGTAAAGTATAAATTCCTAATTAAATTCTCGATTTACCCCAGCTACAAATTTGAAAACCGTACATATGTTTTAATTCCAAATTTTGCAACACAAAAAGGAATTTCTAAAAATTTACAACCACTCCGAAAAGGACCGTATCAAATAATTGATAAACCCACAGATGTAACATACAAAGTCACAGACTTCAACAAAAAAGAAATAGTTCAACATCAAAACAATCTTTTACCGTACTACCCAAAAGAGTACGCACTTCGAGAACTTACTCAATTATACTATTTTACAGGACTTAAAGTCATTCAAAATAGTTCAGAACAAAATCAAAATCAAAATACTGATATGCAAGTCATACAAAAACAATTAGATAAAAAGGAAAAAGAACTTCTCAAACAAATATCAAAAAACGTAGACAACAAAAAGATACCTCAAACAGAAAGAGAAAATTAAAAATTAGAAGAAAAATTATACCACAAGATCAAAAAGAAAAATCTCCACATAGAAAATCATCGCGACTTCGTAATCAGCCACGAAAAGATTACAAAACACTCATCCAACAATCTACAATATTTTAAAAAAGTTGAGTTTAAATTCAATAACATTTTCTTTTCTTGAAGTGATTTTCATGGACCGAACATTTTCTCAAAATTCAGGTTGAAAAGCACTTGAACAAACTAATTCAAATTCAGCCATTTAGAAGCTTTTCCGAATTAACACTCATTTTTAACACGACTTCATTAGCCAACAAACAACCACCCTCAAGCTAATCTCTAACTATAACTCGAAGACCTCCAAGTCAAAAATAAGCAAACCACTAAATATTGACGCCTGAAATGATCAAAGTTTCAAAGTTACAACTCTCGCCTATCAAGCAGTTCAAAGATCAACAATATTGTACCAATTTAGACCTCAAAAACACCTCAGGCAAAAATATTAAATTAACCTACAGAACAAAATAGTTATGATCCTTTAGCCTAAAGTACGAATATCTCTCAGATACCCCCAATCATCCGATAAATAACAACAAAACCAAGAAGACACTTAGGAGCCCTCCAAACTTTACCTTCTCAAAATTTGCCGAAATCCAACCCACTTGTCAAAAAAGCAATAAATAATCCGACCACACTTGAATTTAGCCTCAAAAAAATTAAAAAATAATTCGACGAAGAAATCACTTCTTCAAATGCTATTTTCTCAAACAAATCATAAAATTTATAACATACTTGCAAATCTTTTTTCAATAATTTCCAAATTTTTCAAATCTTTCATAAATTTCATTTCCAACATTTTAGAATTATTCATCCTCACCCTGATAATTTTTTGCAACTTTTTCATGATTTTTTGTTCACTAGCCCAAACCTAAAAAAACTTCTCCAAAATCCTTGACCACCTCTTCAGGTACGATATTTGAAATAACTATCTAAATGTTCAAACATCTATTCAGTAGAACAGATGTTTTCCTTTTTTTTAAATATTTCTCACATTTTTGAAATCCCTGATAATGACAGTATGCAAATGTATTAAAAAAGTTATCGTAACCTTTGCATTAGCAACGATACTTTTAATCATTTTTACGAAGAATATTACAGTAAACACAAAATTTCTTCTTAAATAATTTTCAAAAAAGTTTTCCAAAATTGCTTATCAACAACCCCTACATCAATCCCCTCTAACAACGTCCCAAGATCCTCCAACAACACCAACAAATATTCAAAAAAATAACTCTCAATCATGAACACGCATCTCTTTTCAAGACAATCCATACACATTTGAAGAAAGACAAGCACGATTGTCCCAACCACTAGAACCAGTAATTCGCTAAGCACCTCTAAGCGAACCACATTACGATTCAGTATATATTATATACCCTCCTCTCCAACAAGATCTTAATAGTGCAAGACACCAAAGACAAAATTAAAACACATTCGAAATCAATAGACAAATTATTCATCCACGACGAAATAGAAAATTACAAAACCCCAGAGTTCAATTCAGCATACCTCACTCACCTACAACAAATCCAATAAAACTTTCTAGCAGTACAATTCAAAGTCCCCACAGCCTCCAGTGCAACAAAACACATCGTAAATTCCCACAGATTATTTAGGTTCAACCCCTACATCTGAACAAATCAGAGAAAACCCTTTTAACCCCCAGCCACTACAGAACATCTCCCATTTTGGATGAAACAAGCTTTTACCCAAGACGAACCATATTTATTAAATGATCCAATAGACGTTTCATCTGACACATCTCTGTCACTACCTGAAACTCTTTCGCTTCCCTCAACACCTTCTTTAACTCCAATTTCACAAACACCAATTCCTCCAAATTTTCCTATAAATCTCGACGCCAGATAAAGAGAAATTTCAACAAATAACATACAACTACGATTAGATTGGAATACATTCGTAGCACCCCCTCCAATATTTGGACAACATCATGAAAGTCACAGATTACACAACTGGGCACTAAATAGATTAGAATATCGACAGGACATTCACAAAGATATTCAAGACCATAATATACAAATACTTAGACAAGACAACTTGACAATAAAATTCGAAATCACAGTAAAACTAAACAATATAGTTCACCATCCCTTACACCTTGCACCTCCAAATATACCAATTATAACAGCTCAATCTTAACCTCCCCCGTTTATAACCACAGAAATAATCTACAAATACGATAGATACTTAAAAAAGACAATAGGATATCTCACCTTTTATAATCCATATTCAGGACTATCGTACAAATGAACATTTTAAAGATAATAAATTTTCAAACTCTTTTCTTTTTCAATTTTTCAGAATCTGATCCCAACAATCCTTCAACCCGAACCGGACCCCAGGATTTACTAGTCACACACTATGACTGTGAAGAAAATGAACAAAAAACATTACACAAATATGCAATAAACCAAGTCACTCAATGTGAATCCGAATCACAATCAATCGAAATAACAAATGTAATAGCAACAATTAACTCAAAAGCCAGAGCTACAACACTAATATGATATAAATTCACAGCAACATTTTCCGAAAGAAAGTACATTGTTCACAAGGTTCAAACGGAAAGAAAAAAAACAGATTAGACCATGAATCTTTCTACCAAACTAAAATCGAAAGACTATTACACCTCAGCCCTGACGATTGCAAAAACGAACTTAAAAGACTAAAAATCAGATCAAATAAAGGCACAAACAGAAAAATAGTAAATTTTCAAGTTTTTCCAGACGTAGCACATCAAGCTCAACTTGAAAAATATCAAGGTCATATAAGACTAGATAACAAATTCCCCTTTCACGGAGCACATGAAATATTAACATTTGATCTCCTTGATAAAAATTGGGTTCCACACATTGGAACAAACAAACCCTCAAATTGTAATGCAGATACAAAAAATAAAGGATACCAAGATATAATGTTTTTTGATTGGAAAACACAACTTGAAAAGTACAACTAACAGGTGATTTAAAAGATGACACTATAATTTATCAAGGAATCAGACTCCCTTGCAAAAACGACCAAGGATATTGCGATTCTACTACGCGCACACAAGCAACAATCGTTTGGTTCCCCGAAGACACCTGAACAACATTTCAACTAGCAAAGATACACGCTAGAAAGATAAAATTTCATTAAAAAATATTTTATTGAATCAATCCGTTTGAAGATGTAAACACTGACAAAATTAGACATAATAATTATAATTTTAGAACCATCCATATTATAGCGACCAAATTGACACGTTTCCAAATACACCCAGAAACAGAAATTACATGTAAATACAACAAACCACTTTACAAAACACAATATTCAGAAATTCGAAGACAGTTTCGACATGAAAACAGGAAAATTAATTATACATCCAATGGCTACATCTCGCTCATATACTGACGAGAACTCGAATGTCTCGGTAAAATTTCAAAAGAATACAGGAAGAATCGGTGGAAAATTAAAACCACAAGATACAGACAGTACACGCTTACAAGAACTATCACTCATGAAAAACACTCATTTTGGCGCAATCCACTATGACATACACTTAGACATGAAATTAGATTACAAAATAAGTACAATCTTTCAAGAAATGTCTTTGACTGAACTTGAAACACTCCATCAATTATGCGAACTTGAACGCACACAAATTTTACAATCACTTGCACTAGCAGTACTAAAAATCCCTTATGCAGTATATTTCTTGTCAGGAAACAGATCAAATTTTATTGAATACGAAGGAAATAAATTATGGTATTGCACCTGTATCAAAAAAAGTATCATCCTTATATGTTTTTGAAGACAAAAGATGCTATAAGAGAATCCCAATATTCTACAAAAATAAAGTACATTTTATTGATACACTCCCGCAGAATTAATTTTGGGATACAGCAGTCCCATGTGGATCAGAAAACAGCCACAATGTAGTACAATTTTACCCTCACATAGATAAATACTATATTCACACACATACGCTACAATCATGCAACCACTCAAACAATTTTCACCAGAAAGCATTAGAGCTATTGCACGCAATCCCAATATTGATTTACAATCGATCGGCATATACTCTAAATCTGACATTCAACACCACATTCGAACACAACAATTTCAAGAATTAGTCACAAAAATGGACACAATCCAACGACAATCCATAGATCAAAACCTACGCAAACTTGCAGACACAACAGGCTTTTCAGAGATATACGCACAAGACTATAGCGGATATTTTAAAGATATAAAAGAATACATTTACTTAAATGGCGAAAAGAAGACATTTACTTAAATGGCGAGAAGTACATTTACAGACAAGATATATCACCAATAAATATTTTTGGTTTTGTTAACTTGAAAAACGAACTTCTTGCCGTTCTGGGATGGCCCTAATACATCCTAGAAAGATTAACTATATTATACGCAATGTTTCCTTTTCTTGGATTTCTTTTCTCTCACTTAAAAGGAATCTATAATACATGCGCAATACACAAACAAGTAAATGAACAATCAAGCGTAGCAAGCATACTTTTTGCAGGATTTTTGGAATATTTTCAACATCAATCAACAAAATTCTTTTAGACGCTCAGATAAAAGATTACAATATCAAGTTATCAACAACATCAAACACGTAGGACGAATCACGAAACAATACAAACACAACGCCCACAGCACCCCAATTACAAAACCTCAACCATAACCACCCCCTATCATTGGTACCACGAAATTTTAGAAATGTTGCCCAATCAGACCTCATAACTTCGAGATCTAATTATCCACAAAGCCCAATCCAACACATAACAACCCAACAATCCAACATAGACGACACATACGAACAAATTATAGAACAACCACATACCACTAATTTTCGTTCTCAGAACAGCCATCTTTTTAGCCCACGATGGGCCGCCAAATTGGATCCCTCCATTGATCAATTTCCCACCCAGCCAACCTTCAGAACAACTTACCCATCATCCCACTTTTTGCTTTTCTCCCACCTCAATCACCTCATCCTAACATTTCACCCAGCATGGAATCAGATACTAATTCCAACACCACAGTATATAACACCATCTCCCAATTCAACAACTCCGACATCTAAACACCCTACGAATTTGCCAACTCTGAACCCAGTCCACCTACAATTTCCTAAACTCCCTTTCAACGTCTCCATTCCCAAGTCAAAATTGAACCTCTTTTCCCTCCCTCTCCCATTTCACAGCCACAAATTCCCCTCTAACCAGCCAATCATCCGATAACAACGACCAAGATCACGCACAAATATCACATGAACTTGATAACTTCATAACACTACAACAACAATTACAACAGCCTCAAACACTAACTATTCGCCAACTCTCGGGATCTTTAACATCAACCAACCCATCAACCCCAACCCCCTCTTCAATTTATACAACCTCCCAAAACCCCAATTCCCAATCAACCCCATCCTCTAGTACCAACCGCGCTTACCGAACCTTTAAAAGAAAATTCCCAAATACCCCATTCCCATCTAACCCAGGAACATCCACCACATTTGTAAATCATCCACTTCACACTAATACGAAAGAATTTCTACAAATATGTCAACCCTTTTTCCCACAATTTACATACTTTCATTCCGACCCCAGTGATGAAAAACCCAATTATGTAAACAAGCATGTATTATATCTCACACTTTCATGGACATCTCATTACCACTTTACTAATCCATTAACATTACCGCTATATAACACCCCTCATAATAATGAAGCATGCAGCACCATACTCTACCTTCTAACAACAGCACTAACCCCAAGCCAGTTCACGCAAATACGATGCAGACAATCACTAACCAAATTCACTGCACCTAACGCTAATGATTACTCCGTCGATTATTACGATCATAACATCAGCCGACCAAATGAAGACATTTGTCTAAATAACGACCCAGTTGCTAATCCCCAATTAACCGAAAAACGTTTCATTAAAACCTCATACACCTTCACCCTCAACATGTTAAATAAAAAAAAACGACAGTGTCATCTCCGCAGCACTACGTAATATTAATGCATATGAATCATACTTTAACAATTTCAACCACTTTTCACTAACCTTTCATTTCCTCACACCCAAAAAACGTGATTTGCACTGTTCACACGAAGTCATGTTACGAACTAAACAAACACACACGTACACTTATTATAAATTCAATCAAAGTCATTTCTTTGACAATTCACCAGCACGACAACCTCACAATAGATTTCATTACATTAATTCAAAATACACATCACTATTTTTCTTAACTTCACCAATTGTATTAAAGACATTAACCTACAAGGCACCCTCTGAAATTACGATCCCATCACCTAGAAGTATATCTTCTGCCCACTAAACAAACTCCCTAACGTAGACGAATCCCGCCCACTAATTGTCCTTCATGAATTCCTTTAGCCCGTCGAAGTCCCAATCCTAGAATTCATATATAACACTCGCTATAATCACAAATTATATAATCTAATTCAAAACACAAGTAGGAACAATCACCTAACACTGAAGAACGTAACTTCATTATTGCACTTGAATTGCTTTGGCCACTTTTGCAAACTAAACACATCATTCGTTTGTTAGCTAAACTACTAACCTCATCTGATATCATCCACGATGTTTTTCCCCATGGCTTCTTCGCCGACGATTAGGTAATATGAATTCAATATTTTACTTATAAATTCAAATAACACTAGCCATTATTCTTCAATGTTTTCTCTTTTTTTTTTTCATAGGCACAAACATCAATCACCTACAAAACAAAAAGCAAAATAAAAAACATAATTTTTTTTTCAAATCATTAATTTCTATTAACCTATCCAATAATTGAAGCAAAAAAATTATCCCGTACAAAGCAGTAAATTAATATATAATTTCTTTTCCCCAAAGCTGTAAATTTCCATCAATTGAGAATAACTTAATAATTTCAACCCCCAAATCAAGCAGTAAAACATACAAAAAGCCGAATTTTCACTTAGATTGATCAATAAGAAATGATAAACTAAAAATTACCCTGTTACATTATATACATAATCAATCTTCAACAGTGTGATTAATTCTCCGACTTTCCTTTACCCAATGAAGCCATGATGATACCGCGAGCGGTTACAATTTCTTCGAATTTAGATTGACTCCCTCCTTTGTCGGGATGATGAATCTTAACTAACTCCCGAAAATTCGATTCAATAAGAGCGATATCTTTTGAGCCTAGCGGAACGCTCAATTCGTCGTAGGCATTTTTCAAGGACGTCTTCGAAGGTACGTTTAAATACCTGTCCACAACTCGTCTGGACAGATCGCCTATGCTTTGTAAAAGTTGCCAAATGGTTATGTCGCCATTCCACCATTGGCTTAATTCTCTCCACAAATTGCTCACCTCGATTGCGAAACTGCCCACTCGCACTGCAACTTCAAACAGGAGACAATTGGACTCATGAATGACTAAAGTACAAGTTTAGACTGTGGATACCGTTTTTTAAAATAGTTTCAGGCAGATCTGTTGAACAATTTTTGGCTCTTCAGTATATTACTTGTTTTGTTTAAAAGCATAAAGTGAATCGTTTTGCTTCTGGTAGCAAATCAAAACAACCAAGTCTTAAGGCGATTTTCAAAAAGGAATGAATCTCACCGATGCTTTCGCTTTAAAGGATGAGAAAAACTGCGTGTTTAACCTCACATTTGTCAAAGTGCCAATTTTGAACCCCCTGTGAAAATTTTGAAACTCAATGAAAAAGGTCGAAACCAAAAAAAAAATATCAAATGTGACATTACTAGTTTTCAGACGACGCCGAAAAACAGTCAAAGTTTTTTTAGTTACAAGTCGAAAGTTGTCAAAAAAAGAACAACCAATCAATAATAGTCCAATAATAATACACCAATCAAAAAAGTCTCTTTTTTTTGGAAAACTGCAGCAATTTTTTTCTGGAATTAAATCTGAGTGCTCAGAAGTTTTTTTTGTAACTGACATCCTTAAGAAGTATAAAAATGGCACTGAAACATGACTCCTATTAAACTTTTTCGGGACAAAAAAACAGCTTTATAGGCACAAAATTGCGACTAAAACCCTGATTTGCAGAAATTGGCAAAAATCTAAGTCATTTGCACCCATTTTGACTTTAGGTTGATGTCACATTATGATTTCAGGTAATTTTTATAGTTATACTATTATACAGAAATATGTAAGTAAATAAAAAAATCTTACCTGAAAATAGTGTTAGACTAATCATCCAAAAGTTCTTCATCAAAAAAAAATCAACTCTTGTGTGTGTTTCTTGCATCTGTTTAAGCAAAGCTGGTGAATTGCTTAAATTGATTGTTTTCAATGCTGTAATTATCATCACATGATACAAGTCAGTAGATTATGCAGGTGAATTGCATAAAAACCAAAAAAATCTGAAATGATGAAGTGTGATTCAAGTAAGTAGTGAGCAAAGTGTGATTTTTATAATGTTGAAAGAGCAAAAAGTTATAAAACAATCTCACAAAAGTAACAAAGTCACTTTTGTGAGGTTATTTTATGACCTTGGTCTCTGAAAGGAAAGTACAGATGAACAAAGAGAAAATAAGCAGTCGCTGAAAAAAAAACTTTTTAACGAGCAAGAGGAACAGCAAAACAAAGGGAAAAAGTGATGAATTCTCTGACATTCTGAAACACTTGGAGAGTAGAAAAACTTAATTGCACACTCATTCAACATAGGCGCTACGCGCAATACACCGACGGCATAGAAACTGAAGCAAAAACCAAACAACTTGAACAACTAATAATTGAAGAATAACAGTTCTAGAACAAAAAATCGTACTAATACATGTATACACCAAAATTTTGCTTTATCGAGAAAGAGCCTGAAATAACAGTTCTAGAACTAAAAATCGTACTAACACATGTATAGGTTAAATTTTTTATATATCAACGAAGATCATGAAATAACACTTCTAGAACTAAAACTCGTACTAACACATGTATACACCAAAATTTTACTATATTGACAAAGGGCCTGAAATAACAGTTCGTGAGCTAAAAATCGTACGAATACATGTATACACCAAAATTTTGCTATATTGGCAAAGATCATGAAATAACAGTTCGAGAGCTAAAAATCGTACTAACACATGTATACGTCAAATTTTTGCTATATTGACAAAGATCATGGAATAACAGTTCTAGAGCTAAAAATCGTACTAACACATGTATACACCAAAATTTTGCTATATTGACAAAGATCATGGAATAACAGTTCGAGAACTAAAATTGGTACTAACACATGTATACAATAAAATTTTGATATATTGACAAAGATCATGAAATAACAGTTCGAGAACTAAAAATCGTACTAACACATGTATACGTCAAATTTTTGCTATAAATATAGCAATAAATATCAACGAATAAACAAAACACACCTGATAAATAAATAAACAATAAAAAAATAAATCAATACATAAATAAATAAATACATAAATAAATAAATAAATAAATAAATAAATAAATAAATAAATGCAAAACTGAAATGTACAAATAATTAAATTAACATGAAAAAATATATATCTCATGAACAAATAACCAAACAAACAGACCCATAATATAAATAAATGAAAGTAAATGAATTAAATAAATACACATACATAAATAATAAACGCAAAACTAAATGAAAGAAAGAATAATTAAATAAATATAGAAATAAATATCAACAAATAAACAAAACACACCTGATAAATAAATAAGCAATAAAAAAACAAATCAATACATAAATAAATAAATAAATACATAAATGAATACATAAATAAATGAATATATAAATAAATAAAAGCAAAAGTGAAATGTACAAATAATTAAATAGACATGAAAAAATATATATGAACAAATAACCAAACAAACAGACCCATAATATGAATAAATGAAAATAAATAAATGAAATAAATACACATACATAAATAATAAAAGCAAAACTAAATGAAAGAAAGAATACTTAAATAAATATAGAAATAAATATCAACAAATAAACAAAACACACCTGATAAATAAATAAGCAATAAAAAAATAAATCAATACATAAATAAATAAATAAATACATAAATAAATACATAAAAAAATAAATAAATAAATAAAAGCAAAAGTGAAATGTACAAATAATTAAATCGACATGAAAAAAAATATATGAACAAATAACCAAACAAACAGACCCATAATATAAATAAATGAAAATAAATAAATTAAATAAATACACACGCAGAAATAATAAAAGCAAAACTAAATGAAAGAAAGAATAATTAAATAAATAAACAAAACACGTGATAAAAATAAACAAAAATAAATATGTACATACATAAATTATAAATAAATATAAGCAAACTAAACATAATTAAATAAATAGAAGAACAGATAATTAAATAAATAAAGATGAACAAATAAAGAAACAAACATACGCAATCACGTGACATAGCGCGATATAGTCCAGCCCACATGATAATTGATAACTGTGGACATTATTTTTCGACACTTGACAACAGACAACATTAAAAAAAAACCCGTTACACGATACCATAACACCTTGACTAAAGTCTTCGGTGTAATTGCCAAATTAAAAAATTTCAACTTTGTTCTAGATCAGAAGAATCCAGCACTCAGTAAAAAGAGAAAATAATCGATTATATTATAATTATAATAGTAATTTTAGCGTAATTATAAATGATTATAAGCGCCAATTTTAGCTGTATAAACAATTGATAATCCATAATAGTGATAAAGTTTTTTTGACTTTTCAATAAAATATAATCAAATTATAATAACTTTATTTTTTAGAACTTTTCCGAAAATCTTCTATAATCTTTCAGAATCTATTTTAATAGATTATAATCTCTTTTTCTATTGAAGCTTTGCCTGACACAAAAGTCAATTGTAATGAATAATTTAGCTATTCTGCATGAAAACACAGTAAAATTAAACTTATCTAAAATTAAAGCTATAAGCACAGACGATGCAGGATTTTCTCGAGGAGGAATGGATTTTCAAAAAACTTCGAAAATTTGTTCAACTTCTTTTTAGGTTGACTAGATTGATTCCGGACTCATTCAAACTTGACTCTGTTTTGGTCAAGTTTCTCCGTTGCGTTTTTAGGCACTTTTTGGGGAAAAAATGACCAAAACACTGAACTTGTTTTTGCGCGTACCCTCCTCAAAATTATATATACCCGAAATCACTGAAAATCACACAAAACATAACAGAGGTACAACGAAATGAAACGATGACGTAATGGATTATAATTCAATTAGGTTTGAGAAATAGAAATTGAAAAGATAATCGTTTATAATCTATTACAATTGATTATAATAGTTTTTATTGTTTCGAAAAATAACAACTTTCTAATCCCTTTTTAATCGATCATAATCAATTCTTTTTAAAATATATGGAGACTGACAATAAAAATCCATTATAATTAATTACTTTCTCTTTTTTCTGAGTGCGGGATACTAAAACGATGCGACAATACGATAGACTTAACACTAAAGATGATAGGTAGAAGGAACAAAGAGAGCGGTTGAAATCAAAGGTGGATACGATATCAAAGCATTTTGATCAAATGGTCCACTCTCTCCCCTGATATTATTTCCACTGGATAGAAAAACTAGAATGAGGGAAAACATGCACAAAAATAGACAAAAGCCTTCTTGCCCCACGCGTCACCATAAACTGCATCCAATGTTCAGAAATCATGAAGTTGCTGTTAATATGCCAAAAGAGCAAGCATAAGACGAAGACGGGTAAAATTACTCTTCGAAGATATTAGATGAACACTTCCCGAGTCGAGATTTTTCACCTAATTTGAAGCAAGATTTGACCGTTTTTTAGGACAATAACGCTCAAAAACTTGCTTCAAAATGAGCGGTTTTTGAACAGTTTATCTAAAAAAACCGCAGAAGAACTGAACGGTTTTTGAGCGGTTTTTTTTAGATAAACCGCTTAAAACCGTTCAAATCTTGCGCGGTTTTTTTAGATAAACTGTTCAAAAACCGCTCATTTTGAAGCAAGTTTTTGAGCGTAATTGTCTAAAAAAACCGCTCAAATCTTGCTTCAAAATGAGCGGTTTGAGCGGTTTTTGAACAGTTTATCTAAAAAAACCGCGCAAGATTTGAACGGTTTTTGAGCGGTTTTTTTAAATAAACCGCTTAAAACCGTTCAAATCTTGCGCGGTTTTTGAGCGTTTTTTTTTCGATAAACCGTTCGAAAACCGCTTATTTTGAAGCAAGATTTTGAGCGTAATTGTCTAAAAAAACCGCTCAAATCTTGAGCGGTTTTTTGAGCTTTTTTTATATAGAATAAATCGCTCATAGATATATACAAAGATAGGTACATACATCTATACACACATACATACATACATACATACATACATACATACATACATACATACATACAAACATACTTACATTTAAACATGCATACATACATACATTTAAACATGCATACATACATACATACATACATACATACATACATATATACATACATACACATACTTACATATTTTCTAGTGGTTATTTTGCTCGAGCATTTGAAGAAAGTCGCTCACATTGTTTTTGGTCAAGACACCGAAAAATAATCTTGCTTGAGTTGAGAACGGTTAAGCACTTTTTTTAAAATGTAGATACCCGGTTTGACCAAAAATGCTTATCCTACAATTTCCATACTTAAATTTACCCATAAGACGTGCAATCTCTGAACAGAGAAAAGAACCAACAGAAACAGCAGAGGGTTTTAGAGGTTGGAACCTCAAACTCTTCATTATCTGAAGGCGAATCTCCTCAACTCTTGAGAGAGCAACAATTTCCTAAGCCTACTCCTAGTTGAACCAAAACCATAAGGGAGGAGTTGTCTCAAACGCCAAAAAACCTGTTTTCCTGGCCAAAACATTCTCCAAGCTCACATACTCCAGTTTTGATCCACAAGTTCAAGCACGTTCTGTCAGCAGCATAAATTCATTTCCTATAAAAAACAAAATTTTACACAGAAAACAGAAAATATTCAACACATAAGTAATTAAAGTTCATTGATATGATTTCTGATCAAAATTCAGAACTTCTACACGAAAGCAAAAATATCAACTATTAAAGCCACCATCGGAACCATATGAGATGACTGGGTCAGAAGTCAGCCAAGCGACAGCGCTCAGAAGCAGAATACTGCGCTGATTTACAAGGTAAAAAAGGGCAGTATTGTGCTTCTCGGCGCCATCGATTGGCTGACTTCCGACCCAGTCATCTCATAGATGAGTCCGATGGTGGCCCTAAAAGTTGACATTTCTGCATAGGTCAGATTGTACAATTGAGCTGTTATTATTGCAAAACAAAAATGAAGCCGGTCTTTTAGTTATACTGTTATCGGGCTAATTGAAAAGAAAGAGTTATCAAATCATTCCCAACTTGGTTTCAAGTCTGAAAAATGACATTAGACTATATGACAAATTTCCGACGTCGACATCTAAGACTCACCATTTTGAGTTTTTGTTTTTCAAACGACATCAACAATTTTGTGTTCCCAAAGAATATTTGGTAGTTTACCACAAGGAAACTACCAATTCGTGACGACATTTTTAGGACAAAAAATCACCTAAGCGCAAATTCGCTTCTGCAACGATCGCTATTTTTGTGACGACGTAATTGTCTAAAAAACCGCTCAAATCTTGCTTCAAAATGAGCGGTTTTTGAACAGTTTATCTAAAAAAACCGCGCAAGATTTGAACAGTTTTTGAGCGTGTTTTTTAGATAAACCGCTCAAATTTTGCGCAATTTTTGAGCGTTTTTTTTAGATAAACCGTTCAAAAACCGCTTATTTTGACCCGAGTCGAGGTTTTTTACCTAATTTGAAGCAAGATTTGAGCGGTTATTTTGGACAGTTACGCTCAAAATCTTGCTTCAAATTAGCGGTTTTATCTAAAAAAAACCGCGCAAGATTTGAATGGTTTTTGAGCGGTTTTTCTAGATAAACCGCTCAAAAACCGTTCAAATCTAGCGCGGTTTTTGAACGTTTTTTTTTTAGATAAACCGCTCAAAAACCGCGCAAGATTTGAGCGGTTAATCTAGAAAAACCGCTCAAATCTTGCGCGGTTTTTGAGCGGTGTTTTTAGATAAACCGCTCAAAACCGTTCAAATCTTGCGCGGTTTTCTTAGATAAACCGTTCAAAAGACGCTCATTTTGAAGCAAGATTTTGAGCGTAATTGTCTAAAAAAACCGCTCAAACCTTGCGCGGTTTTTTAGATAAACCGTTTAAAAACCGCTCATTTTGAAGCAAGATTTTGAGCGTAATTGTCTAAAAAAACCTCTAAAACCGCTCAAATCTTACATATTTTCCAGTGGTTATTTTGCTTAAGCATTTGAAAAAAGTCACTCACATTGTTTTTGGTCAAGACATCGAAAAAAATTGCTTGATTTGAGAACGTTTAAGCACTTTTTTTAAATTGTAGATAGTGCTTCAACTGCATCTTAACGTGGGTTGACCAAAAATGCTTATCCTACAATTTCCATATATGAAAAAAAGCTTGTCCTACAATTTTTTACTGTTTCATAGACTCAGAAAATTGTAAAAAAAAAACTCTAGGATAAGCGTTTTTTTCATATATAGAAATTGTAGAAAAAACATTTTTTCATGTATGGAAATTGTAGGATTAACATTTTTTCATATATGGAAATTGTAGGATAAACATTTTTTCATAAATGGAAATTGTAATATAAGCATTTTATCATAAATGGAAATTGTAAGACAAGCATTTTTTCATATATGGAAATTGTACGATAAGAATTTTTTCATTTATAGAAACTGTAAGATAAGCATTTTTTGGAAACTCAAATGAGGCTCAATTAGCGTTTAAACTTACCCATAAGACGTGCAATCTCTGAACAGAAGAGAACCAACAGAAAAAGCAGAGGGTTTTAGAGGTTGGAACCTCAAACTCTTCATTATCTGTAGGCAAATCTCCTCAGCTCTTGAGAGAGCAAAAATTTCCTAAGCCTACTCCTAGATGAACCAAAACCATAAGGGAGGAGTTGTCTCAAACGCCAAAAAACCTGTTTTCCTGATGGAAACATTCTCCAAGCATACATACTCCACATGTGTTCCGCAAGTTCTGTCATCAGCATAAATTCATTTCCTATAAAAAAAACTAAATTTTACACGTGCAAGAAAACAGAAATTATTCAACACATACGTAATTAATGTTCATTGATATGATTTCTGATCCAAATTCAGAACTACTCGAATGCAAATGCAAAAACATCAACTTTTAAGGCCACCATCGGAATCATATATGAGATTAATGGGTCAGATGTCAGCCAAACGACGGCGCTCAGAAGCAGAATACTGCACTGATTTACAATGTAAAATAGGGCAGTAATGTGCTTCCCGGCGCCATCGAATGGCTGACTTCCGACCCAGTCATCTCATAAGATTCCGATGATGGCCTTCAAAGTTGACATTTCTGCATAGGTCAGATTGTACAACTAAACTGTTATTATTTGAAAACACTGAAATCAAAAACTAAGCACTTCCAGGTACCAATAACAGTTAAAACATTGCATTATCAACCCCAAAAAGGCAGCGCTGTCTTTCAAACGTATGAAAACTCAAGGAATGTCTGGTAGTCAAGGCCAAAAAGAAAAAACTGCCAGTACTGTGACGACAACTTTTTCCGACAAAAAATCACCACAGCGCAAATTCGCTTCTGCAACGATCGCTAACCCAGTAGTACTGCTGAATGGAACAACAATGAACACATCAAGATTATTTAACTAGCCACTCAATGTCCTGAAAAATGAAAAAATTTGTACCACAGAAGATCGCATCAAGGATAAACACAAAAAATGACATATTTCAGAAACATAACAGCCAAAATCAAAAAATTAGTAATCCCATGAACCGTTAGCATACCAACAAATAATTAACAACCCAAAAATGTCGCTGTGTATTTCAAAGATGTCAAAACTGAAGAAACATTCAGTAGACAAGACCAGAAGCTCGTGGAAACTACCAATTTGTGACAACTTTATTGAGACAAAAACAATCCAGCGCAAATTCACTAGAGCAAAGACCTCTACCCTAGTAGAACTGAACAAATGAATAAAAATTAACACATCAAAATGATAACATCAGCCAGACACTGATCAAAAATGGAAAAACTTGTAACGAGAAAAACCGCATCACTGATTGGCACATAAAAAGACTCGATTCCACAGAAAACACTGAAATCAAAAACTAAGCACTCCCAGGTACGCTTAACAAGTTAACAATGCACTATCAACCCAAAAAGGCAGCTCTGTCTTTCAAATTTGTGAAAACTCAAGTAATGTCTGGTATTCAAAACCAAAAAGAAAGAAAAACTGCCAGCACTGTGACGACAACTTTTTTCGGACAAAAAACCACCACAGCGCAAATTCTCTTCTGCGACGACAACTAACCTGGTAGAGCTGATGAATGGAGCAACAATGAACATCAAGATGACCTAACTAGCCACACAATTTCCTGAAAAATGAAAAAATTGTACTACAAAAAACCGCATCAAGGATGAACAAAAAAAAGACATACTTCAGAAACAAAAATTCCAAAAATCAAAAACTTAGTACTACCATGAACTTTCAGCAAAACCACAACGCATTATGAACCCAAAAAAAACGTCGCTTTCTATTTCAAAGATGTCAAAACTGAAGAAACATTCAGTAGCCAAGACCAGAAGCTAGTGGAAACTACCAATTTGTGACGACAACTTTTTTCGGACAAAATTTCACCACAGCGCAAATCCGCTTCAGCAACGATCGCTAAGTCAGAAGAATCGATGAATGGAGCAACAATGAACTCATCAAGATTTCTTCACTAGCCACACTGTCCTGAAAAATGAAAAAATTTGTACCACAAAAAATCGCATCAAGGCTGAACACAAAAAAGACATATTTCAGAAACACGAAAACCAAAATCAAAACCCAGAACTCCCATGAATCTTCAGCATACCCACAACGCATTAACAACCCAACAAAAGCGTCGCTGTTTATTTCAGAGATGACAAATCTGAAGAAACATTCAGCAGCCAAGACCAGAAGCTACCAATTTGCGATAACTTTATTGAGACAAAAACAGTCCAGCGCAAATTCGCTAGTGCAACGACGACCACTACCCCAATAGAATTGAATAAATGAATAAAAATGAGCACTTCAAAAAGATAATATCAGCCAGACACTGATAAAAAATGGAATCACTTGTAACGAGAAAAACCGCATCACTGATAGACACATAAAATGACATGATTCCACAGAAAAAAACTGAAATCAAAAACTAAGCACTCCCAGGTACCAATAACAAGTGGATAATGAATTATCAACCCCAAAAAGGCAGCTGTGTCTTTCAAATTTATGAAAACTCAAAGAATGTCTGTTAGTCAAAAACAAAAAGAAAGAAAAACTGCCAGTATTGTGACGACAACTTTTTCGGACAAAGAATCACCACAGCGCGAATTCACTTCTGCAACGACCACTAACGCAGTAGACCTGATGAATGGAACAACAATGAATACAACAAAATGACTTAACTAGCCACACAATGTCCTGAAATACGAAAACATACCACAAAAGATCGCATCAAGGATAAACACAAAAAATGACATATTTCAGAAACATAAAGACCAAAAAAACTTAGTACTCCCATGAACCGTTAGCACACCCACAAGGCATTAACAACCCGAAAAAATGTCGCTGTGTATTTCAAAGATGTCAAAACTGAAGAAACATTCAGTAGCCAAGACCAGAAGCTAGTGGAAACTATCAATTTGCGACGACAACTTTTTTCGGACAAAAAATCATCACAGCGCAAATCCACTCCTGCAACGATCGCTTACCCAGTAGAAATGAAGAATGGAAAAGCAATGAACACATCAAGATTTCTTAACTAGCCACACACTGTCCTGAAAAGTGAAAAAACTTGTACCACAAAAGATGGCATCAAGGATAAACACAAAAAATGACATATTTGAGAAAAACAAAGACCAAACTCAAAAACTTAGAACTCCCATGAACTGTCAGCATGCCCAAAACGCATTAACAACCCAAAAAATTGTCGCTGCGTATTTCAAAGATGTCAAAATTGAAGAAACATTCAGTGGCCAAGACCAGAAGCTAGTGGAAACTATCAATTTGCGACGACCACTTTTTTCGGACAAAAAATCAGCACAGCGGAAATCCGCTTCTGCAACGATCGCTAAGTCAGTAGAATCGATGAATGGAGCAACAATGAACAGATCAAGATTTCTTCACTAGCCACAGTCCTGAAAAATGAAAAATTTGTACCACAAAAAATGGCATCAAGGATGAACACAAAAAAAGACATATTTCAGAAACATGAAAACCAAAATCAAAACCCAGAACTCCCATGAACCTTCACAAACCCACAACGCCTTAACCACCCAAAAAAGCGTCGCTGCGTATTTCAAAGATGTCAAAACTGAAGAAACATTCAGTAGCCAAGACCAGAAGCTAGTGGAAACTATCAATTTGCGACGACAATTTTTTTCGGACAAAAAATCAGCACAGCGGAAAACCGCTTCTGCAACGATCGCTAAGTCAGTAGAATCGATGAATGGAGCAACAATGAACAGATCAAGATTTCTTCACTAGCCGCACAGTCCTGAAAAATGAAAAATTTGTACCACAAAAAATGGCATCAAGGATGAACACAAAAAAAGACATATTTCAGAAACATGAAAACCAAAATCAAATCCCAGTACTCCCATGAATCTTCAGCAAACCCACAACGCATTAACCACCCAAAAAAGCGTCGCTGTGTTTTTCAAAGATGTCAAAACTGAAGAAACATTCAGTAGCCAAGACCAGAAGCTAGTCGAAACTATCAATTTGCGACGACAACTTTTTTCGGACAAAAAATCAGTACAGCGGAAATCCGCTTCTGCAACGATCGCTAAGTCAGTAGAATCAATGAATGGAGCAACAATGAACAGATCAAGATTTCTTCACTAGCCACACAGTCCTGAAAAATGAAAAATTTGTACCACAAAAAATGGCATCAAGGATGAACACAAAAAAAGACATATTTCAGAAACATGAAAACCAAAATCAAAACCCAGAACTCCCATGAATCTTCAGCAAACCCACAACGCATTAACCACCCAACAAAGCGTCGCTGTGTATTTCAAAGATGTCAAAACTGAAGAAACATTCAGTAGCCAAGACTAGAAACTAGTGGAAACTACCAATTTGTGACGACAATTTTTTCGGACAAAAAATCACCACAGCGGAAATCCGCTTCTGCAACGATCGCTAAGTCAGTAGAATCGATGAATGGAGCAACAATGAACAGATCAAGATTTCTTCACTAGCCACACACAGTCCTGAAAAATGAAAAATTTGTACCACAAAAAATGGCATCAAGGATGAACACAAAAAAAGACATATTTCAGAAACACGAAAACCAAAATCAAAACCCAGAACTCCCATGAATCTTTAGCATACCCACAACGCATTAACAACCCAAAAAAGCGTCGCTGTATTTCAAAGATGTCAAAACTGAAGAAACATTATCTAGCCAAGACCAGAAGCTAGTGGAAACTACCAATTTGTGACGACAATTTTTTTCGGACAAAAAATCACCACAACGCAAATCCGCTTCTGCAACGATCGCTAAGTCAGTAGAATCGATGAAAGGAGCAACAATGAACACATCAAGATTTCTTCACTAGCCACACAGTCCTGAAAAATTTTAAATTTGTACCACAAAAAATGGCATCAAGGATGAACACAAAAAAGACATATTTCAGAAACACGAAAACCAAAACAAAACACAGAACTCCCGTGAATCTTCAGCATACCCACAACGCATTAACAACCCAAAAAAGCGTCGCTGTGTATTTCAAAGATGTCAAAACTGAAGAAACATTCAGTAGCCAAGACCAGAAGCTAGTGGAAACTATCAATTTGCGACGACAACTTTTTTCGGACAAAAAATCAGCACAGCGGAAATCCGCTTCTGCAACGATCGCTAAGTCAGTAGAATCGATGAATGGAGCAACAATGAACAGATCAAGATTTCTTCACTAGCCACACAGTCCTGAAAAATGAAAAATTTGTACCACAAAAAATGGCATCAAGGATGAACACAAAAAAAGACATATTTCAGAAACATGAAAACCAAAATCAAAACCCAGAACTCCCATGAATCTTCAGCAAACCCACAACGCATTAACCACCCAAAAAAGCGTCGCTGTGTATTTCGAAGATGTCAAAACTGAAGAAACATTCAGTAGCCAAGACCAGAAGCTAGTGGAAACTATCAATTTGCGACGACAACTTTTTTCGGACAAAAAATCAGCACAGCGGAAATCCGCTTCTGCAACGATTGCTAAGTCAGTAGAATCGATGAATGGAGCAACAATGAACAGATCAAGATTTCTTCACTAGCCACACAGTCCTGAAAAATGAAAAATTTGTACGACAAAAAATGGCATCAAGGATGAACACAAAAAAAGACATATTTCAGAAACATGAAAACCAAAATCAAAACCCAGAACTCCCATGAATCTTCAGCAAACCCACAACGCATTAACCACCCAAAAAAGCGTCGCTGTGTATTTCAAAGATGTCAAAACTGAAGAAACATTCAGTAGCCAAGACTAGAAACTAGTGGAAACTACCAATTTGTGACGACAACTTTTTTCGGACAAAAAATCACCACAGCGGAAATCCGCTTCTGCAACGATCGCTAAGTCAGTAGAATCGATGAATGGAGCAACAATGAACAGATCAAGATTTCTTCACTAGCCACAGTCCTGAAAAATGAAAAATTTGTACCACAAAAAATGGCATCAAGGATGAACACAAAAAAAGACATATTTCAGAAACATGAAAACCAAAATCAAAACCCAGAACTTCCATGAATCTTCAGCAAACCCACAACGCATTAACCACCCAAAAAAGCGTCGCTGTATTTCAAAAGATGTCAAAACTGAAGAAACATTATCTAGCCAAGACCAGAAGCTAGTGGAAACTACCAATTTGTGACGACAATTTTTTTCGGACAAAAAATCACCACAACTCAAATTCGCTTCTGCAACGATCGCTAAGTCAGTAGAATCGATGAATGGAGCAACAATGAACACATCAAGATTTCTTCACTAGCCACACAGTCCTGAAAAATTTAAAATTTGTACCACAAAAAATGGCATCAAGGATGAACACAAAAAAGACATATTTCAGAAACACGAAAACCAAAACAAAACACAGAACTCCCGTGAATCTTCAGCATACCCACAACGCATTAACAACCCAAAAAAGCGTCGCTGTGTATTTCAAAGATGTCAAAACTGAAGAAACATTCAGTAGTCAAGACCAGAAGCTAGTGGAAACTACCAATTTGTGATAACTTTTTTGAGACAAAAACACTCCAGCGCAAATTCGCTAGTGCAACGACCACTACTCCAGTAAAATTGAATAAATGAAATAAAAATGAGCGCATCAAAAAGATAATATCAGCCAGACACTCTGATCAAAAATGGAAAAGTTGTAACAAGAAAAACCGCATCACTGATTGGCACATAAAAAGACACGATTCCACAGAAAAAACTGAAACTAAAAACTAAGCACTCCCAGGTACGCTTAACAAGTGAAAAATGCACTATCAACCCAAAAAGGCAGCTGTGTCTTTCAAATTTGTGAAAACTCAAGTAATGTCTGGTAGTCAAAACCAAAAAGAAAGAAAAACTGCCAGCACTGTGACGACAACTTTTTTCGGACAAAAAACCACCACAGCGCAAAATCTCTTCTGCAACGACAACTAACCCGGTAGAGCTGATGAATGGAGCAACAATGAACATCAAGATGACCTAACTAGCCACACAATTTCCTGAAAAATGAAAAAAATTGTACCACAAAAAGTCGCATCAAGGATGAACACAAAAAAAGACATATTTCAGAAACATGAAAACCAAAATCAAAACCCAGAACTCCCATGAATCTTCAGCAAACCCACAACGCATTAACCAGCCAAAAAAGCGTCACTGTGTATTTCAAAGATGTCAAAACTGAAGAAACATTCAGTAGCCAAGACTAGAAACTACCAATTTGTGACGACAACTTTTTTCGGACAAAAAATCACCACAGCGGAAATCCGCTTCTGCAACGATCGCTAAGTCAGTAGAATCAATGAATGGAGCAACAATGAACAGATCAAGAATTCTTCACTAGCCACACACAGTCCTGAAAAATGAAAAATTTGTACTACAAAAAGTGGCATCAAGGATGAACACAAAAAAAGACATATTTCAGACACACGAAAACCAAAATCAAAACCCAGAACTCCCATGAATCTTCAGCATACCCACAACGCATTAACAACCTAAAACAGCGTCGCTGTATTTCAAAGATGTCAAAACTGAAGAAACATTCTGTAGCCAAGACCAGAAGCTAGTGGAAACTACCAATTTGTGACAACTTTTTTCGGACAAAAAATCACTACAACGCAAATCCGCTTCTGCAACGATCGCTAAGTCAGTAGAATCGATGAATGGAGCAACAATGAACACATCAAGATTTCTTCACTAGCCACACACAGTCCTGAAAAATTGAAAATTTGTACCAGAAAAAATGGCATCAAGGATGAACACAATAAAAGACATATTTCAGAAACACGAAAACCAAAATCAAAACCCAGAACTCCCATGAAATTTCAGCATACCCACAATGCATTAACAACCCAAAAAAGCGTCGCTGTGTATTTCAAAGATGTCAAAACTGAAGAAACATTCAGTAGCCAAGACCAGAAGCTAGTGGAAACTACCAATTTGTGATAACTTTATTGAGACAAAAACACTCCAGCGCAATTTCGCTCGTGCAACGACCACTACCCCAGTAAAATTGAATAAATGAATAAAAATGAGCACATCAAAAAGATAATATCAGCCAGACACTCTGATCAAAAATGGAAAAAGTTGTAACGAGAAAAACCGCATCACTGATAGAGACATAAAATGACATGATTCCACAGAAAAAAACTGAAATCAAGAATTAAGCACTCCCAGGTACACAATTAACAAGTGAAAAATGCACTATCAACCCAAAAAGGCAGCTGTGTCTTTCAAATTTGTGAAAACTCAAGTAATGTCTGGTAGTCAAAACCAAAAAGAAAGAAAAACTGCCAGCACTGTGACGACAACTTTTTTCGGACAAAAAACCACCACAGCGCAAATTCTCTTCTGCAACGACAACTAACCCGGTAGAGCTGATGAATGGAGCAACAATGAACATCAAGATGACCTAACTAGCCACACAATTTCCTGAAAAATGAAAAAACTTGTACCACAAAAAATCGCATCAAGGATGAACACAAAAAAAGACATATTTCAGAAACATGAAAACCAAAATCAAAACCCAGAACTCCCATGAATCTTCAGCAAACCCACAACACATTAACCACCCAAAAAAGCGTCGCTGTGTATTTCAAAGATGTCAAAACTGAAGAAACATTCAGACTAGAAACTACCAATTTGTGACGACAACTTTTTTCGGACAAAAAATCACCACAGCGGAAATCCGCTTCTGCAACGATCGCTAAGTCAGTAGAATCGATGAATGGAGCAACAATGAACAGATCAAGAATTCTTCACTAGCCACACACAGTCCTGAAAAATGAAAAATTTGTACCACAAAAAATGGCATCAAGGATGAACACAAAAAAAGACATATTTCAGAAACACGAAAACCAAAATCAAAACCCAGAACTCCCATGAATCTTCAGCATACCCACAACGCATTAACAACCTAAAACAGCGTCGCTGTATTTCAAAGATGTCAAAATTGAAGAAACATACTGTAGCCAAGACCAGAAGCTAGTGGAAACTACCAATTTGTGACAACTTTTTTCGGAAAAAAATCACCAAAACGCAAATCCGCTTCTGCAACGATCGCTAAGTCAGTAGAATCGATGAATGGAGCAACAATGAACACATCAAGATTTCTTCACTAGCCACACACAGTCCTGAAAAAAAGAAAAAACTTGTACCACAAAAAATCGCATCAAGGATGAACACAAAAAAAGACATATATCAGGAACACGAAAACCAAAATCAAAACCCAGAACTCCCATGAAATTTCAGCATACCCACAATGCATTAACAACCCAAAAAAGCGTCGCTGTGTATTTCAAAGATGTCAAAACTGAAGAAACATTCAGTAGCCAAGACCAGAAGCTAGTGGAAACTACCAATTTGTGATAACTTTATTGAGACAAAAACACTCCAGCGCAATTTCGCTCGTGCAACGACCACTACCCCAGTAAAATTGAATAAATGAATAAAAATGAGCACATCAAAAAGATAATATCAGCCAGACACTCTGATCAAAAATGGAAAAAGTTGTAACGAGAAAAACCGCATCACTGATAGACACATAAAATGACATGATTCCACAGAAAAAAACTGAAATCAAGAACTAAACACTCCCAGGTACCATTAACAAGTAAACAAAGCATTATCAAACCCAAAAAAGGCAGCGCTGTCTTTAAATTTATGAAAACTCAAGGAATGTCTGGTAGTCAAGACCAAAAAAAAAAAACTGCCAGTACTGTGACGACAACTTTTTCGGACAAAAAATCACCACAGCGCAAATTCGCTTCTGCAACGATCGCTAATCCAGGAGACTTGATTAATCGAACAACAATGAACACATCAAGATGACTTAACTAGCCACATAATGTCCTGAATTACGAAAAAAAAATTGTACCACAAAAGATCGCATCAAGGATAAACACAAAAAAATGACATATTTCAGAAACATAACGGCCAAAATCAAAAACTTAGTACTCCCATGAACCGTTAGCATACCAACAAAAAATTAAAAACCCAAAAAATGTCGCTGTGCATTTCAAAGATGTCAAAACTGAAGAAAAATTCAGTAGCCAAGACCAGAAGCCAGTGAAAACTATCAATTTGTGACGACAACTTTTTTCGGACAAAAATCACCACAGCACAAATCCGCTTCTGCAACGATCGCTAAGTCAGTAGAATCGATAAATGGAGCAACAATGAACACATCAAGATTTCTTCACTAGCCACACACTGTCCTGAAAAATGAAAAAACTTGTACCACAAAAAATCGCATCAAGGATGAACACAAAAAAAGACATATTTCAGGAACACGAAAACCAAAATCAAAACCTAGAACTCCCATGAATCTTCAGCATACCCACAACGCATTAACAACCCAAAAAAGCGTCTCTGTATTTCAAAGATGTCAAAACTGAAGAAACATTATCTAGCCAAGACCAGAAGCTAGTGGAAACTACCAATTTGTGATAACTTTTTTGAGACAAAAACACTCCAGCGCAAATTCGCTAGTGCAACGACTACTACTCCAGTAAAATTGAATAAATGAAATAAAAAGAGCACATCAAAAAGATAATATCAGCCAGACACTCTGATCAAAAATGGAAAAGTTGTAACACGAAAAACCGCATCACTGATTGGCACATAAAAAGACAGGATTCCACAGAAAAAACTGAAATTAAAAACTAAGCACTCCCAGGTACGCTTAACAAGTGAAAAATGCACTATTAACCCAAAAAGGCAGCTGTGTCTTTCAAATTTGTGAAAACTCAAGTAATGTCTGGTAGTCAAAACCAAAAAGAAAGAAAAACTGCCAGCACTGTGACGACAACTTTTTTCGGACAAAAAACCACCACAGCGCAAATTCTCTTCTGCAACGACAACTAACCCGGTAGAGCTGATGAATGGAGCAACAATGAACATCAAGATGACCTAACTAGCCACACAATTTCCTGAAAATTGAAAAAACTTGTACCACAAAAAATCGCAACAAGGATGAACACAAAAAAAGACATATTTCAGAAACATGAAAACCAAAATCAAAACCCAGAACTCCCATGAATCTTCAGCAAACCCACAACGCATTAATTACCCAAAAAAGCGTCGCTGTGTATTTCAAAGATGTCAAAACTGAAGAAACATTCAGTAGCCAAGACTAGAAACTACCAATTTGTGACGACAACTTTTTTCGGACAAAAAATCACCACAGCGCAAATCCGCTTCTGCAACGATCGCTAACCCAGGAGACTTGATTAATCGAACAACAATGAACTTATCAAGATGACTTAACTAGCCACATAATGTCCTGAATTACGAAAAAAAATTGTACTACAAAAGATCGCATCAAGGATAAACACAAAAAAATGACATATTTCAGAAACATAACGGCCAAAATCAAAAACTTAGTACTCCCATGAACCGTTAGCATACCAACAAATAATTAAAAACCCAAAAAATGTCGCTGTGCATTTCAAAGATGTCAAAACTGAAGAAACATTCAGTAGCCAAGACCAGAAGCCAGTGAAAACTACCAATTTGTGACGACAACTTTTTTCGGACAAAAATCACCACAGCACAAATCCGCTTCTGCAACGATCGCTAAGTCAGTAGAATCGATAAATGGAGCAACAATGAACACATCAAGATTTCTTCACTAGCCACACACTGTCCTGAAAAAAGAAAAAACTTGTACCACAAAAAATCGCATCAAGGATGAACACAAAAAAAGACATATATCAGGAACACGAAAACCAAAATCAAAACCTAGAACTCCCATGAATCTTCAGCATACCCACAACGCATTAACAACCCAAAAAAGCGTCGTTGTATTTCAAAGATGTCAAAACTGAAGAAACATTATCTAGCCAAGACCAGAAGCTAGTGGAAACTACCAATTTGTGATAACTTTTTTGAGACAAAAACACTCCAGCGCAAATTCGCTAGTGCAACGACCACTACTCCAGTAAAATTGAATAAATGAAATAAAATGAGCACATCAAAAAGATAATATCAGCCAGACACTCTGATCAAAAATGGAAAAGTTGTAACAAGAAAAACCGCATGACTGATTGGCACATAAAAAGACACGATTCCACAGAAAAAACTGAAATTAAAAACTAAGCACTCCCAGGTACGCTTAACAAGTGAAAAATGCACTATCAATCCAAAAAGGCAGCTGTCTTTCAAATTTGTGAAAACTCAAGTAATTTCTGGAAGTCAAAACCAAAAAGAAAGAAAAACTGCCAGCACTGTGACGACAACTTTTTTCGGACAAAAAACCACCACAGCGCAAATTCTCTTCTGCAACGACAACTAACCCGATAGAGCTGATGAATGGAGCAACAATGAACATCAAGATGACCTAACTAGCCACACAATTTCCTGAAAAATGAAAAAACTTGTACCACAAAAAATCGCATCAGGGATGAACACAAAAAAAGACATATTTCAGAAACATGAAAACCAAAATCAAAACCCAGAACTCCTATGAATCTTCAGCAAACCCACAACGCACTAACCACCCAAAAAAGCGTCGCTGTGTATTTCAAAGATGTCAAAACTGAAGAAACATTCAGTAGCCAAGACTAGAAACTACCAATTTGTGACGACAACTTTTTTCGGACAAAAAATCACCACAGCGGAAATCCGCTTCTGCAACGATCGCTAAGTCAGTAGAATCGATGAATGGAGCAACAATGAACAGATCAAGAATTCTTCACTAGCCACACACAGTCCTGAAAAATGAAAAATTTGTACCACAAAAAATGGCATCAAGGATGAACACAAAAAAAGACATATTATTTCAGAAACACGAAAACCAAAATCAAAACCCAGAACTCCCATGAATCTTCAGCATACCCACAACGCATTAACAACCCATAACAGCGTCGCTGTATTTCAAAGATGTCAAAACTGAAGAAACATTCTGTAGCCAAGACCAGAAGCTAGTGGAAAATACCAATTTGTGACGACAACTTTTTTGGACAAAAAATCACCACAACGCAAATCCGCTTCTGCAACGATCGCTAAGTCAGTAGAATCGATGAATGGAGCAACAATGAACACATCAAGATTTCTTCACTAGCCACACACAGTCCTGAAAAATTGAAAATTTGTACCACAAAAAATGATGAACACAAAAAAAGACATATTTCAGAAACACGAAAACCAAAATCAAAACCCAGAACTCCCATGAAATTTCAGCATACCCACATTGCATTAACAACCCAAAAAAGCGTCGCTGTGTATTTCAAAGATGTCAAAACTGAAGAAACATTCAGTAGCCAAGACCAGAAGCTAGTGGAAACTACCAATTTGTGATAACTTTATTGAGACAAAAACACTCCAGCGCAATTTCGCTCGTGCAACGACCACTACCCCAGTAAAATTGAATAAATGAATAAAAATGAGCACATCAAAAAGATAATATCAGCCAGACACTCTGATCAAAAATGGAAAAAGTTGTAACGAGAAAAACCGCATCACTGATAGACACATAAAATGACATGATTCCACAGAAAAAAACTGAAATCAAGAACTAAGCACTCCCACGTACCAATAACAAGTAAACAAAGCATTATCAAACCCAAAAAAGGCAGCGCTGTCTTTAAATTTATGAAAACTCAAGGAATGTCTGGTAGTCAAGACCAAAAAGAAAAAACTGCCAGTACTGTGACGACAACTTTTTCGGACAAAAAATCACCACAGCGCAAATTCGCTTCAGCAACGATCGCTAACCCAGGAGACTTGATTAATCGAACAACAATGAACACATCAAGATTACTTAACTAGCCACATAATGTCCTGAATTACGAAAAAAAATTGTACCACAAAAGATCGCATCAAGGATAAACACAAAAAAATGACATATTTCAGAAACATAACGTCCAAAATCAAAAACTTAGTACTCCCATGAACCGTTAGCATACCAACAAATAATTAAAAACCCAAAAAATGTCGCTGTGCATTTCAAAGATGTCAAAACTGAAGAAACATTATCTAGCCAAGACCAGAAGCTAGTGGAAACTACCAATTTGTGACGACAACTTTTTTCGGACAAAAAATCACCACAACGCAAATCCGCTTCTGCAACGATCGCTAAGTCAGTAGAATCGATGAATGGAGCAACAATGAACACATCAAGATTTCTTCACTAGCCACACAGTCCTGAATAATTTCAAATTTGTACCACAAAAAATGGCATCAAGGATGAACACAAAAAAGACATATTTCAGAAACACGAAAACCAAAACAAAACACAGAACTCCCGTGAATATTCAGCATACCCACAACGCATTAACAACCCAAAAAAGCGTCGCTGTGTATTTCAAAGATGTCAAAACTGAAGAAACATTCAGTAGCCAAGACCAGAAGCTAGTGGAAACTACCAATTTGTGATAACTTTTTTAAGACAAAAACACTCCAGCGCAAATTCGCTAGTGCAACAACCACTACTCCAGTAAAATTGAATAAATGAAATAAAATGAGCACATCAAAAAGATAATATCAGCCAGACACTCTGATCAAAAACGGAAAAGTTGTAACAAGAAAAACCGCATCACTGATTGGCACATAAAAAGACACGATTCCACAGAAAAAAATGAAATTAAAAACTAAGCACTCCCAGGTACGCTTAACAAGTGAAAAATGCACTATCAACCCAAAAAGGCAGCTGTGTCTTTCAAATTTGTGAAAACTCAAGTAATGTCTGGTAGTCAAAACCAAAAAGAAAGAAAAACTGCCAGCACTGTGACGACAACTTTTTTCGGACAAAAAACCACCACAGCGCAAATTCTCTTCTGCAACGACAACTAACCCGGTAGAGCTGATGAATGGAGCAACAATGAACATCAAGATGACCTAACTAGCCACACAATATCCTGAAAAATGAAAAAACTTGTACCACAAAAAATCGCATCAAGGATGAACACAAAAAAAGACATATTTCAGAAACATGAAAACCAAAATCAAAACCCAGAACTCCCATGAATCTTCAGCAAATGCAACGCATTAACCACCCAAAAAAGCGTCGCTGTGTATTTCAAAGATGTCAAAACTGAAGAAACATTCAGTAGCCAAGACTAGAAACTACCAATTTGTGACGACAACTTTTTTCGGACAAAAAATCACCACAGCGGAAATCCGCTTCTGCAACGATCGCTAAGTCAGTAGAATCGATGAATGGAGCAACAATGAACATATCAAGAATTCTTCACTAGCCACACACAGTCCTGAAAAATGAAAAATTTGTACCACAAAAAATGGCATCAAGGATGAACACAAAAAAAGACAAATTTCAGAAACACGAAAACCAAAATCAAAACCCAGAACTCCCATGAATCTTCAGCATAGCCACAACGCATTAACAACCCAAAACAGCGTCGCTGTATTTCAAAGATGTCAAAACTGAAGAAACATTCTGTAGCCAAGACCAGAAGCTAGTGGAAACTACCAATTTGTGACGACAACTTTTTTCGGACAAAAAATCACCACAACGCAAATCCGCTTCTGCAACGATCGCTAAGTCAGTAGAATCGATGAATGGAGCAACAATGAACACATCAAGATTTCTTCACTAGCCACACACAGTCCTGAAAAATTGAAAATTTGTACCACAAAAAATGATGAACACAAAAAAAGACATATTTCAGAAACACGAAAACCAAAATCAAAACCCAGAACTCCCATGAAATTTCAGCATACCCACATTGCATTAACAACCCAAAAAAGCGTCGCTGTGTATTTCAAAGATGTCAAAACTGAAGAAACATTCAGTAGCCAAGACCAGAAGCTAGTGGAAACTACCAATTTGTGATAACTTTATTGAGACAAAAACACTCCAGCGCAATTTCGCTCGTGCAACAACCACTACCCCAGTAAAATTGAATAAATGAATAAAAATGAGCACATCAAAAAGATAATATCAGCCAGACACTCTGATCAAAAATGGAAAAAGTTGTAACGAGAAAAACCGCATCACTGATAGACACATAAAATGACATGATTCCACAGAAAAAACTGAAATCAAGAACTAAACACTCCCAGGTACCATTAACAAGTAAACAAAGCATTATCAAACCCAAAAAAGGCAGCGCTGTCTTTAAATTTATGAAAACTCAAGGAATGTCTGGTAGTCAAGACCAAAAAGAAAAAACTGCCAGTACTGTGACGACAACTTTTTCGGACAAAAAATCACCACAGCGCAAATTCGCTTCTGCAACGATCGCTAATCCAGGAGATTTGATTAATCGAACAACAATGAACACATCAAGATGACTTAACTAGCCACATAATGTCCTGAATTACGAAAAAAAAATTGTACCACAAAAGATCGCATCAAGGATAAACACAAAAAAATGACATATTTCAGAAACACGAAAACCAAAATCAAAACCCAGAACTCCCATGAAATTTCAGCATACCCACAATGCATTAACAACCCAAAAAAGCGTCGCTGTGTATTTCAAAGATGTCAAAACTGAAGAAACATTCAGTAGCCAAGACCAGAAGCTAGTGGAAACTACCAATTTGTGATAACTTTATTGAGACAAAAACACTCCAGCGCAATTTCGCTCGTGCAACGACCACTACCCCAGTAAAATTGAATAAATGAATAAAAATGAGCACATCAAAAAAATAATATCAGCCAGACACTCTGATCAAAAATGGAAAAAGTTGTAACGAGAAAAACCGCATCACTGATAGACACATAAAATGACATGATTCCACAGAAAAAAACTGAAATCAAGAACTAAGCACTCCCAGGTACCAATAACAAGTAAACAAAGCATTATCAAACCCAAAAAAGGCAGCGCTGTCTTTAAATTTATGAAAACTCAAGGAATGTCTGGTAGTCAAGACCAAAAAGAAAAAACTGCCAGTACTGTGACGACAACTTTTTCGGACAAAAAATCACCACAGCGCAAATTCGCTTCTGCAACGATCGCTAATCCAGGAGACTTGATTAATCGAACAACAATGAACACATCAAGATGACTTAACTAGCCACATAATGTCCTGAATTACGAAAAAAAAATTGTACCACAAAAGATCGCATCAAGGATAAACACAAAAAAATTACATATTTCAGAAACATAACGGCCAAAAAATCAAAAACTTAGTACTCCCATGAACCGTTAGCATACCAACAAATAATTAAAAACCCAAAAAATGTCGCTGTGCATTTCAAAGATGTCAAAACTGAAGAAACATTCAGTAGCCAAGACCAGAAGCCAGTGAAAACTACCAATTTGTGACGACAACTTTTTTCGGACAAAAATCACCACAGCACAAATCCGCTTCTGCAACGATCGCTAAGTCAGTAGAATCGATAAATGGAGCAACAATGAACACATCAAGATTTCTTCACTAGCCACACACTGTCCTGAAAAATGAAAAAACTTGTACCACAAAAAATCGCATCAAGGATGAACACAAAAAAAGACATATTTCAGGAACACGAAAACCAAAATCAAAACCTAGAACTCTCATGAATCTTCAGCATACCCACAACGCATTAACAACCCAAAAAAGGGTCGATGTGTATTTCAAAGATGTCAAATCTGAAGAAACATTCAGCAGCCAAGACCAGAAGCTACCAATTTGTGATAACTTTATTGAGACAAAAACAGTCCAGCGCAAATTCGCTGGTGCAACGACCACTACCCCAGTAGAATTGAATAAATGAAAAAAAAACGAGCGCATCAAAAAGATAATATCAGCCAGACACTGATCAAAAATGGAAAAACTTGTAGCGAGAAAAAAAGCATCACTGATAGACACATAAAATGACATGATTCCACAGAAAAAAACTGAAATCAAGAACTAAGCACTCCCAGGTACCAATAACAAGTAAACAAAGCATTATCAACCCCAAAAAGGCAGCGCTGTCTTTCAAATTTATGAAAACTCAAGGAATGTCTGGTAGTCAAGGCCAAAAAGAAAAAACTGCCAGTACTGTGACGACAACTTTTTCCGACAAAAAATCACCACAGCGCAAATTCGCTTCTGCAACGATCGCTAACCCAGTAGTACTGCTGAATGGAACAACAATGAACACATCAAGATTATTTAACTAGCCACTCAATGTCCTGAAAAAAGAAAAAATTTGTACCACAGAAGATCGCATCAAGGATAAACACAAAAAATGACATATTTCAGAAACATAACAGCCAAAATCAAAAAATTAGTAATCCCATGAACCGTTAGCATACCAACAAATAATTAACAACCCAAAAATGTCGATGTGTATTTCAAAGATGTCAAAACTGAAGAAACATTCAGTAGCCAAGAACAGAAGCTAGTGTTAACTACCAATTTGTAACGACAACTTCTTCGGATAAAAAATTAGCACAGCGCAAATTCGCTTCTGCAACGATCGCTAACCCAGTAGTACTGCTGAATGGAACAACAATGAACACATCAAGATAATTTAACTAGCCACTCAATGTCCTGAAAAATGAAAAAATTTGTACCACAGAAGATCGCATCAAGGATAAACACAAAAAATGACATATTTCAGAAACATAACGGCCAAAATCAAAAAATTAGTACTCTCATGAACCGTTAGCATACCAACTAATAATTAACAACCCAAAAAATGTCGCTGTGTAATTCAAAGATGTCAAATTTTGAAGAAACATTCAGCAGCCAAGACCAGAAGCTAGTGGAAACTACCAATTTGTGATAACTTTATTGAGACAAAAACATTCTAGCGCAAATTCGCTAGTGCAACGACCACTACCCCAGTAGAATTGAATAAATGAACAAAAATGAGCACATCGAAATGATAATATCAGCCAGACACTGATCAAAAATGGAAAAACTTGTAACGAGAAAAACCGCATCACTGATAGACGCATAAAATGATATGATTCCACAGAAAAAAACTGAAATCAAAAACTAAGCACTCCCAGGTACCAATAACAAGTAAAAAATGCATTATCAACCCCAAAAAGGCAGCTGTCTCTCAAATTTATGAAAACGAGTAATGTCCTGTAGTCAAAACCAAAAAGAAAGAAAGACTGCCAGCACTGTGACGACAACTTTTTTCGGACAAAAAATCACCACAGCGCAAATTCGCTTCTGCATTGATCGCTAACTTAGTAGACTTGATGAATGGAACAATCATGAACACATCAAGATGACTATACTAGCCACACACTGTCCTGAAAAATGAAAAATTTGTACCAGGAAAAATCGCATCAAGGATGAACACAAAAAAAGACATATTTCAGAACACATAAAGACCAAAATCAAAAACTTAGTACTCCCATGAACCGTTAGCACACCCACAAGAAAGTAACAACCCAAAAAAAATGTCGCTGTGCATTTCAAAGATGTCAAAACTGAAGAAACATTCAGTAGCCAAGACCAGAAGTCAGTGGAAACTACCAATTTGTGACGACAACTTTTTTCGGACAAAAATCACCACAGCGCAAATGCGCTTCTGCAACGATCGCTTAGTCAGTAGAATCGATGAATGGAGCAACAATGAACAAATCAAGATTTCTTCACTAGCCACACACTGTCCTGAAAAATGAAAAATTTCTACCACGAAAAATCGCATCAAGGATGAACACAAAAAAAAGACATATTTCAGAAACACGAAAACCAAAATGAAAACCCAGATTTCCCATGAGTCTTCAGCATACCCACAACGCATTAAAAACCCAAAAAAGCGTCACTGTGTATTTCAAAGATGTCAAAACCGTAGCCGAGACCAGTAGCTAGTGGAAACTACCAATTTGTGATAACTTTGTTGAAACAAAAACACACCAGCGCAAATTCGCTAATGGAACGACCGCTACCCCGGTCGATTTGAATAAATTAATAAAAATGAGCACATCGAAATGATAATATCAGCCAGACACTTATCAAAAATGGAAAAACTTGTAACGAGAAAAACCGCATCACTGATAGACACATAAAAAGACATGATTCCACAGAAAAAACTGAAATCAATTATTAAGCACTCCCAGATAACATCATCAAGTAAAAAATGCATTATCAACCCGCTTCTGCAACGATCGCTAAGTCAGTAGAATCGATAAATGGAGCAACAATGAACACATCAAGATTTCTTCACTAGCCACACACTGTCCTGAAAAATGAAAAAACTTGTACCACAAAAAATCGCATCAAGGATGAACACAAAAAAAGACATATTTCAGGAACACGAAAACCAAAATCAAAACCTAGAACTCTCATGAATCTTCAGCATACCCACAACGCATTAACAACCCAAAAAAGGGTCGATGTGTATTTCAAAGATGTCAAATCTGAAGAAACATTCAGCAGCCAAGACCAGAAGCTACCAATTTGTGATAACTTTATTGAGACAAAAACAGTCCAGCGCAAATTCGCTGGTGCAACGACCACTACCCCAGTAGAATTGAATAAATGAAAAAAAAACGAGCGCATCAAAAAGATAATATCAGCCAGACACTGATCAAAAATGGAAAAACTTGTAGCGAGAAAAAAAGCATCACTGATAGACACATAAAATGACATGATTCCACAGAAAAAAACTGAAATCAAGAACTAAGCACTCCCAGGTACCAATAACAAGTAAACAAAGCATTATCAACCCCAAAAAGGCAGCGCTGTCTTTCAAATTTATGAAAACTCAAGGAATGTCTGGTAGTCAAGGCCAAAAAGAAAAAACTGCCAGTACTGTGACGACAACTTTTTCCGACAAAAAATCACCACAGCGCAAATTCGCTTCTGCAACGATCGCTAACCCAGTAGTACTGCTGAATGGAACAACAATGAACACATCAAGATTATTTAACTAGCCACTCAATGTCCTGAAAAAAGAAAAAATTTGTACCACAGAAGATCGCATCAAGGATAAACACAAAAAATGACATATTTCAGAAACATAACAGCCAAAATCAAAAAATTAGTAATCCCATGAACCGTTAGCATACCAACAAATAATTAACAACCCAAAAATGTCGCTGTGTATTTCAAAGATGTCAAAACTGAAGAAACATTCAGTAGCCAAGAACAGAAGCTAGTGTTAACTACCAATTTGTAACGACAACTTCTTCGGATAAAAAATTAGCACAGCGCAAATTCGCTTCTGCAACGATCGCTAACCCAGTAGTACTGCTGAATGGAACAACAATGAACACATCAAGATAATTTAACTAGCCACTCAATGTCCTGAAAAATGAAAAAATTTGTACCACAGAAGATCGCATCAAGGATAAACACAAAAAATGACATATTTCAGAAACATAACGGCCAAAATCAAAAAATTAGTACTCTCATGAACCGTTAGCATACCAACTAATAATTAACAACCCAAAAAATGTCGCTGTGTAATTCAAAGATGTCAAATTTTGAAGAAACATTCAGCAGCCAAGACCAGAAGCTAGTGGAAACTACCAATTTGTGATAACTTTATTGAGACAAAAACATTCTAGCGCAAATTCGCTAGTGCAACGACCACTACCCCAGTAGAATTGAATAAATGAACAAAAATGAGCACATCGAAATGATAATATCAGCCAGACACTGATCAAAAATGGAAAAACTTGTAACGAGAAAAACCGCATCACTGATAGACGCATAAAATGATATGATTCCACAGAAAAAAACTGAAATCAAAAACTAAGCACTCCCAGGTACCAATAACAAGTAAAAAATGCATTATCAACCCCAAAAAGGCAGCTGTCTCTCAAATTTATGAAAACGAGTAATGTCCTGTAGTCAAAACCAAAAAGAAAGAAAGACTGCCAGCACTGTGACGACAACTTTTTTCGGACAAAAAATCACCACAGCGCAAATTCGCTTCTGCATTGATCGCTAACTTAGTAGACTTGATGAATGGAACAATCATGAACACATCAAGATGACTATACTAGCCACACACTGTCCTGAAAAATGAAAAATTTGTACCAGGAAAAATCGCATCAAGGATGAACACAAAAAAAGACATATTTCAGAACACATAAAGACCAAAATCAAAAACTTAGTACTCCCATGAACCGTTAGCACACCCACAAGAAAGTAACAACCCAAAAAAAATGTCGCTGTGCATTTCAAAGATGTCAAAACTGAAGAAACATTCAGTAGCCAAGACCAGAAGTCAGTGGAAACTACCAATTTGTGACGACAACTTTTTTCGGACAAAAATCACCACAGCGCAAATGCGCTTCTGCAACGATCGCTTAGTCAGTAGAATCGATGAATGGAGCAACAATGAACAAATCAAGATTTCTTCACTAGCCACACACTGTCCTGAAAAATGAAAAATTTCTACCACGAAAAATCGCATCAAGGATGAACACAAAAAAAAGACATATTTCAGAAACACGAAAACCAAAATGAAAACCCAGATTTCCCATGAGTCTTCAGCATACCCACAACGCATTAAAAACCCAAAAAAGCGTCACTGTGTATTTCAAAGATGTCAAAACCGTAGCCGAGACCAGTAGCTAGTGGAAACTACCAATTTGTGATAACTTTGTTGAAACAAAAACACACCAGCGCAAATTCGCTAATGGAACGACCGCTACCCCGGTCGATTTGAATAAATTAATAAAAATGAGCACATCGAAATGATAATATCAGCCAGACACTTATCAAAAATGGAAAAACTTGTAACGAGAAAAACCGCATCACTGATAGACACATAAAAAGACATGATTCCACAGAAAAAACTGAAATCAATTATTAAGCACTCCCAGATAACATCATCAAGTAAAAAATGCATTATCAACCCGCTTCTGCAACGATCGCTAAGTCAGTAGAATCGATAAATGGAGCAACAATGAACACATCAAGATTTCTTCACTAGCCACACACTGTCCTGAAAAATGAAAAAACTTGTACCACAAAAAATCGCATCAAGGATGAACACAAAAAAAGACATATTTCAGGAACACGAAAACCAAAATCAAAACCTAGAACTCTCATGAATCTTCAGCATACCCACAACGCATTAACAACCCAAAAAAGGGTCGATGTGTATTTCAAAGATGTCAAATCTGAAGAAACATTCAGCAGCCAAGACCAGAAGCTACCAATTTGTGATAACTTTATTGAGACAAAAACAGTCCAGCGCAAATTCGCTGGTGCAACGACCACTACCCCAGTAGAATTGAATAAATGAAAAAAAAACGAGCGCATCAAAAAGATAATATCAGCCAGACACTGATCAAAAATGGAAAAACTTGTAGCGAGAAAAAAAGCATCACTGATAGACACATAAAATGACATGATTCCACAGAAAAAAACTGAAATCAAGAACTAAGCACTCCCAGGTACCAATAACAAGTAAACAAAGCATTATCAACCCCAAAAAGGCAGCGCTGTCTTTCAAATTTATGAAAACTCAAGGAATGTCTGGTAGTCAAGGCCAAAAAGAAAAAACTGCCAGTACTGTGACGACAACTTTTTCCGACAAAAAATCACCACAGCGCAAATTCGCTTCTGCAACGATCGCTAACCCAGTAGTACTGCTGAATGGAACAACAATGAACACATCAAGATTATTTAACTAGCCACTCAATGTCCTGAAAAAAGAAAAAATTTGTACCACAGAAGATCGCATCAAGGATAAACACAAAAAATGACATATTTCAGAAACATAACAGCCAAAATCAAAAAATTAGTAATCCCATGAACCGTTAGCATACCAACAAATAATTAACAACCCAAAAATGTCGCTGTGTATTTCAAAGATGTCAAAACTGAAGAAACATTCAGTAGCCAAGAACAGAAGCTAGTGTTAACTACCAATTTGTAACGACAACTTCTTCGGATAAAAAATTAGCACAGCGCAAATTCGCTTCTGCAACGATCGCTAACCCAGTAGTACTGCTGAATGGAACAACAATGAACACATCAAGATAATTTAACTAGCCACTCAATGTCCTGAAAAATGAAAAAATTTGTACCACAGAAGATCGCATCAAGGATAAACACAAAAAATGACATATTTCAGAAACATAACGGCCAAAATCAAAAAATTAGTACTCTCATGAACCGTTAGCATACCAACTAATAATTAACAACCCAAAAAATGTCGCTGTGTAATTCAAAGATGTCAAATTTTGAAGAAACATTCAGCAGCCAAGACCAGAAGCTAGTGGAAACTACCAATTTGTGATAACTTTATTGAGACAAAAACATTCTAGCGCAAATTCGCTAGTGCAACGACCACTACCCCAGTAGAATTGAATAAATGAACAAAAATGAGCACATCGAAATGATAATATCAGCCAGACACTGATCAAAAATGGAAAAACTTGTAACGAGAAAAACCGCATCACTGATAGACGCATAAAATGATATGATTCCACAGAAAAAAACTGAAATCAAAAACTAAGCACTCCCAGGTACCAATAACAAGTAAAAAATGCATTATCAACCCCAAAAAGGCAGCTGTCTCTCAAATTTATGAAAACGAGTAATGTCCTGTAGTCAAAACCAAAAAGAAAGAAAGACTGCCAGCACTGTGACGACAACTTTTTTCGGACAAAAAATCACCACAGCGCAAATTCGCTTCTGCATTGATCGCTTACTTAGTAGACTTGATGAATGGAACAATCATGAACACATCAAGATGACTATACTAGCCACACACTGTCCTGAAAAATGAAAAATTTGTACCAGGAAAAATCGCATCAAGGATGAACACAAAAAAAGACATATTTCAGAACACATAAAGACCAAAATCAAAAACTTAGTACTCCCATGAACCGTTAGCACACCCACAAGAAAGTAACAACCCAAAAAAAATGTCGCTGTGCATTTCAAAGATGTCAAAACTGAAGAAACATTCAGTAGCCAAGACCAGAAGTCAGTGGAAACTACCAATTTGTGACGACAACTTTTTTCGGACAAAAATCACCACAGCGCAAATGCGCTTCTGCAACGATCGCTTAGTCAGTAGAATCGATGAATGGAGCAACAATGAACAAATCAAGATTTCTTCACTAGCCACACACTGTCCTGAAAAATGAAAAATTTCTACCACGAAAAATCGCATCAAGGATGAACACAAAAAAAAGACATATTTCAGAAACACGAAAACCAAAATGAAAACCCAGATTTCCCATGAGTCTTCAGCATACCCACAACGCATTAAAAACCCAAAAAAGCGTCACTGTGTATTTCAAAGATGTCAAAACCGTAGCCGAGACCAGTAGCTAGTGGAAACTACCAATTTGTGATAACTTTGTTGAAACAAAAACACACCAGCGCAAATTCGCTAATGGAACGACCGCTACCCCGGTCGATTTGAATAAATTAATAAAAATGAGCACATCGAAATGATAATATCAGCCAGACACTTATCAAAAATGGAAAAACTTGTAACGAGAAAAACCGCATCACTGATAGACACATAAAAAGACATGATTCCACAGAAAAAACTGAAATCAATTATTAAGCACTCCCAGATAACATCATCAAGTAAAAAATGCATTATCAACCCCATTAAGGCAGCTCTGTCTTTCAAATTTATGAAAACAAGGAAAGTCTGTTAGTCAAGACCAAGAAGAAAGAAAAACTGCCAGTGCTGTGACAACTTTTTTCGGACAAAAAATCTCCACAGCGCCAATTCGCTTCTGCAACGATCGCTAAGTCAGTAGAATCGATGAATGGAGCAACAATGAACACATCAAGATTTCTTAACTAGCCACACACTGTCCTGAAAAATGAAAACTTTGTACCACAAAAAATGGCATCAAGGATGAACACAAAAAAAGACATATTTCAGAAACACGAAAACCGAAATCAAAACCCAGAACTCCCATGAGTCTTCAGCATACCCACAACGCATTAAAAACCCAAAGAAACGTCGCTGTGTATTTCAAAGATGTCAAAACTTAAGAAACATTCAGTAGCCAAGACCAGAAGCTAGTGGAAACTACCAATTTGTGATAACTTTGTTGAAACAAAAACACACCAGCGCAAATTCGCTAGTGAAACGACCGCTACCCCACTCAATTTGAATAAATGAATAAAAACGAGCACATTGAAATGATAATATCAGCCAGACGCTGTGATCAAAAATGGAAAAACTTGTAACGAGAAAAACCACATCAATGATAGACACATAAAAAGACATGATTCCACCGAAAAAAAACTGAAAACAATTATTAAGCACTCCCAGGTAACATCAACAAGTAAAAAAAGCATTATCAACCCCAAAAAGGCAGCTCTGTCTCTCAAATTTATGAAAACAAGAAATGTCTGGTAGTCAAGACCAAAAAGAAGGAAAAACTGCCAGTATTGTGACAACAACTGTTTTCGGACAAAAAATCACCACAGCGTAAATTCGCTTCTGCAACGATAGCTAACCCAGTAGTACTGCTGAATGGAACAACAATGAACACATCAAGATAATTTAACTAGCCACATAATGTCCTGAAAAATGAAAAATTTTGTACCACAAAAGATCGCATCAAGGATAAACACAAAAAATGACATATTTCACAAACAAAAAGACCAAAATCAAAAACTTAGTACTCCTATGAACTGTCAGCAAACCCACAACGCATTAATAACCCAAAAAATATCGCTGTGTATTTCAAAGATGTCAAAACTAAAGAATATTCAGTAGCCAAGACCAGAAGCTAGTGGAAACTACCAATTTGTGACGACAACTTTCTTCGGACAAAAAATCACCACAGCCCAAATCCGCTTCTGCAACGATCGCTAACTCAGTAGAATTGATGATTGGAATAACAATGAACTCATCAAGACTTCTTAACTAGCCACACAGTCCTGGAAAATGAAAAAATTTGTACCACAGAAAATCGCATCAAGGATGAACACAAAAAAAGACATATTTCAGAAACATTAACACCAAAATCCAAACCCCAGAACTCCCATGAACAGTCAGCTTACCCACAACGCATTAACAAACCAAAAAAGCAGGGCTGCGTATTTCAAAGATGTCAAAACTGAAGAAGCATTCAGTAGCCAAGACCAGAAGCTAGTGGAAACTACCAATTTATGACGACAACTTTTTTCGGATAAAAAAATACCGCAGAGCAAATCCGCTTCTGCAAAGATAGCTAACCCAGTAGAACTGATGAATGGAACAACAATGAACACATCAAGATGACTTAACTAGCCACACAGTGTCCTGAAAAATGAAAAAAAATTGTGCCACAAAAGATGAAAATCAAAAACCTAGTACTCCCATGAACCCCACAACGCATTAAAAACGCAAAAAACGTCGCTGTGTATTTCAAAGATGTCAAAACTGAAGAGACATTCAGTAGCCAAGACCAGAAGCTAGTGGAAAAGACCAAAATCAAAAACCTAGTACTCCCATGAACCCCACAACGCATTAAAAACCCAAAAAACGTCGCTGAGTATTTCAAAGATGTCAAAACTGAAGAAACATTCAGTAGCCAAGCTAGTGGAAGCTAGTGGAAACTACCAATTTGTGACGACAACTTTTTCTGCAACGATCGCTAACCCAGTAGAACTGATGAATGGAATAATAATGAACACATCAAGATGACTTAACTAGCCACACAGTGTCCTGAAAATGAAAAAAATTTGTACCACAAGAGATCGCATCAAGAACAAACACAAAAAAGACATATTTCAGAAACAAAAATACCAAAATCCAAAACCCAGAAGTCCTATGAACAGTAAGCATACCCACAACGCATTAACAAACCAAAAAAGCAGCGCTGCGTATTTCAAAGATGTCAAAACTGAAGAAACATTCAGTAGCCAAGACCAGAAGCTAGTGGAAACTACCAATTTGTGACGACAACTTTTTTCGGATAAAAAAATACCGCAGAGCAAATCCGCTTCTGCAACGATCGCTAACCCAGTAGAACTGATGAATGGAACAACAATGAACACATCAAGATGACTTAACTAGCCACACAATATCCTGAAAAATGAAAAAATTTGTACCACAAAAGATCGCAACAAGAACAAACACAAAAAAAGACATATTTCAGAGACATAAAGACCAAATTCAAAAACTTAGTACCCCATGAAATGTCAGCAAACCCACAACGCATTAACAACCCAAAAAAAAACGTCGCTGTGTATTTCATAGATGTCAAAACTGAAGAAACATTCAGTAGCCAAGACCAGAAGCTAGTGGAAACTACCAATTTGTGACGACAACTTTTTTCGGATAAAAAAATACCGCAGAGCAAATCCGCTTCTGCAACGATCGCTTACCCAGTAGAACTGATGAATGGAACAACAATGAACACATCAAGATGACTTAACTAGCCACACAATATCCTGAAAAATGAAAAAATTTGTACCACAAAAGATCGCAACAAGAACAAACACAAAAAAAGACATATTTCAGAGACATAAGGACCAAATTCAAAAACTAAGTACCCCATGAAATGTCAGCAAACCCACAACGCATTAACAACCCAAAAAACGTCGCTGTGTATTTCATAGATGTCAAAACTGAAGAAACATTCAGTAGCCAAGACCAGAAGCTAGTGGAAACTACCAATTTGAGACAACTTTTTTCAGACAGAAAATCACCACAGCGCAAATCCACTTCTGCAACGATCGGTAACCCAGTAGAATTGATGAAAGGAACATTAATGAACACATCAAGATGAATTAACTAGCCACACAGTGTCCTGAAAAACGAAAAAATTTGTACCACAAAAGATCGCATCAAGAACAAACACAAAAAAAGACATATTTCAGAAACATAAAGACCAAAATCAAAACTTAGTGCTCCCATGAACTGTCAGCAAACCCACAACGCATTAACAACCCAAAAAAAGTCGCTGTGTATTTCATAGATGTCAAAACTGAAGAAACATTCAGTAGCCAAGACAAGAAGCTAGTGAAAACTACCAATTTGTGACGACAATTTCTTTCTGAAAAAGATCACCACAGCGCAAATCCGCTTCTGCAACGACCACTAAGTCAGTAGAATTGATAAATGGAGCAACAAGGAACACATCAAGATTTCTTCACTAGCCACACACTGTCCTGAAAAATGAAAAAATTTGTACCACAAAAGTTCGCATCAAGGATAAACACAAAAAATGACATATTTCAGAAACAGACCAAAATCAAAAACGTAGTACTGACACGAACTGTCAGCAAACCCAGAGCGCAATAAGAAATCAAAAATGTGTCGCTGTATTTTTTGGTTGTCAAAACTGAAGAAACATTCAGTAGCCGAGACCAGACGCTAGTGGAAACTACCAATTTGTGACGACATTTTTTTTCAGACAGAAAATCACCACAGCGCAAATCCACTTCTGCAACGATCGGTAACTCAGTAGAATTGATGAAGGGAACATTAATGAACACATCAAGATGAATTAACTAGCCACACAGTGTCCTGAAAAACGAAAAAATTTGTACCACAAAAGATCGCATCAAGAACAAACACAAAAAAAGACATATTTCAGAAACATAAAGACCAAAATCAAAACTTAGTGCTCCCATGAACTGTCAGCAAACCCACAACGCATTAACAACCCAAAAAAAGTCGCTGTGTATTTCTTAGATGTCAAAACTGAAGAAACATTCAGTAGCCAAGACAAGAAGCTAGTGAAAACTACCAATTTGTGACGACAATTTCTTTCTGAAAAAGATCACCACAGCGCAAATCCGCTTCTGCAACGACCACTAAGTCAGTAGAATTGATAAATGGAGCAACAAGGAACACATCAAGATTTCTTCACTAGCCACACACTGTCCTGAAAAATGAAAAAATTTGTACCACAAAAGTTCGCATCAAGGATAAACACAAAAAATGACATATTTCGGAAACAGACCAAAATCAAAAACGTAGTACTGCCAAGAACTGTCAGCAAACCCACAAAGCATTAACAACCCAAAAAATTGTCGCGGTGTATTTCAAAGATGTCAAAACTGAAGAAACATTCAGTAGCCAAGACCAGAAGCTAGTGAAAACTACCAATTTGTGACGACAACTTTTTTCGGACATAAATCACCACACCGCAAATCCGCTTCTGCAACGATCGCTAAGTCAGTAGAATCGATAAATGGAGCAACAAGGAACACATCAAGACTTCTTCACTAGCCACACACTGTCCTGAAAAATGAAAAAATTTGTACCACAAAAGATCGCATCAAGAACAAACACAACAAAGACATATCTCAGAAACATTAATACCAAAATCCAAAACCCAGAAGTCCTATGAACAATCAGCATACCCACAACGCATTAACAACCCAAAAAAAAGTCGCTGTGTATTTCATAGATGTCAAAACTGAAGAAACATTCAGTAGCCAAGACCAGAAGCTAGTGAAAACTACCAATTTGTGACAACAACTTTTTTCGGACATAAATCACCACACCGCAAATCCGCTTCTGCAACGATCGCTAAGTCAGTAGAATCGATAAATGGAGCAACAAGGAACACATCAAGATGTCTTCACTAGCCACACACTGTCCTGAAAAATGAAAAAATTTGTACCACAAAAGATCGCATCAAGAACAAACACAAGAAAGACATATTTCAGAAACATAAAAACCAAAACCCAGAAACCCTATGAACAGTCAGCATACCCACAACGCATTAACAAACCAAAATAGCAGCGCTGCGTATTTCAAAGATGTCAAAACTGAAGAAACATTCAGTAGCCAAGACCAGAAGCTAGTGGAAACTACCAATTTGTAACAACTTTTTTCGAATAAAAAAAACCGCAGAGCATATCCGCTTCTGCAACGATCGCTAACCCAGTAGAACTGATGAATGGAACAACAATGAACACATCAAGATGACTTAACTAGCCACACAATATCCTGAAAAATGAAAAAAAATTTACCACAAACGATCGCATCAAGAACAAACACAAAAAAGACATATTTCAGAAACATCAAGACGAAAATCAAAAACTTAGTGCTCCCATGAACTGTCAGCAAACCCACAACGCATTAACAACCCAAAAAAAAGTCGCTGTGTATTTCATAGATTTCAAAACTGAAGAAGCATTCAGTAGCCAAGACCAGAAGCTAGTCGAAACTACCAATTTGTGACGACAACTTCTTTCGGAAAAAGATCACCACAGCGCAAATCCGCTTCTGCAACGACCACTAAGTCAGTAGAATGGATAAATGGAGCAACAAGGAACACATCAAGATTTCTTCACTAGCCACACACTGTCCTGAAAAATAAAAAAATTTGTACCACAAAAGATCGCATCAAGGATAAACACAAAAAATGACATATTTCAGAAACAGACCAAAATCAAAAACGTAGTACTGCCATGAACTGTCAGCAAACCCATAAAGCATTAACAACGCAAAAAATTGTCGCTGTGTATTTCAAAGATGTCAAAACTGAAGAAACATTCAGTAGCCAAGGCCAGAAGCTAGTGAAAACTACCAATTTGTGACGACAACTTTTTTCGGACATAAAACATCACACCGCAAATCCGCTTCTGCAACGATCGCTAAGTCAGTAGAATCGATAAATGGAGCAACAAGGAACACATCAATATTTCTTCACTAGCCACACACTGTCCTGAAAAATGAAAAAATTTGTACCACATAAGATCGCATCAAGGATAAACACAAAAAATGACATATTTCAGAAACAGATCAAAATCAAAAACGTAGTACTGCCATGAACTGTCAGCAAACCCACAAAGCATTAACAACCCAAAAATTGTCGCTGTGTATTTCAAAGATGTCAAAACTGAAGAAACATTCAGTAGCCAAGACCAGAAGCTAGTGAAAACTACCAATTTGTGACGACAACTTTTTTCGAACATAAAACACCACACCGCAAATCCGCTTCTGCAACGATCGCTAAGTCAGTAGAATCGATAAATGGAGCAACAAGGAACACATCAAGATGACTTAACTAGTCACACAAAATCCTGAAAAATGAAAAAATTTGTACCACAAAAGATCGCATCAAGAACAAACACAAAAAAAGACATATTTCAGAAACATCAAGACCAAAATCAAAAACTTAGTGCTCCCATGAACTGTCAGCAAACCCACAACGCATTAACAACCCAAAAAAAAAGTCGCTGTGTATTTCATAGATGTCAAAACTGAAGAAACATTCAGTAGCCAAGACCAGAAGCTAGTGAAAACTACCAATTTGTGACGACAACTTTTTTCGGACATAAATCACCACACCGCAAATCCGCTTCTGCAACGATCGCTAAGTCAATAGAATCGATAAATGGAGCAACAAGGAACACATCAAGATTTCTTCACTAGCCACACACTGTCCTGAAAAATGAAAAAATTTGTACCACAAAAGATCGCATCAAGAACAAACACAAAAAAGACATATTTCAGAAACATAAACACCATAATCCAAAGCCCAGAAGTCCTATGAACATTCAGCATACCCACAACGCATTAACAAACCAAAACAGTAGCGCTGCGTATTTCAAAGATGTCAAAACTGAAGAAACATTCAGTAGCCAAGACCAGAAGCTAGTGGAAACTACCAATTAGTGACGACAACTTTTTTCGGATAAAAAAAAAACCGCAGAGCAAATCCGCTTCTGCAACGACCGCTAACCCAGTAGAACTGATGAATGGAACAACAATGAACACATCAAGATGACTTAACCAGCCACACAATAACCTGAAAAATGAAAAAAATTTTACCACAAAAGATCGCATCAAGAACAAACACAAAAAAGACATATTTCAGAAACATCAAGACCAAAATCAAAAACTGAGTGCTCCCATGAACTGTCAGCAAACCCACAACGCATTAACAACCCAAAAAAAAAGTCGCTGTGTATTTCATAGATTTCAAAACTGAAGAAACATTCAGTAGCCAAGACCAGGAGCTAGTCGAAACTACCAATTTATGACGACAACTTCTTTCGGACAAAGATCACCACAGCGCAAATCCGCTTCTGCAACGATCGCTAAATCAGTAGAACCGATGATTGGAACAAAAATGAATACATCAAGATGACTTAACTAGCCACACAATATCCTGAAATGAAAAAAATTCTACCACAAAAGATCGCATCAAGAACAAACACAAAAAAAGACATATTTCAGAAACATCAAGACCAAAATCAAAAACTTAGTGCTCCCATGAACTGTCAGCAAACCCACAACGCATTAACAACCCAAAAAAAAGTCGCTGTGTATTTCATAGATGTCAAAACTGAAGAAACATTCAGTAGCCAAGACCAGAAGCTAGTGAAAACTACCAATTTGTGACGACAACTTTTTTCGGACATAAATCACCACACCGCAAATCCGCTTCTGCAACGATCGCTAAGTCAATAGAATCGATAAATGGAGCAACAAGGAACACATCAAGATTTCTTCACTAGCCACACACTGTCCTGAAAAATGAAAAAATTTGTACCACAAAAGATCGCATCAAGAACAAACACAAAAAAGACATATTTCAGAAACATAAACACCATAATCCAAAACCCAGAAGTCCTATGAACATTCAGCATACCCACAACGCATTAACAAACCAAAACAGTAGCGCTGCGTATTTCAAAGATGTCAAAACTGAAGAAACATTCAGTAGCCAAGACCAGAAGCTAGTGGAAACTACCAATTAGTGACGACAACTTTTTTCGGATAAAAAAAAACCGCAGAGCAAATCCGCTTCTGCAACGACCGCTAACCCAGTAGAACTGATGAATGGAACAACAATGAACACATCAAGATGACTTAACTAGCCACACAATAACCTGAAAAATGAAAAAAATTTTACCACAAAAGATCGCATCAAGAACAAACACAAAAAAGACATATTTCAGAAACATCAAGACCAAAATCAAAAACTTAGTGCTCCCATGAACGGTCAGCAAACCCACAACGCATTAAAAACCCAAAAAAAAGTCGCTGTGTATTTCATAGATTTCAAAACTGAAGATACATTCAGTAGCCAAGACCAGGAGCTAGTCGAAACTACCAATTTATGACGACAACTTCTTTCGGACAAAGATCACCACAGCGCAAATCCGCTTCTGCAACGATCGCTAAATCAGTAGAGCCGATGATTGGAACAAAAATGAATACATCAAGATGACTTAACTAGCCACACAATATCCTGAAATGAAAAAAATTCTACCACAAAAGATCGCATCAAGAACAAACACAAAAAAGACATATTTCAGAAACATCAAGACCAAAATCAAAAACTTAGTGCTCCCATGAACTGTCAGCAAACCCACAACGCATTAACAACCCAAAAAAAAGTCGCTGTGTATTTCATATTCAAAACTGAAGAAACATTCAGTAGCCAAGACCAGAAGCTAGTCGAAACTACCAATTTGTGACGACAACTTATTTCGGACAAAGATCACCACAGCGCAAATCCGCTTCTGCAACGATCGCTAAGTCAGTAGAATCGATGATTGGAATAACAATGAACACATCAACATTTCTTAAAATGAAAAAATTTGTACCACAAAAGATCGCATCAAGGATAAACACAAAAAATGACTTATTTCAGAAACAGACCAAAATCAACAACTTAGTACTGCCATGAACTGTCAGCAAACCCACAAATCATTAACAATCCAAAACAAATTGTCGCTGTGTATTTCAAAGATGTCAAAACTGAAGAAACATTCAGTAGCCAAGACCAGAAGCTAGTGAAAACTACCAATTTGTGACGACAACTTTTTTCGGACAAAAATCACCACAGCGCAAATCTGCTTCTGCAACGATCGCAAAAACATTAGAATCGATAAATGGAGCAACAAGGAACACATCAAGATTTCTTCACTAGCCACACACAGTCCTGAAAAATGAAAAAACTTGTAACACAAAAAATCGCATCAAGAATGAACAAAAAAAGACATATTTCAGAAACACGAAAACCAAAATCAAAACCCAGAACTCCCATGAATCTTCAGCATACCCACAACGCATTAACAACCCAAAAAAGCGTCGCTGTGTATTTCAAAGATGTCAAATCTGAAGAAACATTCAGCAGCCAAGGCCAGAAGCTAGTGGAAACTACCAATTTGTGTTAAGATTGAGACAAAAAGAGTCTAGCGCAAATTCGCTAGTACAACGACCACTGACCCAGTAGAATTGAATAAATGAATAAAAATGAGCACATCAAAAAGATGATATCAGCCAGACACTCTGATCAAAAATGGAAAAACTTGTAGCGAGAAAAACCGCATCACTGATAGACACATAAAATGACATGATTCCACAGAAAAAAAATGAAATCAAGAACTAAGCATTCCCAGGTACCAATAAAAAGTAAACAAAGCATTATCCACCCCAAAAAGGCAGCGCTGTCTTTCAAATTTATGAAAACAAGGGATGTCTGGTAGTCAAGACCAAACAGAAAAAACTGCCAATGCTGTGACGACAACTTTTTCGGACAAAAAATCACCACAGCGCAAATTCGCTTTTGCAACGATCGCTAAGTCGGTAGAATCGATAAATGGAGCAACAATGAACACATCAAGATGACTTAACTAGCCACATAATGTCCTGAAATACGAAAAAAAATTGTACCACAAAAGATCGCATCAAGGATAAACACAAAAAATGACATATTTCAGAAACATAACGGCCAAAATCAAAAACTTAGTACTCCCATGAACCGTTAGCATACCAACAAACAACCCAAAAAATGTCGCTGTGTATTTCAAAGATGTCAAAAATGAAGAAAATTCAGTAGCCAAGACCAGAAGCCAGTGAAAACTACCAATTTGTGACGACAACTTTTTTCGGACAAAAATCTTCACAGCGCAAATCCGCTTCTGCAACGATTGCTAAGTCAGTAGAATCGATAAATGGAGCAACAATGAACACATCAAGATGACTTAACTAGCCACATAATGTCCTGAAATACGAAAAAAAATTGTACCACAAAAGATCGCATCAAGGATAAACACAAAAAATGACATATTTCAGAAACATAACGGCCAAAATCAAAAACTTAGTACTCCCATGAACCGTTAGCATACCAACAAACAACCCAGAAATTGTCGCTGTGTATTTCAAAGATGTCAAAACTGAAGAAACATTCAGTAGCCAAGACCAGAAGCTAGTGAAAACTACCAATTTGTGACGACAACTTTTTTCGGACAAAAATCACCACAGCGCAAATCTGCTTCTGCAACGATCGCTAAAACATTAGAATCGATAAATGGAGCAACAAGGAACACATCAAGATTTCTTCACTAGCCACACACAGTCCTGAAAAATGAAAAAACTTGTAACACAAAAAATCGCATCAAGAATGAACAAAAAAAGACATATTTCAGAAACACGAAAACCAAAATCAAAACCCAGAACTCCCATGAATCTTCAGCATACCCACAACGCATTAACAACCCAAAAAAGCGTCGCTGTGTATTTCAAAGATGTCAAATCTGAAGAAACATTCAGCAGCCAAGACCAGAAGCTAGTGGAAACTACCAATTTGTGTTAAGATTGAGACAAAAAGAGTCTAGCGCAAATTCGCTAGTACAACGACCACTGACCCAGTAGAATTGAATAAATGAATAAAAATGAGCACATCAAAAAGATGATATCAGCCAGACACTCTGATCAAAAATGGAAAAACTTGTAGCGAGAAAAACCGCATCACTGATAGACACATAAAATGACATGATTCCACAGAAAAAAAATGAAATCAAGAACTAAGCATTCCCAGGTACCAATAAAAAGTAAACAAAGCATTATCCACCCCAAAAAGGCAGCGCTGTCTTTCAAATTTATGAAAACAAGGGATGTCTGGTAGTCAAGACCAAACAGAAAAAACTGCCAATGCTGTGACGACAACTTTTTCGGACAAAAAATCACCACAGCGCAAATTCGCTTTTGCAACGATCGCTAAGTCGGTAGAATCGATAAATGGAGCAACAATGAACACATCAAGATGACTTAACTAGCCACATAATGTCCTGAAATACGAAAAAAAATTGTACCACAAAAGATCGCATCAAGGATAAACACAAAAAATGACATATTTCAGAAACATAACGGCCAAAATCAAAAACTTAGTACTCCCATGAACCGTTAGCATACCAACAAACAACCCAAAAAATGTCGCTGTGTATTTCAAAGATGTCAAAAATGAAGAAAATTCAGTAGCCAAGACCAGAAGCCAGTGAAAACTACCAATTTGTGACGACAACTTTTTTCGGACAAAAATCTTCACAGCGCAAATCCGCTTCTGCAACGATTGCTAAGTCAGTAGAATCGATAAATGAAGCAACAATGAACACATCAAGATTTCTTCACTAGCCACACACTGTCCTGAAAAATGGAAAAAGATTGTACCACATAAAATTGCATCAAGGATTAACACAAAAATAGACATAATTCAGAAACACGAAAACCAAAATCAAAACCCAGAACTCCCATGAGTCTTCAGCATACCCACAACGCATTAAAAACCCAAAAAAGCGTCGCTCTGTATTTCAAAGATGTCAAAACTGAAGAAACATTCAGTAGCCAAGACCAGAAGCTAGTGGAAACTACCAATTTGTGATAACTGTTGAAACAAAAACACACCAGCGCAAATTCGCTAGTGGAACGACCACTACCCCAGTCGATTTGAATAAATGAACAAAAATGAGCACATCGAAAAGATAATATCAGACAGACACTGATCAAAAATGGAACAACTTGTAACGTGAAAAACAGCATCACTGAGAGACACATAAAAAGACATGATTCCACAGAAAAAAACTGAAATCAATTATTAAGCACTCCCAGGTAACATCAACAAGTAAAAAAAATGCATTATCAACCCCAAAAAGGCAGCTCTGTCTTTCAAATTTATGAAAACAAGGAAAGTCTGTTAGTCAAGTCCAAGAAGAAAGAAAAACTGCCAGTGCTGTGACAACTTTTTTCGGACAAAAAATCACCACAGCGCATATTTGCTTCTGCAAGGATCGCTAACCCAAAAGAACTGATGAATGGTACAACAAGGAACACATCAAGATGACTTAACTAGCCACACAAGGTCCTGAAAAATGAAACAATTTGTACCTCAAAAGATCGCATCAAGTATAAACACAAAAAATGACATATTTCAGAAACAGACCAAAATCAAAAATTTAGTACTGCCATGAACTGTCAGCAAACCCACAACGCATTAACAACCCAAAAAAGCGTCGCTGTGTATTTCAAAGATGTCAAAACTGAAGAAACATTCAGTAGCCAAGACCAGAAGCTAGTGGAAGCTACCAACTTGCGACGACAACTATTTTCGGACAAAAAACCATCACAGCGCAAATCCGCTTCTGCAACGATCGCTAAGTCAGTACAATCGATGAATGGAGCAACAATGAACACATCAAGAATTCTTAACTAGCCACACTGTCCTGAAAAGTGAAAAAATTTGTACCACAAAAAAATCGCATCAAGGATGAACACAAAAAATGACATATTTCAGAAATATAAAGACAAAAATCAAAATTTTAGTACTCCCATGAATTTTCAGCATACCCACAACGCATTTACAACCCAAAAAAGCGCCGCTGTGTATTTCAAAGATGTCAAAACAGAAGAAACATTCAGTAGCCAAGACCAGAAGCTAGTGGTAACTACCAATTTGTGACGACAAATTTTTTCGGATAAAAAATCACAACAGCGCAAATCCGCTTCTGCAACGATCGCTAACCCAGTAGAATTGATGATTGGATCAACAATGAACTCATCAAGAATTCTTAACTAGTCACACAGTGTCCTGAAAAATGAAAAAAAATTTTGCCACAAAAGATCGCATCCAGGATGAACACAAAAGAAGACATATTTCAGAAACATTAACACCAAAATCCAAACCCCAGAACTCCCATGAACAGTCAGCTTACCCACAACGCATTAACCAACCAAAAAAGCAGGGCTGCGTATTTCAAAGATGTCAAAACTGAAGAAGCATTCAGTAGCCAAGACCAGAAGCTAGTGGCAACTACCAATTTGTGACAACTTTTTTTCGAAAAAAAATTACCACAGAGCAAATCCGCTTCTGCAACGATCGCTAAGTCAGTAGAATCGATGATTGGAAGAACAATGAACACATCAAGATTTCTTAACTAGCCACACAAACCTGAAAAATGAAAAAAATTGTAACACAAAAAATCGCATCAAGGATGAACACAAAAAAGACATATTTCAGAAACATTAGCACTAAAATCCAAACCCTAGAACTCCCATAAACAGTCAGCTTACCCACAACGCATTAACAACCCAAAAAAACGTCGCTGTCTATTTCAAAGATGTCAAAACTGAAGAAACATTCAGTAGCCAAGACCAGAAGCTAGTGGAAACTGCCAATTTGTAACGACAACTTTTTTCGGAAAAAAATTACCACAGAGCAAATCCGCCTCTGCAACGATCGCTAAGTCAGTAGAATCGATGATTGGAACAACAATGAACACAACAAGATTTCTTAACTAGCCACACACTGTCCTGAAAAAAGTAAAAATTTGTACCACAAAAAATCGCATCAAGGATGAACACAAAAAAAGACATATTTCAGAAACATTGACACAAAAATCCAAACCCCAGAACTCCCATGAACAGTCAGGTTACCCACAACGCATTAACAAACCAAAAAAGCAGATCTACGTATTTCAAAGATGTCAAAACTGAAGAAACATTCAGTAGCCAAGACCAGAAGCTAGTGGAAACTACCAATTTGTGACAACTTTTTTCGGAAAAAAATTACCACAGAGCAAATCCGCTTCTGCAACGATAGCTAACCCAGTAGAACTGATGAATGGAACAACAATGAACATATCAAGACGACTTAACTAGCAACACAGTGTCCTGAAAAATGAAAAAAACTTGTACCACAAAAGATCGCATCAAGAACAAACACAAAAAAAAGACATATCTCAGAAACATAAAAATCAAAATCAAAAACTTCGTATTCCCATGAACCGTCAGCATACCTACAACGCACTAACACATTAACAACCCAAAAAATTTGTCGTTGTATTTTTTGGTTGTCAAAACTGAAGAAACATTCAGTAGCCGAGACCAAACGCTAGTGGAAACTACCAATTTGTAACGATAACTTTTTCGGACAAAAAAGTACCACCGAGAAAATCCGCTTCTGCAATGATCGGTAACTTAGTAGAACTGATGAACAAAACAACAATGAACACATCAAGATGACTTAACTAGCCACACAGTGTCCTGGAAAATGAAAAAAATTTGTACACCAAAAGGTCGCATCATGAACAAACACAAAAAATGACATATTTCAGAAACATAAAAATCAAAATCAAAAACTTTGTATTCTCATGAACCGTCAGCATACCTACAACGCATTAACACATTAACAACCCAAAAAAATTGTCGCTGTATTTTTTGGTTGTCAAAACTGAAGAAACATTCAGTAGCCGAGACCAGAAGCTAGTGGAAACTACCAATTTATAACGACAACTTTTTCGGACAAAAAATTACCACAGAGCAAATCCGCTTCTGCAACGATAGCTAACCCAGTAGAACTGATGAATGGAACAACAATGAACATATCAAGACGACTTAACTAGCCACACAGTGTCCTGAAAAATGAAAAAAAACTTGTACCACAAAAGATCGCATCAAGAACAAACACAAAAAAAGACATATTTCAGAAACATAAAACTCAAAATCAAAAACTTCGTATTCCCATGAACCGTCAGCAAACCTACAACGCATTAACAATTAACAACCCAAAAAATTTGTCGCTGTATTTTTTGGTTGTCAAAACTGAAGAAACATTCAGTAGCCGAGACCAGACGCTAGTGGAAGCTACCAATTTGTGACGACAACTTTTTTCGGATAACAAAAGACCACAGAGCAAATCCGCTTCCGCAACGATCGCTAACTCAGTAGAACTGATGAATGGAACAATAATGAACACATCAAGATGACTTAACTAGCCACACAGTGTCCTGAAAAATGAAAAAATTTGTACCACAAAAGATCGCATCAAGAACAAACACAAAAAAAGACATATTTCAGAAACATAAAGACCAAATTCAAAACTTAGTGCTCCCATGAACTCTCAGCAAACTCACAGCGCATCAAAAAAAAACAAAAAAGTGTCGCTGTATTTTTTGGTTGTCAAAACTGAAGAAACATTCAGTAGCCGAGACCAGACGCTAGTGGAAACTACCAATTTGTGACGACAACTTTTTTCAGACAGAAAATCACCACAGCGCAAATCCGCTTCTGCAACGATCGCTAATCCAGTAGAATTGATGAATGGAACAATAATCAACACATCAAGATTACTTAACTAGCCACACAGTGTCCTGAAAAATGAAAAAAATTTGTACCACAAAAGATCGCATCAAGAACAAACACAAAAAAAAGACATATTTCAGAAACATAAAGACCAAATTCAAAACTTAGTGCTCCCATGAACTGTCAGCAAACTCACAGCGAATCAAAAAACCAAAAACGTGTCGCTGTATTTTTTTGTTGTCAAAACTGAAGAAACATTTAGTAGCCAGGACCAGAAGCTAGTGGAAACAACCAATTTGTAACGACAACTTTTTTTCGGAAGAAAAATCACCACAGCGCGAATCCACTTCTGCGACGATCGCTAACCCAGTAGAATTGAGGAATGGAACAACACTGAACACATCAAGAGGACTTAACTAGCCACACAATGCCCTGGAAAATGAAAAAATTTGTACCACAAAAGATCGCATCAAGGATAAACACAAAAAATAACATATTTCAGAAACATGAAAACCAAAATCGAAAACTTGGTACTCTCATGAAATGTCAGCAAACCCACAACGCACTAACACCCCCAAAAATGTCGCTGTTTATTTCAAAGATGTCAATACTGAAGAAACATTGAGTACACAAAAGATCGCATCAAGAACAAACACAAAAAAAGACATACTTCAGAAATATAAAGAGCAAAATCAAAAACCTAGTACTCCCATGAACCCCACAACGCATTAACAACCCAAAAAAAAGTCGCTGTGTATTTCAAAGATGTCAAAACATTCAGTAGCCAAGACCAGAAGCTAGTGGAAACTACCAATTTGTAACGACAACTTTTTCGGATAAAAAATTACCACAGAGCAAATCCGCTTCTGCAACGAACGCTAGCCCAGTAGAACTGATGAATGGAATAATAATGAACACAACAAGATTACTTAACAAGCCACACAGTGTCCTGAAAAATGAAAAAACTTGTACCACAAAAGATCGCATCAAGAACAAACACAAAAAAGACATATTTCAGATACATAAAAACAAAACTCCAAAACCCATAAGTCCCATAAACAGTCAGTATACCCATAACGCATTAAAAACCAAAAAAGCAGCGCTGCGTATTTCAAAGATGTCAAAACTGAAGAAACATACAGTAGCCAAGACCAGAAGCTAGTGGAAACTACCAATTTGTGACAACTTTTTCGGATAAAAAAAACACCACAGAGCAAATCCACTTCTGCAACGATCCCTTACTCAGTCGAACTGATGAATGGAACAATAATGAACACATCAAGATGACTTAACTAGCCACACAGTGTCCTGAAAAATGAAAACATTTGTACCACAAAAGATCGCATCAAGAACAAACACAAAAAAAGACATATTTCAGAAACATAAAGAACAAAATCAAAAACTTAGTACTCCCATGAACTGTCAGCAAACTCACAGCGCATCAAAAAACCAAAAAAGTGTCGCTGTATTTTTTGGTTGTCAAAACTTGAAGAAACATTCAGTAGCCGAGACCAGACGCTAGTGGAAACTACCAATTTGTAACAACAACTGTTTCAGATAAAAAATTACCACAGAGCAAATCCGCTTCTGCAACGAACGCTAACCCAGTAGAACTGATGAATGGAATAATAATGAACACAACAAGATGACTTAACTAGCCACACAATGTCCTGAAAAATGAAAAAAATTTGTACCACAAAAGATCGCATCAAGAACAAACACAAAAAAGACAAATTTCAGAAACATAAATACCAAAATCCAAAACCCAGAAAACCCATAAACAGTCAGCATACCCATAACGCATTAAAAAACCAAAAAAGCAGCGCTGCGTATTTCAAAGATGTCAAAGCTGAAGAAACATTCAGTAGCCAAGACCAGAAGCTAGTGGAAACTACCAATTTGTGACGACAACTTTTTCGGATAAAAAAACACCACAGAGCAAATCCACTTCTGCAACGATCCCTTACTCAGTAGAACTGATGAATGGAACAATAATGAACACATCAAGATGACTTAACTAGCCACACAGTGTCCTGAAAAATGAAAACATTTGTACCACAAAAGATCGCATCAAGAACAAACACAAAAAAAGACATATTTCAGAAACATAAAGACCAAAATCAAAAACTTAGTACTCCCATGAACTGTCAGCAAACTCACAGCGCATCAAAAAACCAAAAAAGTGTCGCTGTATTTTTTGGTTGTCAAAACTTGAAGAAACATTCAGTAGCCGAGACCAGACGCTAGTGGAAACTACCAATTTGTAACAACAACTATTTCAGATAAAAAATTACCACAGAGCAAATCCGCTTCTGCAACGAACGCTAACCCAGTAGAACTGATGAATGGAATAATAATGAACACAACAAGATGACTTAACTAGCCACACAATGTCCTGAAAAATGAAAAAAAATTGTACCACAAAAGATCGCATCAAGAACAAACACAAAAAAGACAAATTTCAGAAACATAAATACCAAAATCCAAAACCCAGAAAACCCATAAACAGTCAGCATACCCATAACGCATTAAAAAACCAAAAAAGCAGCGCTGCGTATTTCAAAGATGTCAAAGCTGAAGAAACATTCAGTAGCCAAGACCAGAAGCTAGTGGAAACTACCAATTTGTGACGACATTTTTTTCGGATAAAAAAACACCACAGAGCAAATCCACTTCTGCAACGATCGCTTACTCAGTAGAACTGATGAATTGAACAAAAATGAACACATCAAGATGACTTAACTAGCCACACAGTGTCCTGAAAAATGAAAACATTTGTACCACAAAAAATCGCATCAAGAACAAACACAAAAAAAGACATATTTCAGAAACATAAAGACCAAAATCAAAAACTTAGTACTCCCATGAACTGTCAGCAAACTCACAGCGCATCAAAAAACCAAAGAAGTGTCGCTGTATTTTTTGGTTGTCAAAACTGAAGAAACATTCAGTAGCCGAGACCAGACGCTAGTGGAACTACCAATTTGTGACGACAACTTTTTTCAGACAAAAAATCACCACAGCGCAAATCCGCTTCTGCAACGATCGCTAATCCAGTACAATTGATGAATGGAACATTAATGAACACATCAAGATGAATTAACTAGCCACACAGTGTCCTGAAAAATGAAAAAATTTGTACCACAAAAGATCGCATCAAGAACAAAAGAAGACATATTCAGAGACATAAAGACCAAAATCAAAAACTTAGTACTCCCATGAACTGTCAGCGAACCCACAACGCATTAACAACCCAAAACAAAAGTCGCTGTGTATTTCATAGATGTCAAAACTGATGAAACATTCAGTAGCCAAGACCACAAGCTAGTGGAAACTACCAAATTGTGATATCTTTTTTGAGACAAAAACACTCCAGCGCAAATTCGCTAGTGCAACGACCACTACTCCAGTAAAATTGAATAAATGAAATAAAATGAGCACATCAAAAAGATAATATCAGCCAGACACTCTGATCAAAAATGGAAAAGTTGTAACAAGAAAAACCGCATCACTGATTGGCACATAAAAAGACACGATTCCACAGAAAAAACTGAAATTAAAAACTAAGCACTCCCAGGTACGCTTAACAAGTGAAAAATGCACTATCAACCCAAAAAAGCAGCTGTGTCTTTCAATTTTGTGAAACTCAAGTAATGTCAAAACCAAAAAGAAAGAAAAACTGCCAGCACTGTGACGACAACTTCTTTCGGAAAAAGATCACCACAGCGCAAATCCGCTTCTGCAACGATCGCTAAGTCAGTAGAATCGATGATTGGAACAACAATGAACACATCAAGATTTCTTAACTAGCCACACACTCCTGAAAAATGAAAAAATATTTACCACAAACAATCGCATCAAGGATGAACACAAAAAATGACATATTTCAGAAACATAAATGCCAAAATCCAAAACCCAGAAGTCCCATGAACAGTCAGCATACCCACAACGCATTAAGAAACCAAAAAAGCAGCGCTGCGTATTTCAAAGATGTCAAAACTGAAGCATTCAGTAGCCAAGACCAGAAATTAGTGGAAACTACCAATTTGTGACGACAACTTCTTTCGGACAAAGATCGCCACAGCACAATTTCGCTTCTGCAACGATCACTAAGTCAGTAGAATCGATGATTGGAACAACAATGAACTCATTAAGACTTTTTAACTAGCCACACAGTGTCCTGAAAAATGAAAAAAACTTGTACCACAAAAGATCGCATCAAGAAAAAACACAAAAAAAGACATATTTCAGAAACACAAAAACCAAAATCAAAAACTTAGTATTCCCATGAACCGTCAGCATACCCACAACGCATTAACACAATAACAACCTAAAAAATTTGTCGCTGTATTTTTTGGTTGTCAAAACTGAAGAAACATTCAGTAGCCGAGACCAGAAGCTAGTGGAAACTACCAACTTATAACGACAACTTTTTCGGACAAAAAAGTACCACCGAGAAAACCCGCTTCTGCAATGATCGGTAACTTAGTAGAACTGATGAACAAAACAACAATGAACACATCAAGATGACTTAACTAGCCACACAGTGTCCTGAAAAATGAAAAAAATTTGTACCACAAAAGATCGCATCAAGAACAAACACAAAAAAAGACATATTTCAGAAACATAAAGACCAAAATCAAAAACTTAGTACTCCCATGAACTGTCATCAAACCCGCAACGCATTAACAACCCAAAAAAATTGTCGCTGTGTATTTCAAAGATGTCAAAACTGAAGAAACATTCGGTAGCCAAGACCAGAAGCTAGTGGAAACTACCAACTTATAACGACAACTTTTTCGGACAAAAAAGTACCACCGAGAAAACCCGCTTCTGCATTGATCGGTAACTTAGTAGAACTGATGAACAAAACAACAATGAACACATCAAGATCACTTAACTAGCCACACAATGTCCTGGAAAATGAAAAAATTTGTACCACAAAAGATCGCTTCAAGAACAAACACAAAAAAAGACATATTTCAGAAACATAAAGACCAAAATCAAAAACTTAGTACTCCCATGAACTGTCATCAAACCCGCAACGCATTAACAACCCAAAAAAATTGTCGCTGTGTATTTCAAAGATGTCAAAACTGAAGAAACATTCAGTAGCCAAGACCAGAAGCTAGTGGAAACTACCAATTTGTGACGACAACTTCTTTCGGACAAAGATCACCACAGCACAAATCCGCTTCTTCAACGATAGCTAACCCAGTAGAACAAATGAATGGAACAACAATGAACACATCAAGATGACTTAACTAGCCACACAGTGTCCTGAAAAATGAAAAAAACTTGTAGCACAAAAAATCGCATCAAGGATGAACACAAATATTTCAGAAACATAAATACCAAAACCCAGAAGTCCCATGAACAGTCAGCATACCCAAAACGCATTAACAAACAAAAAATGCAGCGATGCGTATTTCAAAGATGTCAAAACTGAAGAAGCATTCAGTAGCCAAAACCAGAAGCTAGTGGAAACTACCAATTTGTGACAACTTTTTTCGGACAAAAAATTACCACAGAGCAAATCCACTTCTGCACCGATAGCTAACCCAGTAGAACTGATGAATGGAACAACACTGAACACATCAATATGACTTAACTAGCCACACAGTGTCCTGAAAAATGAAAAAAACTTGTACCACAAAAGATCGCATCAAGAACTAACACAAAAAAAAGACATATTTCAGAAACATAACGGCCAAAATCAAAAACTTAGTACTCCCATGAACCGTTAGCATACCAAAAAACAATTAACAACCCAAAAAATGTCACTGTGTATTTCATAGATGTCAAAACTGAAGAAACATTCAGTAGCCGAGACCAGAAGCTAGTGGAAAAAAACCAATTTGTAACGACAACTTTTTCGGACAAAAAAGTACCACCGAGAAATTCCGCTTCTGCAATGATCGCTAACTTAGTAGAACTGATAAACAAAATAATAATGAACACATCAAGATGACTTAACTAGCCACACAGTGTCCTGAAAAATGAAAAAAATTGTACCACAAAAGATCGCATCAAGAACAAACACAAAAAAGTCATATTTCAGAAACATTAGGACCAAATTCAAAAACTTAAAACTCCCATGAACTGTCAAGAAACTCACAGCGCATTAACAAACCAAAAAAAGTGTCGCTGTATGTTTTGGTTGTCAAAACTGAAGAAACATTCAGTAGCCGAGACCAGACGCTAGTGGAAACTACCAATTTGTGACGACAACTTTTTTCAGACAGAAAATCACCAGAGCGCAAATCCGCTTCTGCAACGATCGCTTACCCAGTCGAACTGATGAATGGAACAATAATGAACACATCAAGATGACCTAACTAGCCACACAGTGTCCTGAAAAATGAAAAGAACTTGTACCACAAAAGATCGCATCAAGAACTAACACAAAAAAGACATATTTCAGAAAAATAAAAACCAAAATCAAGAACTTAGTATTGCCATGAACCGTCAGCATACCCACAACGCATTAAAAATTAACAACCCAAAAAAATTGTCGCTGTATTTATTGGTTGTCAAAACTGAAGAAACATTCAGTAGCCGAGACCAGAAGCTAGTGGAAACTACCAATTTGTAACGACAACTTTTTCGGACAAAAAAGTACCACCGAGAAATTCCGCTTCTGCAATGATCGCTAACTTAGAAGAACTGATGAACAAAACAATAAATGAACACATCAAGATGACTTAACTAGCCACACAGTGTCCTGAAAAATGAAAAAAATTTGTACCACAAAAGATCGCATCAAGAACAAACACAAAAAATGGCAAATTTCAGAATCATAAAAACCAAAATCAAAAACATAGTACTACCATGAACCACCAGCATGTCCACAACGCTTTAACAAACCAAAAAAAAATTGTCGCTGTGTATTTTTTTTGGTTGTCAAAACTGAAGAAACATTCAGTAGCCAGGACCAGAAGCTAGTGGAAACAACCAATTTGTAACGACAACTTTTTTTTCGGGAAAAAAAATCACCACAGCGCAAATCCGCTTCTGCAACGATCGCTAACCCAGTAGAATTGAGGAATGGAACAACAATGAACACATCAAGATCACTTAACTAGCCACACAATGTCCTGGAAAATGAAAAAATTTGTACCACAAAAGATCGCATCAAGGATAAACACAAAAAATGACATATTTCAGAACCATAAAGACCAAAATCGAAAACCCAGTTTTCCCATGATTTGTCAGCAAACCCAAAACGCACTAACAACCCAAAAAATGTCGCTGTGTATTTCAAAGATGTCAAAACTGAAGAAGCATTCAGTAGCCAAGACCAGAAGCTAGTGGAAACTACCAATTTGTGACAACTTTTTTCGGACAAAAAATTACCACAGAGCAAATCCGCTTCTGCACCGATAGCTAACCCAGTAGAACTGATGAATGGAACAACACTGAACACATCAATATGACTTAACTAGCCACACAGTGTCCTGAAAAATGAAAAAAACTTGTACCACAAAAGATCGCATCAAGAACTAACACAAAAAAAGACATATTTCAGAAACATAACGGCCAAAATCAAAAACTTAGTACTCCCATGAACCGTTAGCATACCAACAAACAATTAACAACCCAAAAAATGTCACTGTGTATTTCATAGATGTCAAAACTGAAGAAACATTCAGTAGCCGAGACCAGAAGCTAGTGGATAAAAACCAATTTGTAACGACAACTTTTTCGGACAAAAAAGTACCAACGAGAAATTCCGCTTCTGCAATGATCGCTAACTTAGTAGAACTGATAAACAAAATAATAATGAACACATCAAGATGACTTAACTAGCCACACAGTGTCCTGAAAAATGAAAAAAATTGTACCACAAAAGATCGCATCAAGAACAAACACAAAAAAGTCATATTTCAGAAACATTAGGACCAAATTCAAAAACTTAAAACTCCCATGAACTGTCAGGAAACTCACAGCGCATTAACAAACCAAAAAAGTGTCGCTGTATGTTTTGGTTGTCAAAACTGAAGAAACATTCAGTAGCCGAGACCAGACGCTAGTGGAAACTACCAATTTGTGACGACAACTTTTTTCAGACAGAAAATCACCAGAGCGCAAATCCGCTTCTGTAACGATCGCTTACCCAGTCGAACTGATGAATGGAACAATAATGAACACATCAAGATGACTTAAATAGCCACACAGTGTCCTGAAAAATGAAAAAAAAAATTACCACAAAAGATCGCATCAAGAACAAACACAAAAAAAGACATATTTCAGAAACATAAACACCAAAATCAAAAACTTAGCACTCCCATGAACTGTCATAAAAACCACAACGCATTAACAACCCAAAAAAATTGTCGCTGTGTATTTCAAAGATGTCAAAACTGAAGAAACATTCAGTAGCCGAGACCAGACGCTAGTGGAAACTACCAATTGGTGACGACAACTTTTTTCAGACAGAAAATCACCAGAGCGCAAATCCGCTTCTGCAACGATCGCTAACACAGTCGAATTGATGAATGGATCAACAATGAACACATCAAGATGACTTAACTAGCCAAACAGTGTCCTGAAAAATGAAGAAAACTTGTACCACTAAAAATCGCATCAAGGATGAACACAAAAAATGACATATTTCGGAAACATAAATACCAAAATCCAAAACCCAGAAGTCCCATGAACAGTCAGCATACCCACAACGCATTAACAAACAAAAAAAGCAGCGCTGCGTATTTCAAAGATGTCAAAACTGAAGAAGCATTCAGTAGCCAAGACCAGAAGCTAGTGGAAACTACCAATTTGTGACAACTTTTTTCGGACAAAAAATTACCACAGAGCAAATCCGCTTCTGCAAAGATAGCTAACCCAGTAGAACTGATGAATGGAACAACAATGAACACACCAAGATGACTTAACTAGCCACACAGTGTCCTGAAAAATGAAAAAAATTTGTACCACAAAAGATCGCATCAAGAACTATCAAGACCAGAAGCTAGTGGAAACTACCAATTTGTAACGACAACTTTTTCGGACAAAAAAGTACCACCGAGAAATTCCGCTTCTGCAATGATCGCTAACTTAGTAGAACTGATGAACAAAACAACAAATGAACACATCAAGATGACTTAACTAGCCACACAGTGTCCTGAAAAATGAAAAAAATTTGTACCACAAAAGATCGCATCAAGAACAAACACAAAAAATGGCAAATTTCAGAATCATAAAGACCAAAATCGAAAACCCAGTTTTCCCATGATTTGTCAGCAAACCCACAACGCACTAACAACCCAAAAAATGTCGCTGTATATTTCAAAGATGTCAATACTGAAGAAACATTAAGAGCCAAGACCAGAAGCTAGTGGAAACAACCAATTTGTGACAAGTGACAACTTCTTTCGGACAAAGATCACCACAGCGCAAATCCGCTTCTGCAAGGATCGCTAAGTCAGTAAAATCGATGATTGGAACAACAATGAACTCATCAAGACTTCTTAACTAGCCACACAGTGTCCTGAAAAATGAAAAAAAAATTGTACCACAAAAGATCGCATCAAGAACAAACACAAAAAAAGACATATTTCAGAAATATAAAGCCCAAAATCAAAAACTTAGTACTCACATGAAAATCACAACGCATTAACAACCCAAAAAAACGTCGCTGTGTATTTCAAAGATGTCAAAACTGAAGAAACATTCAGTAGCCAAGACCAGAAGCTAGTCGAAACTACCAATTTGTGACGACAACTTTTTTCGGATAAAAAATTACTACAGAGCAATTCCGCTTCTGCAACGATCACTAACCCAGTAGAACAGATGAATGGAACAAAAAGGAACACATCAAGATGAGTTAAATAGCCACACAGTCCTAAAAAATGAAAAAATTTGTACCACAAAAGATCGCATCAAGAACAAACACAAAAAAAGACATATTTCAGAAACATAAAGACCAAAATCCCAAACCCAGAAGTCCCATGAACAGTCAGCATACCCACAACGCATTAACAAACCAAAAAAGCAGCGCTGCGTATTTCAAAGATGTCAAAACCGAAGAAACATTCAGTAGCCAAGCCCAGAAGCTAGTGGAAACTACCAAATTGTGACGACATTTTTTTTGGATAAAAAATTACCACAGAGCAAATCAGCTTCTGCAACGATCGCTAACCCAGTAGAACAGATGAATGGAACAAAATTGAACAGTGAAAAAAAATTTGTACCACAAAAGATCGCATCAAGAACAAACACAAAAAAGACATATTTCAGAAACATAAAGACCAAAATCAAAAACTTAGTACTCCCATGAACTGTCAGCAAACCCACAACGCATTAACAACCCAAAAAATTGTCGCTGTGTATTTCAAAGATGTCAAAACTGATGAAAAATTCAGTAGCCAAGACCAGAAGCTAGTGGAAACTACCAATTTGTGACATCTTTTTGCGGATAAAAAATTACCACAGAGCAAATCCGCTTCTGCAACGATCGCTAACCCAGTAGAACTGATGAATGGAACAAAAATGAACACATCAAGATGACTTAACTAGCCACACAGTGTCCTGAAAAGTGAAAAAAAAATTGTACCACAAAAGATCGCATCAAGAACAAACACAAAAAAGGCATATTTCAGAAACATAAAAATCAAAATCAAAAACTTAGTACTCCCATGAACTGTCAGCAAACCCACAGCGCATTAACAACCCAAAAAATTGTCGCTGTGTATTTCATAGATGTCAAAACTGATGAAAAATTCAGTAGCCAAGACCAGAAGCTAGTGGAAACTACCAATTTGTGACATCTTTTTGCGGATAAAAAATTACCACAGAGCAAATCCGCTTCTGCAACGATCGCTAACCCAGTAGAACTGATGAATGGAACAAAAATGAACACATCAAGATGACTTAAATAGCCACACAGTGTCCTGAAAAATGAAAAAAAAAATTGTACCACAAAAGATCGCATCAAGAACAAACACAAAAAAAGACATATTTCAGAAACATAAAGACCAAATTCAAAAACTTAGTACTCCAATGAGCTGTCAGCAAACTCACAGCGCATTAAGAAATCAAAAATGTGTCGCTGTATTTTTTGGTTGTCAAAACTGAAGAAACATTCAGTAGCCGAGACCAGACGCTAGTGGAAACTACCAATTTGTGACGACATTTTTTTTCAGACAGAAAATCATCACAGCGCAAATCCGCTTCTGCAACGATCGCTAACCTAGTAGAATTGATGAATGGAACAATAATGAACACATCAAGATGACTTAACTAGCCACACAGTGTCCTGAAAAATGAAAAAATTTGTACCACAAAAAATCGCATCAAGAACAAACACAAAAAAAAAGACATATTTCAGAAAGATAAAGACCAAAATTAAAAACTTAGCACTCCCATGAGCTGTCAGCAAACCCACAACGCATTAAAAACCCAAAAAAATTGTCGCTGTGTATTTCATAGATGTCAAAACTGATGAAAAATTCAGTAGCCAAGACCAGAAGCTAGTGGAAACTACCAATTTGTGACATCTTTTTGCGGATAAAAAATTACCACAGAGCAAATCCGCTTCTGCAACGATCGCTAACCCAGTAGAACTGATGAATGGAACAAAAATGAACACATCAAGATGACTTAACTAGCCACACAGTGTCCTGAAAAATGAAAAAAAAATTTGTACCACAAAAGATCGCATCAAGAACAAACACAAAAAAAGACATATTCAGAAACATAAAGACCAAATTCAAAAACTTAGTACTCCAATGAGCTGTCAGCAAACTCACAGCGCATTAAGAAATCAAAAATGTGTCGCTGTATTTTTTGGTTGTCAAAACTGAAGAAACATTCAGTAGCCGAGACCAGACGCTAGTGGAAACTACCAATTTGTGACGACATTTTTTTTCAGACAGAAAATCATCACAGCGCAAATCCGCTTCTGCAACGATCGCTAACCTAGTAGAATTGATGAATGGAACAATAATGAACACATCAAGATGACTTAACTAGCCACACAGTGTCCTGAAAAATGAAAAAATTTGTACCACAAAAAATCGCATCAAGAACAAACACAAAAAAAAAGACATATTTCAGAAAGATAAAGACCAAAATTAAAAACTTAGTACTCCCATGAGCTGTCAGCAAACCCACAACGCATTAAAAACCCAAAAAAATTGTCGCTGTATTTCAAAGATGTCAAAACTGAAGAAACATTCAGTAGCCAAGACCAGAAGCTAGTGGAAACTACCAATTTGTGACAACTTTTTTCGGATAAAAAATTACCACAGTAAATCCGCTTCTGCAACGATCGGTAACTCAGTAGAACTGATGAATGGAACAATAATGAACACATCAAGATGACTTAACTAGCCACAGAGTGTCCTGGAAAATGAAAAAATTTGTACCACAAAAGATCGCATCAAGAACAAACACAAAAAAGACATATTTCAGAAACAAAAATCCAAAACCCAGAAGTCACAAAAACCAAAATCAAAAACATAGTACTACCATGAACCACCAGCATGTCCACAACGCTTTAACAAACCAAAAAAATGTCGCTGTGTATTTTTTTTGGTTGTCAAAACTGAAGAAACATTCAGTAGCCAGGACCAGAAGCTAGTGGAAACAACCATTTTGTAACGACAACTTCTTTTTCGGGAAAAAAATCACCACAGCGCAAATCCGCTTCTGCAACGATCGCTAACCTAGTAGAATTGAGGAATGTAACAACAATGAACACATCAAGATCGCTTAACTAGCCACACAATGTCCTGGAAAATGAAAAAATTTGTACCACAAAAGATCGCATCAAGGATAAACACAAAAAACGACATTTTTCAGAACCATAAAGACCAAAATCGAAAACCCAGTTTTCCCATGATTTGTGAGCAAACACACAACGCACTAACAACCCAAAAAATGTCGCTGTGTATTTCAAAGATGTCAATACTGAAGAAACATTGAGTAGCCAAGACCAGAAGCTAGTGAAAACTACCAATTTGTGACAACTTCTTTCGGACAAAGATCACCACAGCGCAAATCCGCTTCTGCAACGATCGCTAGGTCAGTAGAATCGATGATTGGAACAACAATGATCTCATCAAGACTTCTTAACTAGCCACACAGTGTCCTGAAAAATGAAAAAAATTGTACCACAAAAGATCGCATCAAGAACAAACACAAAAAAAGACATATTTCAGAAATATAAAGACCAAAATCAAAAACCTAGTACTCACATGAACCCCACAACGCATTAACAACCCAAAAAAACGTCGCTGTGTATTTCAAGCATGTCAAAACTGAAGAAACATTCAGTAGACAAGGCCAGAAGCTAGTCGAAACTACCAATTTGTGTCGACAACTTTTTTCGGATAAAAAATTACCACAGAGCAATTCCGCTAATGCAACGATCACTAACCCAGTAGAACAGATGAATGGAACAAAAAGGAACACATCAAGATGACTTAAATAGCCACACAGTGTCCTGAAAAATGAAAAATTGTACCACAAAAGATCGCATCAAGAACAAACACAAAAAAAGACATATTTCAGAAACATAAAGACCAAAATCCAAAACCCAGAAGTCCCATGAACAGTCAGCAAACCCACAACGCATTAACAAATCAAAAAAGCAGCGCTGCGTATTTCAAAGATGTCAAAAACGAAGAAACATTCAGTAGCCAAGCCCAGAAGCTAGTGGAAACTAATAATTTGTGACGACATCTTTTTTCGGATAAAAAATTACCACAGAGCAAATCCGCTTCTGCAACGATCGCCAACCCAGTAGACCTGATGAATGGAACAAAAATGAACACATCAAGATGACTTAACTAGCCACACAGTGTCCTGAAAAATGAAAAAAAATTTGTACCACAAAAGATCGCATCAAGGATAAACACAAAAAACGACATTTTTCAGAACCATAAAGACCAAAATCAAAAACCCAGTTTTCCCATGATTTGTGAGCAAACACACAACGCACTAACAACCCAAAAAATGTCGCTGTGTATTTCAAAGATGTCAATACTGAAGAAACATTGAGTAGCCAAGACCAGAAGCTAGTGAAAACTACCAATTTGTGACAACTTCTTTCGGACAAAGATCACCACAGCGCAAATCCGCTTCTGCAACGATCGCTAGGTCAGTAGAATCGATGATTGGAACAACAATGATCTCATCAAGACTTCTTAACTAGCCACACAGTGTCCTGAAAAATGAAAAAAATTGTACCACAAAAGATCGCATCAAGAACAAACACAAAAAAAGACATATTTCAGAAATATAAAGACCAAAATCAAAAACCTAGTACTCACATGAACCCCACAACGCATTAACAACCCAAAAAAAACGTCGCTGTGTATTTCAAACATGTCAAAACTGAAGAAACATTCAGTAGCCAAGGCCAGAATCTAGTCGAAACTACCAATTTAAGTCGACAACTTTTTTCGGATAAAAAATTACCACAGAGCAATTCCGCTACTGCAACGATCACTAACCCAGTAGAACAGATGGATGGAACAAAAAGGAACACATCAAGATGACTTAAATAGCCACACAGTGTCCTGAAAAATGAAAAATTGTACCACAAAAGATCGCATCAAGAACAAACACAAAAAAAGACATATTTCAGAAACATAAAGACCAAAATCCAAAACCCAGAAGTCCCATGAACAGTCAGCAAACCCACAACGCATTAACAAACCAAAAAAGCAGCGCTGCGCATTTCAAAGATGTCAAAAACGAAGAAACATTCAGTAGCCAAGCCAAGAAGCTAGTGGAAACTAATAATTTGTGACGACATCTTTTTTCGGATAAAAAATTACCACAGAGCAAATCCGCTTCTGCAACGATCGCCAACCCAGTAGACCTGATGAATGGAACAAAAATGAACACATCAAGATGACTTAACTAGCCACACAGTGTCCTGAAAAATGAAAAAAAATTTGTACCACAAAAGATCGCATCAAGAACAAACACAAAAAAGACATATTTCAGAAACATAAAGACCAAAATCAAAAACTTAGTACTCCCATGACCTGTCAGCAAACCCACAACGCATTAACAACCCAAAAAATTGTCGCTGTGTATTTCAAAGATGTCAAAACTGAAGAAAAATTTAGTAGCCAAGACCAGAAGCTAGTGGAAACTACCAATTTGTGACGACAACTTTTTTCGGATAAAAAATTACTACAGAGCAAATCCGTTTCTGCAACGATCGCTAACGCAGTAGAAATGATGAATGGAACAATAATGAACACATCAAGATGACTTAACTAGCCACACAGTGTCCTGAAAAATGAAAAAAAAAATTGTACCACAAAAGATCGCATCAAGAACAAACACAAAAAAGACATATTTCAGAAACATAAAGACCAAAATCAAAAACTTAGTACTCCCATGAACTGTCAGCAAACCCACAACGCATTAACAACCCAAAAAATTGTCGCTGTGTATTTCAAAGATGTCAAAACTGAAGAAAAATTTAGTAGCCAAGACCAGAAGCTAGTGGAAACTACCAATTTGTGACGACAACTTTTTTCGGATAAAAAATTACTACAGAGCAAATCCGTTTCTGCAATGATCGCTAACGCAGTAGAACTGATGAATGGAACAATAATGAACACATCAAGATGACTTAACTAGCCACACAGTGTCCTGAAAAATGAAAAAAAAAATTGTACCACAAAAGATCGCATCAAGAACAAACACAAAAAAGACATATTTCAGAAACATAAAGACCAAATTCAAAAACTTAGTACTCCAATGAGCTGTCAACAAACTCACAGCGCATTAAGAAATCAAAAAAGTGTCGCTGTATTTTTTGGTTGTCAAAACTGAAGAAACATTCAATAGCCGAGACCAGACGCTAGTGGAAACTACCAATTTGTGACATTTTTTTTCAGACAGAAAATCACCACAGCGCAAATCCGCTTCTGCAACGATCGCTAACTTAGTAGAATTGATGAATGGAACAATAATGAACACATCAAGATGACTTAACTAGCCACACATTGTCCTGAAAAATGAAAAAATTTGTACCACAAAAAATCGCATCAAGAACAAACACAAAAAAAGAAATTTTTCAGATAGATAAGACCAAAATCAAAAAATTAGTACTCCCATGAACTGTCAGCAAACCCACAACGCAGTAAAAACCCAAAAAAATTGTCGCTGTGTGTTTCAAAGATGTCAAAACTGAAGAAACATTCAGTAGCCAAGACCAGAAGCTAGTGGAAACTACCAATTTGTGACAACTTTTTTCGGATAAAAAATTACCACAGAGCAAATCCGCTTCTGCAACGATCGCTAACCCAGTAGAACTGATGAATGGAACAATAATGAACACATCAAGATGACTTAACTAGCCACAGAGTGTCCTGGAAAATGAAAAAATTTGTACCACAAAAGATCGCATCAAGAACAAACACAAAAAGACATATTTCAGAAACAAAAATCCAAAACCCAGAAGTCCCATGAGCAGTAAGCAAACCCACAACGCTTTAACAAACCAAAAAAGCAGCGCTGCGTATTTCAAAGAAGTCAAAACTGAAGAAACATTCAGTAGCCAAGACCAGAAGCTAGTGGAAACTACCAATTTGTGACGACAACTTTTTGCGGATAAAAAAATACCACAGAGCAAATCCGCTTCTGCAACGACCACTAACCCAGTAGAACTGATGAATGAAACAATAGTGAACACATCAAGATGACTTATCTAGCCATACAGTGTCCTGGAAAATCAAAAAATTTGTACCACAAAAGATCGCATCAAGAACAAACACAAAAAAGACATATTTCAGAAACATAATGACCAAAATAAAAAACTTAGTACTCCCATGAACTGTCAGCAAACCCACAACGCATTAAAATTTCAAAAAAATTGTCGCTGTTTATTTCAAAGATGTCAATCAAAACTGAAGAAACAATCAGTAGCCAAGACCAGAAGCTAGTGGAAACTACCAATTTGTGACAACTTTTTTCGGATAAAAAATTACCACAGAGCAAATCCGCTTCTGCAACGATCACTAATCCAGTAGAATTGATGAATGGAACAATAATGAACACATCAAGATGACTTAACTAGCCACACAGTGTCCTGAAAAATGAAAAAATTTGTTCCACAAAAAATCGCATCAAGAACAAACACAAAAAAAGACATATTTCAGAAAGATAAAGACCAAAATCAAAAACTTAGTACTCCCATGAACTGTCAGCAAACCCACAACGCATTAACAACCCAAAAAAATTGTCGCTGTGTATTTCAAAGATGTCAAAACTGAAGAAACATTCAGTAGCAGAAGAAAAGTAGCAGAAGAAGCTAGTGGAAACTACCAATTTGTGACGACATTTTTTTCGGACAAAAAATCACCACAGCGCAAATTCGCTTCTACAAAGATCGCTAACCCAGTGGAATTGATGAATGGAACAACAATGAACACATCAAGATTTCTAAACTAGCCACACAGTCCTGGAAAATGAAAAAATTTGTACCACAAAAAATCGCATCAAGGATGAACACAAAAAATGACATCTTTCAGAAACATAAAGAACAAAATCAAAAACTTAGTACTCCCATGAATCTTCAGCATACCAACAATTCATTAACAACCCAAAAACAGCGTCCCTGTGTATTTCAAAGATGTCAAAACTGAAGAAACATTCAGTAGCCAAGACCAGAAGCTAGTGTTAACTACCAATTTGTGATAATTTATTGAGACAAAAACACTCCAGCTCAAATTCGCTAGTGCAATGACCCCTACCTCAGTAGAACTGAATAAATGAACAAAAATGAGCACATCGAAATGATAATATCAGCCAGACGCTGTGATCAAAAATGCAAAAATTTTGAACGAGAAAAACCGCGTCACTGATAGACACATAAAAAGACATGATTCCACAGAAACAAAAACAGAAAACAGTTATTAAGCACTCCCAGGTAACATCAACAAGTAAACAAATGCATTATCAACACCAAAAAGGCAGCTCTGTCTTTCAAATTCATGAAAAAAAGGAATGTCTGGTAGTCAAGACCAAAAAGAAAGAGCTAGTGGAAACTAGTAGCAGAAGAAAAGTAGCAGAAGCTAGTGGAAACTACCAATTTGTGACGACATTTTTTTCGGACAAAAAATCACCACAGCGCAAACTCGCTTCTGCAAAGATCGCTAACCCAGTGGAATTGATGAATGGAACAACAATGAACACATCAAGATTTCTAAACTAGCCACACACCGTCCTGGAAAATGAAAAAATTTGTACCACAAAAAATCGCATCAAGGATGAACACAAAAAACGACATCTTTCAGAAACATAAAGAACAAAATCAAAAACTTGGTACTCCCATGAATCTTCAGCATACCCACAATTCATTAACAACCCAAAAACAGCGTCGCTGTGTATTTCAAAGATGTCAAAACTGAAGAAACATTCAGTAGCCAAGACCAGAAGCTAGTGTTAACTACAAATTTGTGATAATTTATTGAGACAAAAACACTCCAGCTCAAATTTGCTAGTGCAATGACCACTACCTCAGTAGAACTGAATAAATTAACAAAAATGAGCACATCGAAATGATAATATCAGCCAGACGCTGTGATCAAAAATGGAAAAACTTTTAACGAGAAAAACCGCGTCACTGATAGACACATAAAAAGACATGATTCCAGAGAAAAAAAACTGAAAACAATTATTAAGCACTCCCAGGTAACATCAACAAGTAAACAAATGCATTATCAACCCCAAAAAGGCAGCTCTGTCTTTCAAATTTATGAAAACAAGGAATGTCTCTTAGTCAAGACCAAAAAGAAAGAAAAACTGCCAGTACTTTGACGACAACTTTTTTCGGACAAAAAATCACCACAGCGCAAAATCGCTTCTGCAAGGATCGCTAACACAGTAGAACTGATGAATGGAACAACAATGAACACATCAAGATGACTTAACTAGCCACATAAGGTCCTAAAAAAATTGTACCACAAAAGATCCCATCAAGGGTAAACACAAAAAATGACATATTTCAGAAACAGACCAAAATCAAAAACTACTACTGTCATGAACTGTCAGCAAACCCACAACGCATTAACAACCAAAAAAATTGTCGCTGTGTATTTCAAAGATGTCAAAACTGAAGAAACATTCAGTAGCCAAGACCAGAAGCTAGTGGAAACTACCAACTTGTGACGACAACTATTTTCGGACAAAAACCATCACATCGCAAATTCGCTTCTGCAACGATCGCCGAGTCAGTAGAATCGATGAATGGAGCAACAATGAACACATCAAGATTTCTTAACTAGCCACACACTGTCCTCAAAAATGAAAAAAAATTGTACCACAAAAAATCGCACAAAGGATGAACATAAAAAAAGACATGTTTCAGACACATAATTACCAAAATCCAAAAATCCCATTAACAGTCAACAAACCCATAATGCATTAACAAACCAAAAAAGCAGCGCTGCGTATTTCAAAGATGTCAAAACTGAAGAAGCATTCAGTAGCCAAGACCAGAAGCTAGTGGAAACTACCAATTTGTGACAACTTTTTTTGGATAAAAAATCACCACTGCGCAAATCCACTTCTGCAACAATCGCTAAACCAGTAGAATTGAGGAATGGAACAAAAATGAACACATCAAGATTTCTTAACTAGCCACACACTGTCCTCAAAAATGAAAAAAAAATTGTACCACAAAAAATCACATCAAGGCTGAACATTAAAAAGGAACTTTTCAGAAATACAAAGAACAAAATCAAAAAATGTGTACTCCCATGAGCCTTCAGCATACCCACAACTCATTAACCACCCAAAAATTTGTCGTTGTGTATTTCAAAGATCTCAAACTGAAGAAACATTCAGTAGCCAAGACCAGAAGCTAGTGGAAACTACCAATTTGTGATAACTTTATTGAGACAAAACACTCCAGCTCAAATTCGCTAGTGCAATGACCACTACCTCAGTAGAACTGAATAAATGAACAAAAATGAGCACATCGAAATGATAATATCAGCCAGACGCTGTGATCAAAAATGGAAAAACTTTTAACGAGAAAAACCGCGTCACTGATAGACACATAAAAAGACATGATTCCACAGAAAAAAACTGAAAACAATTATTAAGCGCTCCCAGGTAACATCAACAAGTAAACAAGTGCATTATCAACCCCAAAAATGCAGCTCTGTCTTTCAAATTTATGAAAACAAGGAATGTCTGGTAGTCAAGACCAAAAAGAAAGAAAAACTGCCAGTACTTTGACGACAACTTTTTTCGGACAAAAAATCACCACAGCGCAAATTCGCTTCTGCAACGATCGCTAACACAGTAGAACTGATGATTGGAACAACAATGAACACATCAAGATGATTTAACTAGCCACATAAGGTCCTCAAAAAATTGTACCACAAAAGATCGCATCAAGGGTAAACACAAAAAACGACATATTTCAGAAACAGACCAAAATCAAAAACTACTACTGTCACTGTCATGAACTGTCAGCAAAATCACAGCGCATTAACAACCCAAGAAAATTGTCGCTGTGTATTTCAAAGATGTCAAAATTGAAGAAACATTCAGTAGCCAAGACCAGAAGCTAGTGGAAACTACCAACTTGTGACGACAATTATTTTCGGACAAAAAACCATCACAGCGCACATCCGCTTCTGCAACGATCGCTGAGTCAGTAGAATCGATGAATGGAGCAACAATGAACACATCAAGATTTCTTAACTAGCCACACACTGTCCTCAAAAATGAAAAAAAATTGTACCACAAAAAATCGCATCAAGGATGAACATAAAAAAGACATGTTTCAGACACATAAATACCAAAATCCAAAAATCCCATGAACAGTCAGCAAACCCATAAGGCATTAACAAACCAAAAAAGCAGCGCTGCGTATTTCAAAGATGTCAAAACTGAAGAAGCATTCAGTGACCAAGACTAGAAGCTAGTGGAAACTACCAATTTGTGTTGAGAGCTTTTTTTGGACAAAAAATTATCATAGAGCAAATCCACTTCTGCAACGATCGCTAACCCAGGAGAACTGATGAATGGACCAACAATTAACACATCAATATTTCTTAACTAGCCACACACTGTCCTGGAAAATGAAAAAATTTGTACCACAAAAAATCGCATCAAGGATGAACATAAAAAAGACATGTTTCAGACACATAAATACCAAAATCCAAAAATCCCATAAACATTCAGCGACCCCACAACGCATTAATAAACCAAAAAAGCAGCGCTGTGTATTTCAAAGATGTCAAAACTGAAGAAGCATTCAGTAACCAAGACCAGAAGCTAGTGGAAACTACCAATTTGTGACGACAACTTTTTTCGGACAAAAAAATCATAGAGCAAATCCGCTTCTGCAACGATCGCTTACCCAGGAGAACTGATGAATGGAACAACAATGAACACATCAAGATGACTTAACTAGCCACATAAGGTCCTAAAAAAATTGTACCACAAAAGATCCCATCAAGGGTAAACACAAAAAATGACATATTTCAGAAACAGACCAAAATCAAAAACTACTACTGTCATGAACTGTCAGCAAACCCAAAACGCATTAACAACCAAAAAAATTGTCGCTGTGTATTTCAAAGATGTCAAAACTGAAGAAACATTCAGTAGTCAAGACCAGAAGAAGCTAGTGGAAACTACCAATTTGTGACGACATTTTTTTTCGGACAAAAAAACACCACATCGCAAATTCGCTTCTGCAAAGATCGCTAACCCAGTGGAATTGATGAATGGAACAACATTGAACACATCAAGATTTCTAAACTAGCCACACACCGTCCTGGAAAATGAGAAAATTTGTACCACAAAAAATCGCATCAGGGATGAACACAAAAAAGATATCTTTCAGAAACATAAAGACCAAAATCAAAAACTTAGTACTACCATGAATCTTCAGCAAACCCACAACTCATTAACAACCCAAAAAAAGCGTCGCTGTGTATTTCAAAGATGTCAAAACTGAAGAAACATTCAGTAGTCAAGACCAGAAGAAGCTAGTGGAAACTACCAATTTGTGACGACATTTTTTTTCGGACAAAAAAACACCACATCGCAAATTCGCTTCTGCAAAGATCGCTAACCCAGTGGAATTGATGAATGGAACAACATTGAACACGTCAAGATTTCTAAACTAGCCACACACCGTCCTGGAAAATGAGAAAATTTGTACCACAAAAAATCGCATCAGGGATGAACACAAAAAAGATATCTTTCAGAAACATAAAGAACAAAATCAAAAAATTAGTACTCCCATGAATTTTCAGCATACCCACAATTCATTAACAACCCAAAAAAAGCGTCGCTGTGTATTTCAAAGACGTCAAAACTGAAGAAACATTCAGTAGCCAAGACCAGAAGCTAGTGTTAACTACCAATTTGTGATAACTTTATTGAGACAAAAACACTCCAGCTCAAAATCGCTAGTGCAATGTCCACTAGCCCAGTAGAACTGAATAAATGAACAAAAATGAGCACATCGAAATGATAATATCAGCCAGACGCTGTGATCAAAAATGGAAAAAACTTTTAACGAGAAAAACCGCGTCACTGATAGACACATAAAAAGACATGATTCCACAGAAAAAAAAACAGAAAACAATTATTAAGCACTCCCAGGTAACATCAACAAGTAAAAAAAATGCATTATCAACCCCAAAAAGGCAGCTCTGTCTTTCAAATTAATGAAAACAAGGAATGTCTGGTAGTCAAGACCAAAAAGAAAGAAAAATTGCCAGTACTTTGACGACAACTTTTTTGGGACAAAAAATCACCACAGCGCATATTCGCTTCTGCATCGATCGCTAACCCAGTAGAACTGATGAATGGAACAATAATGAACACATCAAGATGACTTAACTAGCCACATAAGGTCCTCGAAAAATTGTACCACAAAAGATCGCATCAAGGATAAACACAAAAAATGACATAATTCAGAAACAGACCAAAATCAAAAACTTAGTACTGCATTGAACTGTCAGCAAACCCACAACGCATTAACAACCCAAAAAAATTATCGCTGTGTATTACAAAGATAACAAAACTGAAGAAAAATTCAGTAGCCAAGACCAGAAGCTAGTGGAAACTACCAATTTGTAACGACAACTTTTTTCGGAAAAAAAATCACCACTGCGCAAATCCACTTCTGCAACGATCGCTAAGCCAGTAGAATTGAGGAATGGAACAAAAATGAACACATCAAGATTTCTTAACTAGCCACACACTGTCCTCAAAAATGAAAAAACATTGTACCACAAAAAATCGCATGAAGGATGAACATAAAAAAAAGACATGTTTCAGACGCATAAATACAAAAGTCCCATAAACAGTCAGCAAACCCACAACGCATTAACAAACCAAAAAAGCAGCGCTGCGTGTTTCAAAGATGTCAAAACTGAAGAAGCATTCAGTAACCAAGACCAGAAGCTAGTGGAAACTACCAATTTGTGACGACAACTTTTTTCGGACAAAAAATTATCATTGAGCAAATACGCTTCTGCAACGATCGCTAACCCAGAAGAACTGATGAATGGAACAACAATGAACACATCAAGATGACTTAACTAGCCACACAGTGTCCTGAAAAATGAAAAAAAATTGTACCACAAAAGATCGCATCAAGAACGAACACAAAAAAGACATCTTTCAGAAACATAAAGACCAAAATGAAATACTTAAAACTACCATGTACCGTCAGCATACCCACAACGCATTAGCAACCCAAAAAAAGCGTCGCTGTGTATTTCAAAGATGTCAAAACTGAAGAAACATTCAGTAGCCAAGACCAGAAGCTAGTGTTAACTCCCAATTTGTGATAACTTTATTGAGACAAAAACACTCCAGCTCAAATTCGCTAGTGCAATGACCCCTACCTCAGTAGAACTGAATAAATGAACAAAAATTAGCACATCGAAATGATAATACCAGCCAGACGCTGTGATCAAAAATGCAAAAATTTTGAACGAGAAAAACCGCGTCACTGATAGACACATAAAAAGACATGATTCCACAGAAACAAAAACAGAAAACAGTTATTAAGCACTCCCAGGTAACATCAACAAGTAAACAAATGCATTATCAACACCAAAAAGGCAGCTCTGTCTTTCAAATTCATGAAAAAAAGGAATGTCTGGTAGTCAAGACCAAAAAGAAAGAGCTAGTGGAAACTAGTAGCAGAAGAAAAGTAGCAGAAGCTAGTGGAAACTACCAATTTGTGACGACATTTTTTTCGGACAAAAAATCACCACAGCGCAAACTCGCTTCTGCAAAGATCGCTAACCCAGTGGAATTGATGAATGGAACAACAATGAACACATCAAGATTTCTAAACTAGCCACACACCGTCCTGGAAAATGAAAAAATTTGTACCACAAAAAATCGCATCAAGGATGAACACAAAAAACGACATCTTTCAGAAACATAAAGAACAAAATCAAAAACTTGGTACTCCCATGAATCTTCAGCATACCCACAATTCATTAACAACCCAAAAACAGCGTCGCTGTGTATTTCAAAGATGTCAAAACTGAAGAAACATTCAGTAGCCAAGACCAGAAGCTAGTGTTAACTACCAATTTGTGATAATTTATTGAGACAAAAACACTCCAGCTCAAATTTGCTAGTGCAATGACCACTACCTCAGTAGAACTGAATAAATTAACAAAAATGAGCACATCGAAATGATAATATCAGCCAGACGCTGTGATCAAAAATGGAAAAACTTTTAACGAGAAAAACCGCGTCACTGATAGACACATAAAAAGACATGATTCCAGAGAAAAAAAACTGAAAACAATTATTAAGCACTCCCAGGTAACATCAACAAGTAAACAAATGCATTATCAACCCCAAAAAGGCAGCTCTGTCTTTCAAATTTATGAAAACAAGGAATGTCTCTTAGTCAAGACCAAAAAGAAAGAAAAACTGCCAGTACTTTGACGACAACTTTTTTCGGACAAAAAATCACCACAGCGCAAAATCGCTTCTGCAAGGATCGCTAACACAGTAGAACTGATGAATGGAACAACAATGAACACATCAAGATGACTTAACTAGCCACATAAGGTCCTAAAAAAATTGTACCACAAAAGATCCCATCAAGGGTAAACACAAAAAATGACATATTTCAGAAACAGACCAAAATCAAAAACTACTACTGTCAAGAACTGTCAGCAAACCCACAACGCATTAACAACCAAAAAATTGTCGCTGTGTATTTCAAAGATGTCAAAACTGAAGAAACATTCAGTAGCCAAGACCAGAAGCTAGTGGAAACTACCAACTTGTGACGACAACTATTTTCGGACAAAAACCATCACATCGCAAATTCGCTTCTGCAACGATCGCCGAGTCAGTAGAATCGATGAATGGAGCAACAATGAACACATCAAGATTTCTTAACTAGCCACACACTGTCCTCAAAAATGAAAAAAAATTGTACCACAAAAAATCGCACAAAGGATGAACATAAAAAAAGACATGTTTCAGACACATAATTACCAAAATCCAAAAATCCCATTAACAGTCAACAAACCCATAATGCATTAACAAACCAAAAAAGCAGCGCTGCGTATTTCAAAGATGTCAAAACTGAAGAAGCATTCAGTAGCCAAGACCAGAAGCTAGTGGAAACTACCAATTTGTGACAACTTTTTTTGGATAAAAAATCACCACTGCGCAAATCCACTTCTGCAACAATCGCTAAACCAGTAGAATTGAGGAATGGAACAAAAATGAACACATCAAGATTTCTTAACTAGCCACACACTGTCCTCAAAAATGAAAAAAAAATTGTACCACAAAAAATCACATCAAGGCTGAACATTAAAAAGGAACTTTTCAGAAATACAAAGAACAAAATCAAAAAATGTGTACTCCCATGAGCCTTCAGCATACCCACAACTCATTAACCACCCAAAAATTTGTCGTTGTGTATTTCAAAGATCTCAAACTGAAGAAACATTCAGTAGCCAAGACCAGAAGCTAGTGGAAACTACCAATTTGTGATAACTTTATTGAGACAAAACACTCCAGCTCAAATTCGCTAGTGCAATGACCACTACCTCAGTAGAACTGAATAAATGAACAAAAATGAGCACATCGAAATGATAATATCAGCCAGACGCTGTGATCAAAAATGGAAAAACTTTTAACGAGAAAAACCGCGTCACTGATAGACACATAAAAAGACATGATTCCACAGAAAAAAACTGAAAACAATTATTAAGCGCTCCCAGGTAACATCAACAAGTAAACAAGTGCATTATCAACCCCAAAAATGCAGCTCTGTCTTTCAAATTTATGAAAACAAGGAATGTCTGGTAGTCAAGACCAAAAAGAAAGAAAAACTGCCAGTACTTTGACGACAACTTTTTTCGGACAAAAAATCACCACAGCGCAAATTCGCTTCTGCAACGATCGCTAACACAGTAGAACTGATGATTGGAACAACAATGAACACATCAAGATGATTTAACTAGCCACATAAGGTCCTCAAAAAATTGTACCACAAAAGATCGCATCAAGGGTAAACACAAAAAACGACATATTTCAGAAACAGACCAAAATCAAAAACTACTACTGTCACTGTCATGAACTGTCAGCAAAATCACAGCGCATTAACAACCCAAGAAAATTGTCGCTGTGTATTTCAAAGATGTCAAAATTGAAGAAACATTCAGTAGCCAAGACCAGAAGCTAGTGGAAACTACCAACTTGTGACGACAATTATTTTCGGACAAAAAACCATCACAGCGCACATCCGCTTCTGCAACGATCGCTGAGTCAGTAGAATCGATGAATGGAGCAACAATGAACACATCAAGATTTCTTAACTAGCCACACACTGTCCTCAAAAATGAAAAAAAATTGTACCACAAAAAATCGCATCAAGGATGAACATAAAAAAGACATGTTTCAGACACATAAATACCAAAATCCAAAAATCCCATGAACAGTCAGCAAACCCATAAGGCATTAACAAACCAAAAAAGCAGCGCTGCGTATTTCAAAGATGTCAAAACTGAAGAAGCATTCAGTGACCAAGACTAGAAGCTAGTGGAAACTACCAATTTGTGTTGAGAGCTTTTTTTGGACAAAAAATTATCATAGAGCAAATCCACTTCTGCAACGATCGCTAACCCAGGAGAACTGATGAATGGACCAACAATTAACACATCAATATTTCTTAACTAGCCACACACTGTCCTGGAAAATGAAAAAATTTGTACCACAAAAAATCGCATCAAGGATGAACATAAAAAAGACATGTTTCAGACACATAAATACCAAAATCCAAAAATCCCATAAACATTCAGCAACCCCACAACGCATTAATAAACCAAAAAAGCAGCGCTGTGTATTTCAAAGATGTCAAAACTGAAGAAGCATTCAGTAACCAAGACCAGAAGCTAGTGGAAACTACCAATTTGTGACGACAACTTTTTTCGGACAAAAAAATCATAGAGCAAATCCGCTTCTGCAACGATCGCTTACCCAGGAGAACTGATGAATGGAACAACAATGAACACATCAAGATGACTTAACTAGCCACATAAGGTCCTAAAAAAATTGTACCACAAAAGATCCCATCAAGGGTAAACACAAAAAATGACATATTTCAGAAACAGACCAAAATCAAAAACTACTACTGTCATGAACTGTCAGCAAACCCAAAACGCATTAACAACCAAAAAAATTGTCGCTGTGTATTTCAAAGATGTCAAAACTGAAGAAACATTCAGTAGTCAAGACCAGAAGAAGCTAGTGGAAACTACCAATTTGTGACGACATTTTTTTGCGGACAAAAAAACACCACATCGCAAATTCGCTTCTGCAAAGATCGCTAACCCAGTGGAATTGATGAATGGAACAACATTGAACACATCAAGATTTCTAAACTAGCCACACACCGTCCTGGAAAATGAGAAAATTTGTACCACAAAAAATCGCATCAGGGATGAACACAAAAAAGATATCTTTCAGAAACATAAAGACCAAAATCAAAAACTTAGTACTACCATGAATCTTCAGCAAACCCACAACTCATTAACAACCCAAAAAAAGCGTCGCTGTGTATTTCAAAGATGTCAAAACTGAAGAAACATTCAGTAGTCAAGACCAGAAGAAGCTAGTGGAAACTACCAATTTGTGACGACATTTTTTTTCGGACAAAAAAACACCACATCGCAAATTCGCTTCTGCAAAGATCGCTAACCCAGTGGAATTGATGAATGGAACAACATTGAACACATCAAGATTTCTAAACTAGCCACACACCGTCCTGGAAAATGAGAAAATTTGTACCACAAAAAATCGCATCAGGGATGAACACAAAAAAGATATCTTTCAGAAACATAAAGAACAAAATCAAAAAATTAGTACTCCCATGAATTTTCAGCATACCCACAATTCATTAACAACCCAAAAAAAGCGTCGCTGTGTATTTCAAAGATGTCAAAACTGAAGAAACATTCAGTAGCCAAGACCAGAAGCTAGTGTTAACTACCAATTTGTGATAACTTTATTGAGACAAAAACACTCCAGCTCAAAATTGCTAGTGCAATGTCCACTAGCCCAGTAGAACTGAATAAATGAACAAAAATGAGCACATCGAAATGATAATATCAGCCAGACGCTGTGATCAAAAATGGAAAAAACTTTTAACGAGAAAAACCGCGTCACTGATAGACACATAAAAAGACATGATTCCACAGAAAAAAAACAGAAAACAATTATTAAGCACTCCCAGGTAACATCAACAAGTAAAAAAAATGCATTATCAACCCCAAAAAGGCAGCTCTGTCTTTCAAATTAATGAAAACAAGGAATGTCTGGTAGTCAAGACCAAAAAGAAAGAAAAATTGCCAGTACTTTGACGACAACTTTTTTGGGACAAAAAATCACCACAGCGCATATTCGTTTCTGCATCGATCGCTAACCCAGTAGAACTGATGAATGGAACAATAATGAACACATCAAGATGACTTAACTAGCCACATAAGGTCCTCGAAAAATTGTACCACAAAAGATCGCATCAAGGATAAACACAAAAAATGACATAATTCAGAAACAGACCAAAATCAAAAACTTAGTACTGCATTGAACTGTCAGCAAACCCACAACGCATTAACAACCCAAAAAAATTATCGCTGTGTATTACAAAGATAACAAAACTGAAGAAAAATTCAGTAGCCAAGACCAGAAGCTAGTGGAAACTACCAATTTGTAACGACAACTTTTTTCGGAAAAAAAATCACCACTGCGCAAATCCACTTCTGCAACGATCGCTAAGCCAGTAGAATTGAGGAATGGAACAAAAATGAACACATCAAGATTTCTTAACTAGCCACACACTGTCCTCAAAAATGAAAAAACATTGTACCACAAAAAATCGCATGAAGGATGAACATAAAAAAAGACATGTTTCAGACGCATAAATACAAAAGTCCCATAAACAGTCAGCAAACCCACAACGCATTAACAAACCAAAAAAGCAGCGCTGCGTGTTTCAAAGATGTCAAAACTGAAGAAGCATTCAGTAACCAAGACCAGAAGCTAGTGGAAACTACCAATTTGTGACGACAACTTTTTTCGGACAAAAAATTATCATTGAGCAAATACGCTTCTGCAACGATCGCTAACCCAGAAGAACTGATGAATGGAACAACAATGAACACATCAAGATGACTTAACTAGCCACACAGTGTCCTGAAAAATGAAAAAAAAAATTGTACCACAAAAGATCGCATCAAGAACGAACACAAAAAAGACATCTTTCAGAAACATAAAGACCAAAATGAAATACTTAAAACTACCATGTACCGTCAGCATACCCACAACGCATTAGCAACCCAAAAAAAGCGTCGCTGTGTATTTCAAAGATGTCAAAACTGAAGAAACATTCAGTAGCCAAGACCAGAAGCTAGTGTTAACTCCCAATTTGTGATAACTTTATTGAGACAAAAACACTCCAGCTCAAATTCGCTAGTGCAATGACCACTACCCCAGTAGAACTGAATAAATGAACAAAAATTAGCACATCTAAATGATAATATCAGCCAGACGCTGTGATCAAAAAGGGAAAAACTTTTACCGAGAAAATCCGCGTCACTGATAGACACATAAAAAGACATGATTCCACAGAAAAAAACAGAAAACAATTACTAAGCACTCCCAGGTAACATCAACAAGTAAAAAAAATGCATTATCAACCCCAAAAAGGCAGCTCTGTCTTTCAAATTTATGAAAACAAGGAATATCTGGTAGTCAAGACCAAAAAGAAAGAAAAATTGCCAGTACTTTGACGACAACTTTTTTCGGACAAAAAATCACCACATCGCATATTCGCTTCTGCATCGATCGCAAACCCAGTAGAACTGATGAATGGAACAACAATGAACACAACAAGATGGCTTAACTAGCCACATAAGGTCCTCGAAAAATTGTACCACAAAAGATCGCATCAAGGATAAACACAAAAAATGACATATTTCAAAAACAGACCATAATCAAAAACTTAGTACTGCCATGAACTGTCAGCAAACCCACAACGCATTAACAACCAAAAAAATTGTCGCTGTGTTTTACAAAGATAACAAAACTGAAGAAAAATTCAGTAGCCAAGACCAGAAGCTAGTGGAAACTACCAATTTGTAACGACAACTTTTTTCGGAAAAAAAATCACCACTGCGCAAATGCACCTCTGCAACGATCGCTAAGCCAGTAGAATTGAGGAATGGAACAAAAATGAACACATCAAGATTTCTTAACTAGCCACACACTGTCCTCAAAAATGAAAAAACATTGTACCACAAAAAATCGCATCAAGGATCAACATAAAAAAAGACATGTTTCAGACGCATAAATACAAAAGTCCCATAAACAGTCAGCAAACCCACAACGCATTAACAAACCAAAAAAGCAGCGCTGCGTGTTTCAAAGATGTCAAAACTGAAGAAGCATTCAGTAACCAAGACCAGAAGCTAGTGGAAACTACCAATTTGTGACGACAACTTTTTTCGGACAAAAAATTATCATTGAGCAAATCCGCTTCTGCAACGATCGCTAACCCAGAATAACTGATGAATGGAACAACAATGAACACATCAAGATGACTTAACTAGCCACACAGTGTCCTGAAAAATGAAAAAAAAATTGTACCACAAAAGATCGCATCAAGAAAGAACACAAAAAAGACATCTTTCAGAAACATAAAGACCAAAATGAAATACTTAAAACTACCATGTACCATCAGCATACCCAAAACGCATTAACAACCCAAAAAAAGCGTCGCTGTGTATTTCAAAGATGTCAAAACAGAAGAAACATTCAGTAGCCAAGACCAGAAGCTAGTGTTAACTACCAATTTGTGATAACTTTATTGAGACAAAAACACTCCAGCTCAAATTCGCTAGTGCAATGACCACTACCCCAGTAGAACTGAATAAATGAACAAAAATGAGCACATCTAAATGATAATATCAGCCAGACGCTGTGATCAAAAAGGGAAAAACTTTTACCGAGAAAATCCGCGTCACTGATACTTATAAAAAGACATGATTCCACAGAAAAAATACAGAAAACAATTATTAAGCACTGCCAGGTAACATCAACAAGTAAACAAATGCATTATCAACCCAAAAAAGGCAGCTCTGTCTTTCAAATTTATGAAAACAAGGAATGTCTGGTAGTCAAGATCAAAAAGAAAGAAAAACTGCCAGTACTTTGACGACAACTTTTTTCGGACAAAAATCACCACTGCGCAAATCCACTTCTGCAACGATCGCTAAGCCAGTAGAATTGAGGAATGGAACAAAAATGAACACATCAAGATTTCTTAACTAGCCACACACTGTCCTCAAAAATGAAAAAACATTGTACCACAAAAAATCGCATGAAGGATGAACATAAAAAAAGACATGTTTCAGACGCATAAATACAAAAGTCCCATAAACAGTCAGCAAACCCACAACGCATTAACAAACCAAAAAAGGAGCGCTGCGTGTTTCAAAGATGTCAAAACTGAAGAAGCATTCAGTAACCAAGACCAGAAGCTAGTGGAAACTACCAATTTGTGACGACAACTTTTTTCGGACAAAAAATTATCATTGAGCAAATACGCTTCTGCAACGCTCGCTAACCCAGAAGAACTGATGAATGGAACAACAATGAACACATCAAGATGACTTAACTAGCCACACAGTGTCCTGAAAAATGAAAAAAAAAATTGTACCACAAAAGATCGCATCAAGAACGAACACAAAAAAGACATCTTTCAGAAACATAAAGACCAAAATGAAATACTTAAAACTACCATGTACCGTCAGCATACCCACAACGCATTAGCAACCCAAAAAAAGCGTCGCTGTGTATTTCAAAGATGTCAAAACTGAAGAAACATTCAGTAGCCAAGACCAGAAGCTAGTGTTAACTCCCAATTTGTGATAACTTTATTGAGACAAAAACACTCCAGCTCAAATTCGCTAGTGCAATGACCACTACCCCAGTAGAACTGAATAAATGAACAAAAATTAGCACATCTAAATGATAATATCAGCCAGACGCTGTGATCAAAAAGGGAAAAACTTTTACCGAGAAAATCCGCGTCACTGATAGACACATAAAAAGACATGATTCCACAGAAAAAAACAGAAAACAATTACTAAGCACTCCCAGGTAACATCAACAAGTAAAAAAAATGCATTATCAACCCCAAAAAGGCAGCTCTGTCTTTCAAATTTATGAAAACAAGGAATATCTGGTAGTCAAGACCAAAAAGAAAGAAAAATTGCCAGTACTTTGACGACAACTTTTTTCGGACAAAAAATCACCACATCGCATATTCGCTTCTGCATCGATCGCAAACCCAGTAGAACTGATGAATGGAACAACAATGAACACAACAAGATGGCTTAACTAGCCACATAAGGTCCTCGAAAAATTGTACCACAAAAGATCGCATCAAGGATAAACACAAAAAATGACATATTTCAAAAACAGACCATAATCAAAAACTTAGTACTGCCATGAACTGTCAGCAAACCCACAACGCATTAACAACCAAAAAAATTGTCGCTGTGTTTTACAAAGATAACAAAACTGAAGAAAAATTCAGTAGCCAAGACCAGAAGCTAGTGGAAACTACCAATTTGTAACGACAACTTTTTTCGGAAAAAAAATCACCACTGCGCAAATGCACCTCTGCAACGATCGCTAAGCCAGTAGAATTGAGGAATGGAACAAAAATGAACACATCAAGATTTCTTAACTAGCCACACACTGTCCTCAAAAATGAAAAAACATTGTACCACAAAAAATCGCATCAAGGATCAACATAAAAAAAGACATGTTTCAGACGCATAAATACAAAAGTCCCATAAACAGTCAGCAAACCCACAACGCATTAACAAACCAAAAAAGCAGCGCTGCGTGTTTCAAAGATGTCAAAACTGAAGAAGCATTCAGTAACCAAGACCAGAAGCTAGTGGAAACTACCAATTTGTGACGACAACTTTTTTCGGACAAAAAATTATCATTGAGCAAATCCGCTTCTGCAACGATCGCTAACCCAGAATAACTGATGAATGGAACAACAATGAACACATCAAGATGACTTAACTAGCCACACAGTGTCCTGAAAAATGAAAAAAAAATTGTACCACAAAAGATCGCATCAAGAAAGAACACAAAAAAGACATCTTTCAGAAACATAAAGACCAAAATGAAATACTTAAAACTACCATGTACCATCAGCATACCCAAAACGCATTAACAACCCAAAAAAAGCGTCGCTGTGTATTTCAAAGATGTCAAAACAGAAGAAACATTCAGTAGCCAAGACCAGAAGCTAGTGTTAACTACCAATTTGTGATAACTTTATTGAGACAAAAACACTCCAGCTCAAATTCGCTAGTGCAATGACCACTACCCCAGTAGAACTGAATAAATGAACAAAAATGAGCACATCTAAATGATAATATCAGCCAGACGCTGTGATCAAAAAGGGAAAAACTTTTACCGAGAAAATCCGCGTCACTGATACTTATAAAAAGACATGATTCCACAGAAAAAATACAGAAAACAATTATTAAGCACTGCCAGGTAACATCAACAAGTAAACAAATGCATTATCAACCCAAAAAAGGCAGCTCTGTCTTTCAAATTTATGAAAACAAGGAATGTCTGGTAGTCAAGATCAAAAAGAAAGAAAAACTGCCAGTACTTTGACGACAACTTTTTTCGGACAAAAATCACCACAGCGCATATTCGCTTCTGCATCGATCGCTAACCTAGTAGAACTGATGAATGGAACAACAATGAACACATCAAGATGACTTAACTAGCCACATAAGGTCCTCAAAAAATTGTACCACAAAAGATCGCATCAAGGATAAACACAAAAAATGACACTTTTCAGAAACAGACCAAAATCCAAAACTTAGTATTGCCATGCACTGTCAGCAAACCCAAAACGCATTAACAACCCAAAAAAATTGTCGCTGTGTATTACAAAGATAACAAAACTGAAGAAAAATTCAGTAGCCAAGACCAGAAGCTAGTGGAAACTACCAATTTGTAACGACAATTTTTTTGGACAGAAAATCACCACAGCTCAAATCCATTTCTGCAACGATCGCTAAGCCAGTAGAATTGAGGAATGGAACAAAAATGAACACATCAAGATTTCTTAACTAGCCACACACTGTCCTCAAAAATGAAAAAACATTGTACCACAAAAAATCGCATCAAGGATGAACATAAAAAAAGACATGTTTCAGACACATAAAAACCAAAATTCAAAAACCCCATAAACAATCAGCAAACCCACAAAGCATTAACAAACCAAAAAAGCAGCGCTGCGTATTTCAAAGATGTCAAAATTGAAGAAGCATTCAGTAACCAAGACCAGAAGCTAGTGGAAGCTACCAATTTGTGACGACAACTTTTTTCGGACAAAAAATATCATAGAGCAAATCCGCTTCTGCAACGGTCGCTAACCCAGGAGAACTGATGAATGGAACAACAATGAACACATCAAGATGACTTAACTAGCCACACTGTCCTGAAAAATGAAAAAATTTGTACCACAAAAGATCGCATCAAGAACGAACACAAAAAAGACATCTTTCAGAAACATAAAAACCAAAATCAAATACCTAATACTTCCATGTACCGTCATCATACCCGCAACGCCTTAACAACCCAAAAAAACTGTCGCTGTATTTTTTGGTTGTCAAAACATTCAGTAGCCGAGACCAGAAGCTGGTGGAAACTAGCAATTTGTAACGACAACTTTTTTCGGACAAAAAATCACCACTGCGCAAATCCACTTCTGCAACGATCGCTAAGCTAGTAGAATTGAGGAATGGAAAAAAATGAACACATCAAGATTTCTTAACTAGCCACACACTGTCCTCAAAAATGAAAAAAATTTGTACCACAAAAAATCACATCAAGGCTGAACATAAAAAAGACACTTTTCAGAAATACAAAGAACAAAATCAAAAAAATTGTACTCACATGAACATTCAGCATACCCACAACTCATTAACCACCCAAAAAATCGTCGCTGTGTATTTCAAAGATGTCAAACTGAATGAAGAAACATTCAGTAGCCAAGACCAGAAGCTTGTGGAAACTACCAATTTGTGACAACTTTTTTCGGACAAAAAATCACCGCAGCGCAATTCGCTTCTGCAAAGATCGCTAACCCAGTCGAATTGACGAATGGAACAACAATGAACACATCAAGATTTCTAAATTAGCCACACACCGTCCTGGAAAATGAAAAAATTTGTACCACAAAAAATCGCGACAAGGATGAACACAAAAAATGACATCTTTCAGAAACATACAGAACAAAATCAAAAACTTAGTACTGCCATGAAGCTTCAGCATACCCACAACTCATTAACAACCCAAAAAATGCGTCGCTGTATATTTCAAAGATGTCAAAACTGAAGAAACATTCAGTAGCCGAGACCAGAAGCTAGTGGAAACTACCAATTTGTGACAACTTTTTTCGGACAAAAAATCACCATTGCGCAAATCCACTTCTGCAACGATCGCTAAGCTAGTAGAATTGAGGAATGGAAAAAAACGAACACATCACGATTTCTTAACTAGCCACACACTGTCAAAAATGAAAAAAATTTGTACCACAAAAAATCACATCAAGGCTGAACATAAAAAAGACACTTTTCAGAAATACAAAGAACAAAATCAAAAAAATTGTACTCCCATGAACATTCAGCATACCCACAACTCATTAACCACCCAAAAAATTGTCGCTGTGTATTTCAAAGATGTCAAACTGAAGAAACATTCAGTAGCCAAGACCAGAAGCTTGTGGAAACTACCAATTTGTGACAACTTTTTTCGGACAAAAAATCACCGCAGCGCAATTCGCTTCTGCAAAGATCGCTAACCCAGTCGAATTGACGAATGGAACAACAATGAACACATCAAGATTTCTAAACTAGCCACACACCGTCCTGGAAAATGAAAAAATTTGTACCACAAAAAATCGCGACAAGGATGAACACAAAAAATGACATCTTTCAGAAACATACAGAACAAAATCAAAAACTTAGTACTCCCATGAAGCTTCAGCATACCCACAACTCATTAACAACCCAAAAAATGCGTCGCTGTATATTTCAAAGATGTCAAAACTGAAGAAACATTCAGTAGCCAAGACCAGAAGCTTGTGGAAACTACCAATTTGTAACGACAACTTTTTTCGGACAGAAAATCACCACAGCTCAAATCCACTTCTGCAACGATCGCTAAGCCAGTAGAATTGAGGAATGGAACAAAAATGAACACATCAAGATTTCTTAACTAGCCACACACTTTCCTCAAAAATGAAAAAACATTGTACCACAAAAAATCGCATCAAGGATGAACATAAAAAAAGACATATTTCAGACAGATAAATACCAAAATTCAAAAACCCCATAAACATTCAGCAAACCCACAACGCATTAACAAACCAAAAAAAGCAGCGCTGCGTATTTCAAAGATGTCAAAACTGAAGAAGCATTCAGTAACCAAGACCAGAAGCTAGTGGAAACTACCAATTTGTGACGACAACTTTTTTCGGACAAAAAATCACCACTGCGCAAATCCACTTCTGCAACGATCGCTAAGCTAGTAGAATTGAGGAATAGAAAAAAATGAACACATCAAGATTTTTAACTAGCCACACACTGTCCTCAAAAATGAAAAAAATTTGTACCACAAAAAATCACATCAAGGCTGAACATAAAAAAGACACTTTTCAGAAATACGAAGAACAAAATCAAAAAATTTGTACTCTTATGAACCTTCAGCATACCCACAACTCATTTACCAACCAAAAAATTGTCGCTGTGTATTTCAAAGATGTCAAACTGAAGAAACATTCAGTAGCCAAGACCAGAAGCTTGTGGAAACTACCAATTTGTGACAACTTTTTTCGGACAAAAAATCGCCGCAGCGCAATTCGCTTCTGCAAAGATCGCTAACCCAGTCGAATTGACCAATGGAACAACAATGAACACATCAAGATTTCTAAACTAGCCACACACCGTCCTGGAAAATGAAAAAATTTGTACCACAAAAAATCGCATCAAGGATGAACACAAAAAATGACATCTTTCAGAAACATAAAGAACAAAATCAAAAACCTAGTACTCCCATTAACTGTCAGCAAACCCACAACACATTAACAATCCAAAAAGAAGTCGCTGTGGATTTCAAAGATGTCAAAACTGAGGAAACATTCAGTAGCCAAGACCAGAAGCTAGTGGAAACTACCAATTTGTGACAACTTTCCTACAGAACAAAAAACACTACAGCGCAAATCCTCTTCTGCAACGATCGCTAACCTAGTAGAATTGATGAATGGAACACTGATGAACACATCAAGATGACTTAACTAGCCACACAGTGTCCTGAAAAATTAAAAAATTTGTACCACAAACGATCGCATCAAGAACGAACACAAAAAAAGACATCTTTCAGAAACATAAAGACCAAAATCAAAAACTCAAGACTCACATGAACCGTCAGCATACCCACAACACTTTGACACATTAACAATCGAAAAAAATTGTCGCTGTATTTTTTGATTGTCAAAACTGAAGAAACATTCAGTAGCCGAGACCAGAAGCTAGTGGAAACTACCAATTTGTAACGACAACTTTTTTCGGACAGAAAATCACCACAGCTCAAATCCACTTCTGCAACGATCGCTAAGCCAGTAGAATTGAGGAATGGAACAAAAATGAACACATCAAGATTTCTTAACTAGCCACACACTTTCCTCAAAAATGAAAAAACATTATACCACAAAAAATCGCATCAAGGATGAACACAAAAAAAGACATATTTCAGAAACATAAATACCGAAATCCAAAACCCAGAAGTCCCATGAACAGTCAGCATACCCACAATGCATTAACAAACCAAAAAAGCAGCGCTGCGTATTTCAAAGATGTCAAAACTGAAGAAGCAAAAGAAAAAATGAAAACCACATTTCAGAACAACAACAAAAGCAACAATGAAGCAACAGCAACAACAACTACAGCACCAACGACGACAACAACAGCAGCAACAACATTCAAAACAAGTATCATCCGAATGGTGATACTCCCAATTGAATTCATCAATTGTACTAAGAGATACTTATGAAATTAGATGTAGAGTTATTTAAAAAAACCAGACCCGTAACATCTAAAATTGACAAAAACAACTGACTTAAACTATTTTAACAGCATAGCGGATAACAACAACATCAATACTGTCAAATTTTACGCTTAATATCAAAGTTTTATCATCCTATCTCCAATGCACATTGAGTTATCAAATCTGTTATCGAGCTCTTCAACTATTATTAAAGTTTCTCTAACAAATCTGTAATAAATTTTTCTGTATACTCATCAAATCAAGCAAAATGGGGTATTGCGAGAAAGCTTTTTCAAGAACGAATGGATGATACCACTTCTACTTGACTCCATCAATTTTTCAACGAGTTGTTCTGAAAAGACTGATGTGTAACCCATTAAAAAAAAGACCTGTAACAACAAAAATTGACTAAAAAACCTGACTCACTCTATTTTGACCCTACTCCTGATTATAATATCATAAACAATGTTGTGTTCTACGCTTAAGCCCAAAGTTTTACCATCCTAGCTTCAAAATACAAGGAGTTATCACATCTTTTATCGAGCCCTTCAACTGGTTTTAACGTTTCTCTAATAAATATGCCTATATTTTTCCTAAATACTTACCAAAACAAACAAACTCGGGTACTAGGAGAAAGCCCTGCTCAATACCGAACTAATGACACCCCTCCCACTTAAATCCGTCATCTCTACGAAAAGTTCTTCCTAAAAAACGGATGTGTACTCATTAAAAAAAAAGTCCTGTAACAACAAAAAGGACTAACAAAAAAAGACCAAAAAAATGACTGAAAACTTTTTAACAGTAAATCTGATAAAAACATCATCAATAATGTTGTAATTTACGCTTAAACTCAAAGTTTTATCATCTTAGCTTCAATATACAATGAGTTATCACATCTTTTATCGAGCCCTTCAACTGGTTTTAACGTTTCTCTAATAAATATGCATATTTTTCCTAAACACTTAACAAAACAAACAAACTCGGGTACTAAGAGAAAGCCCTGCTCAAGATCGAACTAATGATACCCTCCCACTTGATTCCGTCATCTCTATGAGGAGTTCTCTTAAAAAAACTGATGTGTACTAATTAAAAAAAAAGTCCTGTAACAATAAAAAGGACTAACAAAAAATGACCAAAAAAGTGACTGAAAACACTTTAACAGTAAATCTGATAAAAACATCATCAATAATGTTGTAATTTACGCTTAAACTCAAAGTTTTATCATCTTAGCTTCAATATACAATGAGTTATCACATCTTTTATCGAGCCCTTCAACTGGTTTTAACGTTTCTCTAATAAATATGCATATATTTTTCCTAAATACTTAACAAAACAAACAAACTCGGGTACTAGGAGAAAGCCCTTCTCAAGACCGAACTAATGATACCCTCCCACTTGATTCCGTCATCTCTATGAGGAGTTCTCTTAAAAAACTGATGTTTACTCATCAAAAAAAAAATCCTGTAACAACAAAAAATGACCAAAAAAAAAATGATTGAAAACATTTTAACAGTAAATGTGATAATAACATCATCAATAATGTTGTAATTTACGCTTAACCTCAGAGTTTTATCATCCTAGCTTCAATTTACAATGAATAATACATCTTTTATCGAGCCATTCAACTGGTTTTAACGTTTCTCTAATAAATAAGCTTATCTTTTTCCTAAATACTTTCCAAAAAAATAAACTCGGGTACTAGGAGAAAGCCCTGCTCAAGACCGAACTAATGATATTACTCCCATTGAAATCAGTCAATTCTACGAAAAGTTTTTCCTAAAAAACTGATGTATACTCATTAAAAAAAAGACCTGTAACAACAAAAATTGACTAAAAAACCTGACTAAACCTATTTTAACTGTGCTCATGATGCTAACATCATGAATACTGGTGTAATCTACGCTTAACCTCGAAGTTGTATCATCCTAGCTGCAATATACATAGAGTTCAAGGCATGGTCCCATATAAGGATAGTCAACTAGCATGGCGGTCATCACGAAAAAAATTCAAAGACCGGTCAAAACAAGCAAAAACGGGTACTGGAAGTCAGTATAGCCCACGACTGACTAACTGATAGCTTCTATTATCAAACAGGTCAAAATAGCACGGTTTTTATAATATGCACTACTTATAATTCTGTTTTTATGAAAAAACACTTTTGAGTCGAGTAAGCACAAAAAGCGCCTACCCTAAGTGCTTAGTTGAAAAACCTGTACAAAGAAAAAACTGTGTAAACGTCAGTTTTTATTCATCCAAAGGTTCATTTCGATCAAATATAAAAGTTTCCAGGTGATAAAGGCTTTTGAAAGCGAAAATTCAGATCATGTTCCGCTGAACATCATGGACAAGTAAAGCATAAACTAAAGCTTTGGGTTTATCTTTTGAAAAAAAAAGAACTAGCCAATTTTTAATGCTTACAGCACAATTTAATGTGCTTTATTACTAAACCTGCTTACGAAGACGCTCCGTGAGCTACCTCGTTTGTTCAAACTGAAAACTTGTTTAGATGTAATTGCAAAATTCATTGTGTTATTTTGCTACTTTGCACAATTTTTCTTGTTTTTTGGTACGGCTTCCCCAATATGTTTTCTTAGAAACTAAAACTACAGTAGATTCATCGTTATCACTCACTTACTCTGTTTTTCAACAACACGATTGATCTTCTAATTACCTTGCGTTCCTCAGTAAAAAGGAAAACTTCAAAGACACGAGGAAAAACTCAGAATTGGTATAAAAGTCAATTTTCGCAAAAGTTGCGAATAGTCGAAAACATCTTTTTCTCTCTAAATTGGCAAAAAATGGGAGTGCTTTAGAGAGTTCTCGCCATGATCTTTCGAATTAAACTACAATCAAATCATGATAAAATTGACTCATAATAATGAGTCCTAAAAAAAATTGATAACAGAATGACTGGCAGCAGAAAAAAGATCAATTCTCTATTTAAACTTATTGGATTTCAAAAAAATGGTATGGTTGAGCTTCTCTTGAGCTACGAATTTAATATAAAACCATTTTGAGAGCTTAAAATTTCATTTTTTTGTTACGTCCTAAAAGAAAACATTAAGACCAGGAAAAAAAAATTTGGCTATTTGTTAGCCTTTTGCTCATCCCTGTATTAAAAACTTCTTTTTCTGATTTTCTTTGGCTTTGAATGAGTTGCAGGAAACCACATAATAATGAAAAGAATAAAAAAAATTAAAAATACTGAACAAACAATGAGAATTTCGGGATTATTATGATGACTTGAGCGGTCAGGACTTGAGATATATATGTAAAATTGAGGTTTTAAGCATTAATAATATATTAATACAGCTATAGTTGTTGCTGGTAGCTGGACGAATCGATTAGTGATTGTTGTATACTTGATCAGTATGATTAATTTGGTGATATTTCCAGTATTATATAATAATCAAACAGTAAAATTTCCTTTAGGAACAATCCACATATAATTAGTGATAACTATTGCTCTTGGATAATGTTTGATATTACAGTTCAATGACATCATGATTTTCTTAAATTATGACACAACTACTCTTTAAAAAATTTTTACGGTTTTTGATTTTTCACTGGTCGAACAAACCACTGATCAGTTGGTCTAAGACAATGTAGATGAAAATGATATGGCTGGTTCCGTTTTTAGACAATCTTCTCTGTCTCTGGATGTTAGAATAACTGCTATCAACACTTGAGTGGTTTTCTTTGTTGTTTTTCTTCAGTAGTCGCCTCCTTTGGGGCTATCCTGATTTGACCCAATCTTCGTCGTTGGTGATGATGGCTGTTAGAAGACGTCAGCTCAAGGCAAAGCTCCTCAAAATTGCCAGGATTTAATGAATTAGAATATCCCTATTCTTATTTTTGTCTTCTTCCGCATGAATTCGTATCGCTTCGATGGCAATCCTACACTCCTGTTACCAAATGATGACTTAGAGTGTAAAAGCGAGGTTTTAAGCATTAATTATATATTATTACAGCTATCGTTGTTGGTGCTGTAATAATATATGGGGCTAATCGGTTAGTGACTGACTAATCGGTTAGGATGGACTAATCGGTTAGTGATTGTTGTATACTTGATCAGTATGAACAATTTGGTGATATTTACAGTATTATATAATAATCAAACAGCAAAGTTTCCGTTAGAAACAATCCACAATTAAAAAGTGATAACTATTTCTCCTGGATAATGTTTGATATTACAGTTCAATGACATCATGATACTCTAAGATCATGACAATTATCTCATTTCAAAGTAAAACAATTTTTGAAACCGTTTTTTTGGCCTAAATTCGCAAAAATTGAGACAAATTATGAGTATCACTTGATAAAGGGATGGACAAACCTGTTTTGTTTTTCCAAAGACGAATATTGCGTCAGTTATTCAGAGTTGATCCAAAGAGAATTGTTGTGGCTAGAGATTTGGTTTTTTTTTTCAATTCTGTTTTCCAAAAATTGTGAAAATACTATTAAGAAACCCTAATCCTAACCTAACCCTAACCCCAACCTACCCCAAGTCTTTTTCGGAGAAAAAGAACTGTGTGGCTCCGACCTTCGAGATCTCAGTTTTACTCGTCGTAAGCTAACAATTTGTGACGATTAAAACTGAGCAAAAAACCTGGTTTTAAAACCTCGTTTTTGATGAGCAAGGTGTTTTAAATTGAGAAAAAGCACTCTTAATAACTTTAAATTTGATTAAAAACAAGTTTTAACATTATTCTGAACTTCTTGCCTTTTATGAAAAAATAGTTATTATACAATTTTCATATATGCAAATTGTATGATAACTATTTTTTTAGCTTCAAATTAAATTTTCGTTTTGATGAGCAATGTCCTTTTAATTGAACAAAAGCACTCTTAAATAATAAAAATTGGTTTATAAACAAGTTTGAACAATTTCTGAAAATCTTGCCTTTCATGAAAAAATAGTTTACATACAATTTTCATTTATGGAAATTGTATGATAACTTTTTTTTTCAAAAAAAAAACTAATTAGTTTTATTTTAATTTTCATCACCAGACTGTTGTATTTGGTTTAAATAGCCGGAGAAACTAAATTGAATCTTTTTTCAATGGTTTTTTGAAATTGTATGAAAATTGTATGATAAGCATTTTTCCATACATTTGATGCAGGCAATTGTATGATAAGCTTTTTCGGTGTTGGGAAATTTAAAATAAGCATTTTCGGTTTATGGATGTCAACCCGGGGTCACATTACCTTTCCAGGCCTTTTTTTTGGTTTTAATCGGTTTTCTTTATAAGACCGCTCAAAAACCGCTCAAATCTTGCTGGAAAAACCGTTCAAAAATCACCGCAAGAAATAAGCGGTTTTTGAGCGGTTTTTTAAGCAAGATTTGAGCGGTTTGAGCGGTTTTTCCAAAAAAAAACACTCAAACCGCCCAAAGTGCTCATACCGCTCAAATCTTGCTGAAAAACAGCTCAAACCGCTCATATCTTGAGCGGTTTTTGAGCGGATTCTCGACTCGGGGAAGCAAGATTTTTAGCGTAAATGTCTAAAAAAACCGCTCAGATCTTGAGCGGTTTTTTGAGCAATTTTTTATACATATAAAATAAAGTGCTCATAGATATATACAAAGATAGGTTTATCCATCTATACACACATACATACATACATATATACATACATACATACATAGATACAAACATACTTACATTTAAACATGCATACATACATACAAACATACATACATACATACATATATACATACATACATATACCTACATATTTTCCAGTGGTTATTTTGCTCGAGCATTTGAAGAAAGTCGCTCACATTTTTTTTGGTCAAGACACCGAAAAAAAATCTTGCTTGAGTTGAAATCGGTTAAGCACTTTTTTTAAATTGTAGATACCCGGATTGACCAAAAAAGCTTATCCTACAGTTTCCATATATGAAAAAATGTTTATCCTACAATTTCCTACGGTTTCATAGACTCAGAAAACTGTAGAAAACAAACTCTAGGATAACCATTTTTCATATATGGAAATTGTAGGATAAACATTTTTTATATATGGATATTGCAGGATGAACATTTTTTCATATATGGAAATTGTAGGATAAACATTTTTTCATATATGGAAACTGTCAGATAAGCATTTTTTCATAAATGCAAAGTGTACGACAAGCATTTTTTTCATATATGGAATATGTAAGATAGGCATTTTTGAAAACTCAAATCAGGCTCAATAAGCGTTTAAATTTACCCATAAGACGTGCAATCTCTGAACAGAGAAAAAAGCCAACAGAAAAAGCAGAGAGTTTTAGAGGTTGGAACCTCAAACTCTTCATTATTTGAAGGCGAATCTCCTCAACTCTTGAGAGAGCAATAATTTCCTAAGCCTACTCCTAGTTGAACCAAAACCATAAGGGAGGAGTTGTCTCAAGCGCCAAAAACCTGTTTTCCTGATCAAAACATTCTCCAAGCTCACATACTCCAGTTTTGATCCACAAATTCAAGAAAGTTCTGTCAGCAGCATAAATTCATTTCCTATAAAAAACAAATTGTTACACGTGCCAGAAAACAGAAAATATTCAACACATACGTTTTAAAGTTCATTGATATGATTTCTGATCAAAATTCAGAACTTCTACACGAATGCAAAAATATCAACAATAAAGGCCACCATTGGAACCACATGAGATGACTGGGTCAGAAGTCAGCCAAGTGACGGCGCTCAGAAGCAGAACACTGCGCTGATTTACAATGTAAAAAATGGCATTATTGTGCTGCTCGGCGCCATCGATTGGCTGACTTCCAACCCAGTCATCTCATATATGAGTCCGATGGTGGCCTTAAAAGTTGACATTTCTGCATAGGTCAGATTGTACAATTGAGCTGTTATTATTGGAAAACAAAAAAGAAGCCGGTGTATTAGTTATACTGTTATCGGGCTAATTGAAAAGAAAAAGTTATCAAATCCTTCCCAACTTGGTTTCAAGTCTGAAAAATGACATTAGACTATATGATTTATTTCCGAATTCGACATCTAAGATTCACCATTTTGAGTTTTTGTTTTTCAAACGACATCAACAATTTTATGTTCCCAAAGAATATTTGGTAGTTTACCACAAGGAAACTATCAATTTGTGACGACATTTTTCGGACAAAAAATCACCACAAGAAAACGCATCAAGGATGAACAAAAAAAAAGATATATTTCAGAAAAATTATCCAAAATCAAAAACTTAGTACTCCCGTGAACCTTCAGCTTACCCACAACGCATTAACAACCCAAAAAAGCGTCGCTGTGTATTTCAAAGATGTCAAAACTGAAGAAACATTGTGGAGCCAAGACTAGCAGCTCGTGTAAACTACCAATTTGTGACAACTTTATTGAGACAAAAACACTCCAGCACAAATTCGCTAGTGCAACGACCACTACATCAGTAAAATTGAATAAAATAGTAAAAATGAGCACGTCAAAATAATAATATCCGCTAGTGCAAAGACCACTACTCCAGTAGAACTGAATAAAAAGGATCAAAGCAAAATGATAATATCAGCCAGACACTGTGATTAAAAATGGAGTAACTTGTAACGAGAAAAACCGCATCACTGATAGACACATAAAAAGACATGCTTCCACAGAAAAAAACTAAAACCAAAAAATAAGCACTCCCATGTACCAAAATCAAGTAAAAATTACCTTATCAACCACAAAAAGGCAGCTCTGTCTTTCAAATTTATGAAAACTCAAATAATGTCTGGTAGTCAAGACCAAAAACAAAGAAAAACTGTCAGTGCAGTGACGACAACTTTTTTCGGACAAAAAATCACCACAGCGCAAATTTGTTTCTGCAACGATCGCTAACCTAGTAGAATTGATGAATGGAACAAAAAGCAACACATCAAGGTGACTTTAATAGCCACACAATGTCCTGAAAAATGAAAAAATTTGTACCACAAAAGATCGCATCAAGGATAAACTCAAAGAATGACATATTTCAGAAACATAAAAACCAAAATCAAAAGCTTAGTAGTCCCATGAACCTTCAGCATACCCAACACGCATTAACAACCCCAAAAAGAACCGCTGTGTATTTCAAAGATGACAAAACTGAAGAAACATTCAGTAGCCAAGACCAGAAGCTCTTGGAAACTACCAATTTGTGACAACTTTATTCAGACAAAAACCCTCCAGCGCAAATTCGCTAGTGCAACGACTACTACCCTACCAGAACTGAATAAAAGTGAGCACAGCAAAAAGATAATATCAGCCAGACACTGTGATCAAAAATGGAAAAACTTGTAACGAGAAAAACCGCATCACTGATAGGCACATAAAAAGACATGATTGCACAGAATAAAACTGAAATCAAACACTAAGCACTCACAGGTACCATCAACTAGTAAACAAGGCATTATCAACCCCAAAAGGGCAGCTCTGTCTTTCAAAATTATAAAAAATCAAGTAATATCTGGTAGTCAAGACCAAAAAGAAAAAAGACTGGCAGCACTGTGATGACAATTTTTCGAACAAAAAATCGCGACAGCGCATATTCGCTACTGCATTGATAGCTAACCTAGTGGACTTGATGAATGGAACAACAAGGAACACATCAAGATGACTATACTAGCCACACACTGTCCTGAAAAAAGAAAAAATTTGTACCACAAAAAGTCGCATCAAGTGTGAACACAAAAAAAGACACATTTCAGAAACAAAATCAAAAACTTAGTTCTCCAATGAACCTTCAAGATTACCCTAACGGATCGAGAACCCAAAAAACGTCGTTGTGTATTTCAAAGAAGTCAAAACTGAAGAAACTTTCAGTAGCCAAGACCAGAAGCTAGTGGAAACTACCAATAAGTGACGACAACTTTTTTCGGACAAAAACTCACCACAGCGCAAATCCGCTTCGGGAACGATCGCTGACCCAGTAGAACTGATGAATGGAACAACAATGAACAAATCAAAACTTCTTAACTAGCCGCATACTGTCCTGAAAAACGAAAAAATTTGTACCACAAAAACTCGCATCAAGGATGAACACAAAAAAAGACACAGAAAAATAAAGTCCAACTCTCATGAGCCTTCAGCATATCCACAACGCATTAAAAACCCAAGAAAGCCTCGCTGTTTTTTTCAAAGATGTCAAAACTGAAGAAAATTTCAGTCGCCAAGACCAGAAGCTCGTGGAAACTACCAAATTGTGACAACTTTATTCAGGCAAAAACACTCCAGCACAAATTCGCTAGTGCAACGACCACTACACCAGTAGAATTGAATAAATGAACAAAACTGAGCACATCAAAACCATAATATCAGCCAGTAACTGTGATCAAAAATGGAACAACTTGTAACGAGAAAAACCGCATTACTGATAGACATATAAAAAGACATGATTCCACAAAAAAAACTAAAATCAAAATTTAAGCGTTCCCAGGTAACATCAACAATTGAAAGATGCATTATCAACACCAGAAAAAGAGCTCTTTCTTTCAAATTTATGAAAAATCAAGTAATTTCTGGTAGTCAAGCCCAAAAAGAAAGAAAAACTGCCAGTACACTGACGACAAATTTTTTCGGACAAAAAATCACCACAGCGCAAATTCGCTTCTGCAACGATCGCTAACTCAGTAGAATTGATGAATGGAACAAAAAGGAACACATCAAAACGATTTTACTAGCCACACAATGTCCAGAGGATTCAAGGATAAACTCAAAGAATGACATATTTCAGAAACACGAAAACCAAAATCAAAAACTTAGTACTCCCATGAACCTTCACCATACCCACAACGCATTAACCACCCAAAAAAGCGTCGCTGTGTTTTTCAAAGATGTCAAAATTGAAGCAACATTCAGTAGCCAAGACCAGCAGCTCGTGGAAACTACCAATTTGTGACAACTTTATTCAGACAAAAACACTCCAGCGCAAGTTCGCTAGTGCAACGACCACTACCCCAGTAGATCTGAATTAAAATGAGCACAGCAAAATGATAATATTAACCAGACACTGTGATCAAAAATAGAAAAACTTGTAACGAGAAAAACCGCATCACTGATAGGCACATAAAAAAACATGATTCCACAGAAGAAAACTGAAATCAAAAACTACGCACTCACAGGTACCATTTACAGGTGAAAAATGCATTATCAATCCCAAAAAGGCAGCTCTGTCTTTCAAATTATAAAAACTCAAGTAATGTCTAGTAGTCAGTACCAAAAAGAAAGAAAGACTGCCAGCACTGTGACGACAACCGTTTTTGGAAAAAAAATCAAGGAAGGTCTGGTAGTCAAGACCAAAAAGAAATAAAGACTGCCAGCAATTTGACGACAAATTTTTTCGGACGAGAAATCACCAGAGCGAATATTCGCATCTGCATTGATCGCTATCCTAGTAGACTTGATGAATGGAACAACAATGAACACATCAAGATGACTATACTAGCCTCACACTATCCTGAAAAATGAAAAATTTGTACAACAAAAAATCGCATCAAGAATGAACATAAAAAAAAATACATATTTCAGAAACATAAAGTCCAAAATCATGCAATTAGTACTCCGATGAACTTTCAGCATTACCAAAACGCATTCAGAACCCAAAAAAAAAACGTCGCTGTTTATTTCAAAGATGTCAAAACTGAAGAAAATTTCAGTAGCCAAGACCAGAAGCTAGTGGAAACTACCAATAAGTGACGACAACTTCTTTCGGACAAAAACTCAACCCAGCGCAAATCCGCTTCTGGTACGATCGCTAATCCTGTAGAATTGATAAATGGAACATCAATGAACACATCAAGACTTCTTAAGTAGCCACACACTGTCCTGAAAAAATTGTACCTCAAAAAATCGCATAAAGGATGAACACAAAAAAAGACACAGAAACATGAAGTCCAAAATCAAAAACTTAGTACTTTCATGAGCCTTCAGCAAATCCACGACGCATTAACAACCCAAGAAAGCGTCGCTGTATAATTCAAAGATGTCAAAACTGAAGAAACATTCATTAGCCAAGACCAGAAGCTAGTGGAAACGACCAATTTGTGACAACTTTGAGACAAGAACACTCCAGCGCATATTCGCTGGCGCAACGACCACTGCCCCAGTAGAATTGAAAAAAAATCATTATAATGAGCTCATCAAAATGATAATATCAGCCAGACACTGTGATCAAAAACGGAAAAACTTGTAACGAGAAAAACCGCATCACTGATAGACACATAAAAAGCCATGATTCCACAGAAAAAACTGAATTCAAAGATTAAGCACTCCGAGGTACCATTGACAAGTAAACAAGCATTATAGACCACAAAAAAGCAGCTTTTTCTTTCAATTTTTTGAAAACTCAAGTATTGTCTGGTAGTCAAGACCAAAAAGAAAGAAAAACTGCCAGTAGTGACGACAATTTTTTTTGGACATAAAATCACCACAGCCCAAAATCGCTTCAGCAACAATCGCTAATCCCGTAGAACTGATGAATGGAACAAGAATGAACACATTAAGACGGCTTAACTAGCCACACAATGTCCTGAAAAATGAAAAAAGTTTGTACCACAAAAGATCGCATCAAGAATAAACTCAAAGAATGAAATATTTCAAAAACATAAAAAACAAAGTCAAAACCCAGAACTCCAATGAGCCGTCAGCAAATATAAAACGCATTAACATCCCAAAAATGCGTCGCTGTGTATTTCAAAGATGTCAAAACTGAAGAAACATCCAGTAGCCAAGACCAGAAGCTCGTGGAAACTACCAATTTGTGACAATTTTATTCAGACATAAACACTCCAGCGCAAATTCGCTAGCAAAAAAAACACTACTTCAGTAGAACTGAATAAAAATGATCACAGCAAAATGATAATATCAGCCAGACACTGTGATCAAAGATGGAAAAACTTGTAACGAGAACAACAGAATAACTGATAGGCACGTAAAAAGACATGATTCCACAGAATAAAACTGAAATCAAAAACTAAGCACTCACAGGTACTATTAACAAGTAAAAAATGCATTCTCATCACAAAAAGGCAGCTCTGCCTTTCAATTTTGTGAAAACTCAAGGAAGGTCTGGTAGTCAAGACCAAAAAGAAAGAAAGACTGCCAGCACTGTGACGATAATTTTTTTCGGACAAGAAATCACCACAGCGCAAATCCGCTTCTGGAACGATCGCTAACCCAGTAGATTTGATGAATGGAACATCAATGAGCACATCAAGACTTCTTAATTAGCCACACACTGTCCTGAAAAAATTGTACCTCAAAAAAACGCATAAAGGATGAACACAAAAAAAGACACAGAAACATGAAGTCCAAAATCAAAAACTTAGTACTTTCATGAGCCTTCAGCAAATCCACGACGCAATAACAACCCAAGAAAGCGTCGCTGTATAATTCAAAGATGTCAAAACTGAAGAAACATTCATTAGCCAAGACCAGAAGCTAGTGGAAACGACCATTTTGTGACAACTTTGAGACAAGAACACTCCAGCGCATATTCGCTGGCGCAACGACCACTGCCCCAGTAAAATTGAAAAAAAATCATTATAATGAGCTCATCAAAATGATAATATCAGCCAGACACTGTGATCAAAAATGGAAAAACTTGTAACGAGAAAAACCGCATCACTGATAGACACATAAAAAGCCATGATTCCACAGAAAAAACTGAATTCAAAGATTAAGCACTCCCAGGTACCATTGACAAGTAAACAATGCATTATCGACCACAAAAAAGCAGCTTTTTCTTTCAATTTTTTGAAAACTCAAGTAATGTCTGGTAGTCAAGACCAAAAAGAAAGAAAAACTGCCAGTAGTGACGACAATTTTTTTTGGACATAAAATCACCACAGCCCAAAATCGCTTCAGCAACAATCGCTAATCCCGTAGAACTGATGAATGGAACAAGAATGAACACATTAAGACGGCTTAACTAGCCACACAATGTCCTGAAAAATGAAAAAAGTTTGTACCACAAAAGATCGCATCAAGAATAAACTCAAAGAATGGAATATTTCAAAAACATAAAAACTAAAGTCAAAACCCAGAACTCCAATGAGCCGTCAGCAAATATAAAACGCATTAACATCCCAAAAATGCGTCGCTGTGTATTTCAAAGATGTCAAAACTGAAGAAACATTCAGTAGCCAAGACCAGAAGCTCGTGGAAATTACCAATTTGTGACAATTTTATTCAGACATAAACACTCCAGCGCAAATTCGCTAGCAAAAAAACCACTACTTCAGTAGAACTGAATAAAAATGATCACAGCAAAATGATAATATCAGCCAGACACTGTGATCAAAGATGGAAAAACTTGTAACGAGAACAACAGAATAACTGATAGGCACGTAAAAAGACATGATTCCACAGAATAAAACTGAAATCAAAAACTAAGCACTCACAGGTACTATTAACAAGTAAAAAATGCATTCTCATCACAATAAGGCAGCTCTGCCTTTCAATTTTGTGAAAACTCAAGGAAGGTCTGGTAGTCAAGACCAAAAAGAAAGAAAGACTGCCAGCACTGTGACGATAATTTTTTTCGGACAAGAAATCACCACAGCGCAAATCCGCTTCTGGAACGATCGCTAACCCAGTAGAATTGATGAATGGAACATCAATGAGCACATCAAGACTTCTTAACCAGCCACACACTGTCCTGAAAAATTTGTACCACAAAAAATCGCATCAAGGATGAACACAAAAAAAAGACATATTTCAGTAACATTAAGTCCAAAATCAAAAACTTAATAGTCCGACGAACCTTCATTATTACCACAACCCGTTAAGAACCCAAATAAAACGTCGCTGTGTATTTCAAAGATGTCAAAGCGGAAGAAACTTTCAGTAGCCAAGACCAGAAGCTAGTGGAAACTACCAATAAGTGACGACAACTTTTTTCGGACAAACACTCACCACAGCGCAAATCCGCTTCTGGACGACCGCTACCCCAGTCGATTTGAATAAATAAATAAAAATGAGCACATCGAAATGATATATCAGCCAGACACTGTGATCAAAAACCGAAAAACTTGTAACGAGAAAAACCGCATCACTGATAGACACATAAAAGCCATGATTCCACCAAAAAAAACTGAAATCAAAGATTAAGCACTCCCAGGTACCATTGACAAGTAAAAAACGCATTATAGACCACAAAAAAAAAACAGCTCTTTTATTAAAAATTATGAAAACTCAAGTAATGTCTGATAGTCAAGACCAAAAAGAAAGAAAAACTGCCAGTACACTGATGACATTTTTTTTTCGAACAAAAATCACCACAGCACAAATTCGCTTTAGCAACAATCGCTAACCTAGTAGAACTGATGAATGCAACAACAATGAACACATCAAATTGACTTAACTAGCCACAAAATGTCTTGAAAAATGAAAAAATTTGTACCACAAAAGATTGCATCAAGGATAAACTCAAAGAATGACATATTTCAGAATTATAGAGACCAAAATCAAAAACCTAGTACTCTCTTGAGCCTTCAGCATACCTGCAACGCAAGAAAGGGTCGCTGTCTAATTCAAAGGTGTCAAAACTGAAGAAACATTCAGTAGCCAAGACCAGAAGCTAGTGGAAACGACCAATTTGTGACAACTTTATTGAGACAAGAACAATCCAGCGCATATTCGCTGGTGCAACAACCACTACCCCAGTCGAATTGAAGAAGTTAAAAAAATGATCATATCAAAATGATCATATCAGCCAGACATTGTGATCAAAAATGGAAAAACTTGTAACGAGAAAAACCGCATCACTGATAGACACATAAAAGCCATGATTCCACAGAATAAAAACTGAAATCAAAGATTAAGCACTCCCAGGTACCAATGACAAGTAAACAATGCATTATCGACCACAAAAAGGCAGCTCATTTTTTCAAATTTTTGAAAACTCAAGTAATGACTGATAGTCAAGAACTAAAAGAAAGAAAAACTGCCAGTACAGTGACGACAATTTTTTTTCGGACGAAAAATCACCACAGACCAAATTCGCATCAGCAACAATCGCTAACGCAGTAGAACTGATGAATGGAACAACAATGAACACATCAAGATGACTTAACTAGCCACACAATGCCTTGAAAAATGAAAAAATTTGTACCACAAAAAATCGCATCAAGGATAAACTCAAAGAATGGCATATTTCAGAAACATAAAGGCCAAAATCAAAAACTTAGTACTCCAACGAACCTTCAGCATACCCAAAACAAATTAAAACCCCAAAAAAGACCAGAAGCTCGTGGAAACTACAATTTATGACAACTTTATTCAGACAAAAACACTCCAGCGCAAACTCCAGCGCAAATTCACTAGTGCAACGACCACTAACCCAGTAGAACTGAATAAAAGTGAGCACAGCAGAATGATAATATCAGCCAGACACTGTGATCAAAGATGGAAAAACTTGTAACGAGAACAACAGAATCACTGATAGGCACGTAAAAAGACATGATTCCACAGAATAAAACTGAAATCAAAAACTAAGCACTCACAGGTACTATTAACAAGTAAAAAATGCATTCTCATCACAATAAGGCAGCTCTGCCTTTCAATTTTGTGAAAACTCAAGGAAGGTCTGGTAGTCAAGACCAAAAAGAAAGAAAGACTGCCAGCACTGTGACGATAATTTTTTTCGGACAAGAAATCACCACAGCGCAAATCCGCTTCTGGAACGATCGCTAACCCAGTAGATTTGATGAATGGAACATCAATGAGCACATCAAGACTTCTTAATTAGCCACACACTGTCCTGAAAAAATTGTACCTCAAAAAAACGCATAAAGGATGAACACAAAAAAAGACACAGAAACATGAAGTCCAAAATCAAAAACTTAGTACTTTCATGAGCCTTCAGCAAATCCACGACGCATTAACAACCCAAGAAAGCGTCGATGTATAATTCAAAGATGTCAAAACTGAAGAAACATTCATTAGCCAAGACCAGAAGCTAGTGGAAACGACCAATTTGTGACAACTTTGAGACAAGAACACTCCAGCGCATATTCGCTGGCGCAACGACCACTGCCCCAGTAAAATTGAAAAAAAATCATTATAATGAGCTCATCAAAATGATAATATCAGCCAGACACTGTGATCAAAAATGGAAAAACTTGTAACGAGAAAAACCGCATCACTGATAGACACATAAAAAGCCATGATTCCACAGAAAAAACTGAATTCAAAGATTAAGCACTCCCAGGTACCATTGACAAGTAAACAATGCATTATCGACCACAAAAAAGCAGCTTTTTCTTTCAATTTTTTGAAAACTCAAGTAATGTCTGGTAGTCAAGACCAAAAAGAAAGAAAAACTGCCAGTAGTGACGACATTTTTTTTGGACATAAAAAATCACCACAGCCCAAAATCGCTTCAGCAACAATCGCTAATCCCGTAGAATTGATGAATGGAACAAGAATGAACACATTAAGACGGCTTAACTAGCCACACAATGTCCTGAAAAATGAAAAAAGTTTGTACCACAAAAGATCGCATCAAGAATAAACTCAAAGAATGAAATATTTCAAAAACATAAAAACCAAAGTCAAAACCCAGAACTCCAATGAGCCGTCAGCAAATATAAAACGCATTAACATCCCAAAAATGCGTCGCTGTGTATTTCAAAGATGTCAAAACTGAAGAAACATTCAGTAGCCAAGACCAGAAGCTCGTGGAAACTACCAATTTGTGACAATTTTATTCAGACATGAACACTCCAGCGCAAATTCGCTAGCAAAAAAACCACTACTTCAGTAGAACTGAATAAAAATGATCACAGCAAAATGATAATATCAGCCAGACACTGTGATCAAAGATGGAAAAACTTGTAACGAGAACAACAGAATAACTGATAGGCACGTAAAAAGACATGATTCCACAGAATAAAACTGAAATCAAAAACTAAGCACTCACAGGTACTATTAACAAGTAAAAAATGCATTCTCATCACAATAAGGCAGCTCTGCCTTTCAATTTTGTGAAAACTCAAGGAAGGTCTGGTAGTCAAGACCAAAAAGAAAGAAAGACTGCCAGCACTGTGACGATAAATTTTTTCGGACAAGAAATCACCACAGCGCAAATCCGCTTCTGGAACGATCGCTAACCCAGTAGAATTGATGAATGGAACATCAATGAGCACATCAAGACTTCTTAACCAGCCACACACTGTCCTGAAAAATTTGTACCACAAAAAATCGCATCAAGGATGAACACAAAAAAAAGACATATTTCAGTAACATTAAGTCCAAAATCAAAAACTTAATAGTCCGACGAACCTTCATTATTACCACAACCCGTTAAGAACCCAAATAAAACGTCGCTGTGTATTTCAAAGATGTCAAAGCGGAAGAAATTTTCAGTAGCCAAGACCAGAAGCTAGTGGAAACTACCAATAAGTGACGACAACTTTTTTCGGACAAACACTCACCACAGCGCAAATCCGCTTCTGGACGACCGCTACCCCAGTCGATTTGAATAAATAAATAAAAATGAGCACATCGAAATGATATATCAGCCAGACACTGTGATCAAAAACCGAAAAACTTGTAACGAGAAAAACCGCATCACTGATAGACACATAAAAGCCATGATTCCACCAAAAAAAACTGAAATCAAAGATTAAGCACTCCCAGGTACCATTGACAAGTAAAAAACGCATTATAGACCACAAAAAACAGCTCTTTTATTAAAAATTATGAAAACTCAAGTAATGTCTGATAGTCAAGACCAAAAAGAAAGAAAAACTGCCAGTACACTGATGACATTTTTTTTTTCGAACAAAAATCACCACAGCACAAATTCGCTTTAGCAACAATCGCTAACCTAGTAGAACTGATGAATGCAACAACAGTGAACACATCAAATTGACTTAACTAGCCACAAAATGTCTTGAAAAATGAAAAAATTTGTACCACAAAAGATTGCATCAAGGATAAACTCAAAGAATGACATATTTCAGAATTATAGAGACCAAAATCAAAAACCTAGTACTCTCTTGAGCCTTCAGCATACCTGCAACGCAAGAAAGGGTCGCTGTCTAATTCAAAGGTGTCAAAACTGAAGAAACATTCAGTAGCCAAGACCAGAAGCTAGTGGAAACGACCAATTTGTGACAACTTTATTGAGACAAGAACAATCCAGCGCATATTCGCTGGTGCAACAACCACTACCCCAGTCGAATTGAAGAAGTTTAAAAAATGATCATATCAAAATGATCATATCAGCCAGACATTGTGATCAAAAATGGAAAAACTTGTAACGAGAAAAACCGCATCACTGATAGACACATAAAAGCCATGATTCCACAGAATAAAAACTGAAATCAAAGATTAAGCACTCCCAGGTACCAATGACAAGTAAACAATGCATTATCGACCACAAAAAGGCAGCTCATTTTTTCAAATTTTTGAAAACTCAAGTAATGACTGATAGTCAAGAACAAAAAGAAAGAAAAACTGCCAGTACAGTGACGACAATTTTTTTTCGGACGAAAAATCACCACAGACCAAATTCGCATCAGCAACAATCGCTAACGCAGTAGAACTGATGAATGGAACAACAATGAACACATCAAGATGACTTAACTAGCCACACAATGCCTTGAAAAATGAAAAAATTTGTACCACAAAAATCGCATCAAGGATAAACTCAAAGAATGGCATATTTCAGAAACATAAAGGCCAAAATCAAAAACTTAGTACTCCAACGAACCTTCAGCATACCCAAAACAAATTAAAACCCCAAAAAAGACCAGAAGCTCGTGGAAACTACAATTTATGACAACTTTATTCAGACAAAAACACTCCAGCGCAAACTCCAGCGCAAATTCACTAGTGCAACGACCACTAACCCAGTAGAACTGAATAAAAGTGAGCACAGCAGAATGATAATATCAGCCAGACACTGTGATCAAAGATGGAAAAACTTGTAACGAGAACAACAGAATCACTGATAGGCACGTAAAAAGACATGATTCCACAGAATAAAACTGAAATCAAAAACTAAGCACTCACAGGTACTATTAACAAGTAAAAAATGCAATCTCATCACAAAAAGGCAGCTCTGCCTTTCAATTTTGTGAAAACTCAAGGAAGATCTGGTAGTCAAGACCAAAAAGAAAGAAAGACTGCCAGCACTGTGAAGATAATTTTTTTCGGACAAGAAATCACCACAGCGAATATTCGCTTCTGCATTGAACGCTAACCTAGTAGACTTGATGAATGGAACAACAATGAACACATCAAAATGGCTATACTAGCCACACACTGTCCTGAAAAATGAAAAATTTGTACAACAAAAAATTGCATCAAGGATGAACACAAAAAATACCTATTTCAGAAACATAAAGTCCTAAATCAAAAACTTAGTAGTCCGATGAACCTTCAGTTTTACCACAACGCATTAAGAACCCAAAGAAACCGTCGCTGTGTATTTCAAAGATGTCAAAATGAAAGAAACTTTCAGTAGCCAAGACAAGAAGCTAGTGGAAACTACCAATTTGTGATAACTTTATTGAGACAAAAACACTCCAGCGCAAACTCCAGCGCAAATTCACTTGTGCAACGACCACTACCCCAGTAGAATTGAAAAAATGAATTAAATTGAGCACATCAAAATGATAATATCAGCCAGACACTGTGATCAGAAATGTAAAAACTTGTAACGAGAAAAACCGCATAGACTGATAGACATGACACATAAAAAGACATGATTCCACAGAAAAAAACTGAAATCAAAAACTAAGCACTCACAGGTATCATTAACGAGTAAACAAGGCATTATCAACCCCAAAAAGGCAGCTCTGTCTTTCAAATTTATGAAAACCCAAGTAATGTCTGGTAGTCAAGGCCAAAAAAAAGAAAGACTGCCAGCACTGTGACGACATTTTTTTCGGACAAAAAATCACTACAGCGCAAATTCGCTTCTACATTGATCGCTAACTTAGTAGATTTGATGAATGGAACAACATTGGACACATCAAGATGACTACACTAGCCACATACCCTCCTGAAAAATGATAAAATTGTACCACAAGAAGTCGCATCAAGGATAAACAGAAAAAAAAGACATATTTTAGAAAATTAAATCCAAAGTCAAAATCAATGTGAGCGACTTTCTTCAAATGTTCGAGCAAAATAACCACTGGAAATTATGTAAGTATGTGCATGTATGTATATATGCAGTATGTATGTATTCATGTTTAAATGTAAGTATGTTTTTATCTATGTGTGTATGTATGTATGTGTGTATAGATGTATGTTCATATCTTTGTATATATCTATGAGCGATTTTTTTTTTATAAATACAAAAACAAACGCTCAAAAAACTGCTCAAGGTTTGAGCAGTTTTTTAAGATAATTACGCTCAAAATCTTGCTTCAAAATGAGCTGTTTTTGAACGGTTTATCTAAAAAAAACGCTCTAAAAACCGCTCAAGATTTGAGCAGTTTTTTTAGACAATTACGCTCAAAATCTTGCTTCAAAGTGAGCGGTTTGAGCGGTTTTTGAACGGTTTATCTAAAAACCGCGCAAGATTTGAACGGTTTTCAGCGGTTTATCTAGAAAAACCGCTCAAATCTTGCGCGGTTTTTGAGCGTTCTTTGAGCGTTTGTTTCAGATAAACCGCTCAAAACCGTTCAAATCTTGCGCGATTTTTAAGCGGTTTTTAGATAAACCGTTCAAAAACCGCTCAAACCGCTCACTTTGAAGCAAGATTTTGAGCGTAATTGTTTAAAAAAACTGCTCAAATCTTGAGCGGTTTTTAGAGCGTTTTTTATATATAAAAAAATTGCTCATAGATTTATGCAAGGATACGTACATACATCTATACACACATACCTACATACATACATACATACATACATAGATACAAACATACTTACATTTAAACATGCATACATACATACAGACACATACTTACATAAATTCCAGTGGTTATTTTGCTCGAGCATTTGAAGAAAGCCGCTTACATTGTTTTTGGTCAACACATCGAAAAAAAATCTTTCTTGAGTTGAGAAGGGTTAAGCATTTTTTTAAATTATAGCTACCCGGTTTGACGAAAAATGCTTATCCTACAATTTCCATATTTGAAAAAAAGCTTATCCTACCATTTCCTACGGTTTGATAGACTCAGAAAAATTTAACAAAAAAACTCTAGGATAAGCATTTTTTCATTTATGGAAATTGTAGGATAAACATTTTTTCATTTATGGAAATTATAGGATAAACCTTTTTTCATATCTGGAAATTGTAGGATAAACATTTTTTCATATTTATGGAAATTGTCAGATAATTATTTTTTCATATATGGAAATTGTAAGATAACCATTTTTCATATATGGAAATTGTACGATAAGCATTTTTTCATTTATGGAAATTGTAAGAGAAGCATTTTTTGAAAACTCAAATGAGGCTCAATTACCGTTTAAAGTTACCCATTAGACGTGCAATCTCTGAACAGAGAAGAGAACGAACAGAAAAAGCAGAGGTTTTTAGAGGTTGGAACCTCAAACTCTTCGTTATTTGAAGGCGAATCTCCTCAACTCTTGAGAGAGCAACAGTGTCCTAAGCCTACTCCTTATTGAATCAAAACCATAAGGGAAGAGTTGTCTCAAACGCCAAAAAACCTGTTTTTCTGATCGAAACATTCTCCAAGCTCACATACTCCAGTTGTGATCCACAAGTTCAAGCAAGTTCTGTCATCAGCATAAATTCATTTCCTATAAAAAAAATTTCACACGTGCGAGAAAAAAGAAAATATTCAACACATACGTAATTAAAGCTCATTGATATGAGTTCTGATCAAAATTCAGAACTTCTGCACGGATGCAAAATTATCAACTATTAAGGCCATCATCGGAACCATAAGAGATGACTGGGTCAGAAGTCAGCCAAGCGACGGCGCTCAGAAGCAGAATACTGCGCTGATTTACAATGTAAAAAAGGGCAGTAATGTGCTTCTCGGCGCCATCGATTGGCTGACTTCCGACCCAGTCATCTCGTATATGAGTCCGATGGTGGCCTTAAAAAATGACATTTCTGCATAGGTCAGATTATACAATTGAGCTGTTATTATTGGAAAACAAAAATGAAGCCGGTGTATTAATTATACTGTTATCGTGCTAATTGAAAAAAAGAGTTCATTACATTACCAAAACATTACCAACATGACTTATTTCCGACGTCGACATCTAAGAGTCACCATTTTTAGTTTTTGTTTTTCAAACGACATCAACAATTTTGTGTTCTCAGAGAATATTTGGTAGTTTACCACAAGGAAACTACCAATTTGTGACGACAACATTTTTTTGGACAAAAAATCACCACAGCGCAAATTCGCTTCTGCAACGATCGCTAATCTAGTGGAACTGATGAATGGAACAACAATGAACACATCAAGATGACTTAACTAGCCACACACTGCCCTGAAATATGAAAAAATATAAACCACAAGAAACATTATCCAAAATCAAAAACTTAGTACTCCCATGAATCTTCAGCTTTACCACATTAAATTAACAATCCAAAAAAACGTTGCTGTGTATTTCAAACATTTCAAAATTGAAGAAACATTCAGTAGCCTAGACTAGAAGCTGGAAACTACCAATTTGTGAAATTTTTTTTGAGAGAAAAACACTCCAGCAGAAATTCGCTAGTGCAACGATCACTACTCCAGTAGAATTGAATGAGTGAATAAAAATGAGCACGTCAAAACAATAATATCAGCCAGACATTATGATCAAAAGTGGAATAACTTGTAACGAGAAAAACCGCATCACTGATAGACACATAAAAAGACATGATTCCACAGAAAAAAATTGAAACTAAAAAATAAGCCTTCCCATGTACCCTTAACAAGTAAACAATGCATTATCAGCCCCAAAAAGGCAGCTCTGTCTTTCAAATTTATGATAACTCAAGTAGAATCTGGTAGTCAAGACCAAAAAGAAAGAAAAACTGCCGGTACAGTGACGACAACTTTTTTCGGACAAAAAATCACCACAGCGCAAACATGTTTCTGCAACGACGCTAACCCAATAGATTTGATGAATGGAAGAAAAAAGAACACATCACGATGACTTTACTAGCCACACAATGTCCTGAAAAATGTAAAAAATTGTACCATAAAGATCGCATCAAGGATAAACTCAATGAATGACATATTTCAGAAATATAAAAACCAAAATCGAAAACTTAGTACTCTCATGAGCCTTCAGCACATCCAAAACGCATTAACAACCCCAAAAAGCGTCGCTGTATAATTCAAAGACGTCAAAACTGAAAACATTCAGTGGCCAAGACCAGAATCTAGTGGAAACTACCAATGTGTGACAACTATTTTTCAACAAAAATCACCGCAGCGCAAATTCGCTCCTGCAATTGATGAATATAACAAAAAGGAACACATCAGTTGACTTTACTAGCCACACAATGTCCTGAGGATTGAAAAAAATTTGTACCATAAAAGATCGCATCAAGGATAAACTCAAAGAATGACATATTTCAGATACATAAAAACCAAAACAAAAACATAGTACTCCCATGAACCTTCAGTATACCCACAACGCATTAAAAACCCAAAACGCGTCGTTGTGTCTTTCAAAGATGTCAAAACTGAAGAAACATTCAGTAGCCAAGGCCAGAAGCTCGTGGAAACTACCAATTTGTGACAACTTTATTCAGACAAAAACACTCCAGCACAAATTCATTAGTTCAACGACCACTACACCAATAGAACTGAGTAACAATGAGCACAGCAAAATAATAATATTAGCCAGACACTGTGGTCAAAAAATGGAAAAACTTGTAAAGAGAAAAACCGCATCACTGATAGGCACATAAAAAGACATTTTACAGTATGAAACTGAAATCAAAAACTAAGCACTCGCAGGTACCAATAACAAATAAAAAATGTATTATCAACCCAAAAAGGCAGCTCTGATTTTCAAATTTGTGAAACTCAAGAAATGTCTGGTAGTCAAGACCAAAAAGAAAGAAAGACTGCCAGCACTGTGACGACAATTTTTTCGGACAAAAAAATCACCACAGCGCATATTCGCTTATGCATTGATCGCTAACATAGTAGACTTGATGAATGGAATAACAATGAAGACATCCAGATGACTTTACTGGCCACACACTCTCCTGAAAAAAAGAAAAATTTGTACAACAAAAGATCGCATCAAGGATGAACACAAAAAAGACTTTTTTCAGAAACATAAAGTCCAAAATCAAAAACTTAGTTTCCTCATGAGCCTTCAGCATATCCACAAGGCATTAACAACCCAAGAAAGCGTCGCTCTATAATTCAAAGGTGTCAAAACTGAAGAAAAATTCAGTAGTCAAAACCAGAAGCTAGTGGAAACTACCAATTTGGGACAACTTGATTGAGACAAGAACACTCCAGCGCATCTTCGCTGGTGCAAAGACCACTGCCCCAGTAGAATTGAATAAACTAATGAAAATGAGCACATCAAAATGATAATATCAGCCAGACACTGTGATCAAAATTGGAAAAACTTGTAACGTGAAAAACCGCATAACTGACAGACACATAAAAAGCCATGACTCCACAGAAAAAACCGAATCAAAGATTAAGCATTAAAAACCCAAAAAAACGTCAGAGATGGTAAAAACTGAAGAAACATTCGGTAGCCAAGACCAGAAGCTAGTGGAAACTACCAACTTGTGACAACTTTATTCAGGCAAAAACACTCCAGCGCAAATTCGGTAGTGCAACGACCACTTCCCTAGTAGAACTGAAAAAAAAATGAGCACAGCAAAATGATAATATCAGCCAGACACTGTGATTAAAAATGGAAAAACTTGTAACGAGAAAAACCGCATCACTGATAGACACATATAAAGACATGATTCCACAGAAAAAAACTGAAATCAAAAACTAAGCACTCACAGGTACCATTAACAAGTAAAAACGCATTATCAACCCCACAAAGGCAGCTCTGTCTTTCAAATTTTTGAAAACTCAAGTTATGTCTGCTAGTCAAGACCAAAAAGAAGGAAGACTGCCAACACTATGACGACAACTTTTTTCGGACAAAAAATCACCAAAGCGCAAATTTGTTTTTGCATTGATCGCTAACTTAGTAGAGTTGATGAATGGAACAACATTGAACAAATCAAGATGACTATACAAGCCACACACTGTCCTGAAAATTGAAAAATTTGTACTACAAAAAAATCGCATCAAGGATGAACACAAAAAAGACATATTTCAGAAACATAAAGTCCAAAATCAAAAACTTAGTACTCTCATGAGCCTTCAGCATATCCAAAACGCATTCACAACCCAAAAATAAACGTCGCTGTGTATTTCGAAGATGTCAAAACTGAACAAACATTTAGTAGCCAAGACCAGAAGCTCGTGGAAACTACCAATTTGTGACAACTTTATTCAGGCAAAAACATTCCAGCAAAAATTCACTAGTGCAACGACCCCTACCCCAGTAGAATTAAGTAAATGAATAAAAATGAGCACATCAAAATGATAATATCAGCCAGACACTGTGATCAAAAACATTCAAAGACATGGTTCCACAGAAAAAAACTGAAATCAAAAATTCAGCACTCCCAGGTAACATCAACAATTGAAAAATGCATTATCAACACCAAAAAGGCAGCTCTTTCTTTTCAATTTATGAAAACTCAAGGGATGTCTAGTAGTCAGAACCAAAAAGAAAGAAAAACTAGCAGTACTGTGATGACAACTTTTTTCGGATAAAAAATCACCACAGCGCAAATTCGCTTCTGCATTGATCGCCAACTTAGTGGACTTGATGAATCGAACAACATTGAACACATCAAGATGACTATACTAGCCACACAGTCCTGAAAACGAGAAATTTGTACCACAAAAATCGCACCAAGGATGATTACAAAAAAAGACATATTTCAGAAACATAAAGTCCAAAATCAAAACCTTAGTACTCTCATGAGCCTTCAGCACATCCACAACGCATTAATGACCCAAGAAAGCGCCGCTGTGTGTTTCAAAGATGTCGAAACAGAAGAAACTTTCAGAAGCCAAAACCAGAAGCTCGTGGAAACTACCTAGTTGTGACAACTTTTTGCAGGCAAAAACAATCCAGCGCAATTTCAATAGTGCAACGACCACCAACCCAGTATAATTGAATAAATGAATAAAAATGAGCACATCAAAACGATAATATCAGCCAGACACTGTGATCAAAAACTTTCAAAGACATGGTTCCACAGAAAAAAAAAGTGAAATAAAAAAATTAAGCACACCCAGGTAACATCAACAATTGAAAAATGCATTATCAACACCAAAAAGGCAGCTCTTTCTTTCAAATTTATGGAAACTCAAGTAATGTCTGGTAGTCAAGACCAGAAAGAAAAAAAAAACTGCCAGTACAGTGACGACAGATTTTTTCGGACAAAAAATCACCACAGCGCAAATTCGCTTCAGCAACAATCGCTAACCCAGAAGAACTGATGAATGGAACAACAATGAACACATCAAGCTGACTATACTAGCCACACATTGTCCTGAAAAATGAAAAAATTTGTACCAAAAAAACTCGCATCAAGGATGAACACAAAAAAAGACCAAAACATTACGTCTAAAAACAAAAATTTAGTACTCTCATGAGCCTTCAACATATCCACAACGCATTAACAACCCAAGAAAGCGTCGCTGTATAATTCAAAGATGTCAAAACTGAAGAAACATTCATTAGCCAAGACCAGAAGCTAGGGGAAACTACCAATTTGTGACAAATTTTTCGGACAAAAAATCAACACAGCGCAAATTCGTTTGTGCAACGATCGCTAATCCAGAAAAACTGATGAATGGAACAACAATGAACACATCAAAACTTCTTAACTAGCCGCACACTGTCCCGAAAAAATAAAAAAAATTGTACTACAAAAAATCGCATCAAGGATGAACACAAAAAAAGACAGAAACATTACGCCTAAAAACAAAAACTTAGTACTCTCATTAGCCTTCAACATATCCACAACGCAATAACAACCCAAGAAAGCGTCGCTGTATAATTCAAAGATGTCAAAACTGAAGAAACATTCATTAGCCAAGACCAGAAGCTAGGGGAAACTACCAATTTGTGACAATCTTTTCGGACAAAAAATCACCACAGCGCAAATTCGTTTGTGCAACGATCGCTAACCCACTGGAATTGATGAATGGAACAACAATGAACACATCAAGATTTCTTAACTAGCCACACATTGTCCTGAAAAATGAAAAAGTTTGTACCACAAAAAATCGCATCAAGGATGAAACAAAAAAGACAGAAACATTACGTCTAAAAACAAAAACTTAGTACTCTCATGAGCCTTTAACATATCCACAACACAATAACAACCCAAGAAAGCGTCGCTGTATAATTCAAAGATGTCAAAACTGAAGAAACATTCATTAGCCAAGACCAGAAGCTAGGGGAAACTACCAATTTGTGACAAATTTTTCGGACAAAAAATCACCACAGCGCAAATTCGCTTGTGCAACGATCGCTAACCCACTGGAATTGATGATTGGAACAACAATGAACACATCAAGATTTCTTAACTAGCCACACATTGTCCTGAAAAATGAAAAAATTTGTACCACAAAAAATCGCATCAAGGATGAACACAAAAAAAGACAGAAACAATAAGTCTAAAAACAAAAACTTTGTACTCTCATGAGCCTTCAACGTATCCACAACGCATTAACAACCCAAGAAAGCGTCGCTGAATAAATCAAAGATGTCAAAATTGAAGAAACATTCATTAGCCAAGACCAGAAGCTAGTGGAAACTACCAATTTGTGACAAATTCATTGAGACAAGAACTTACCAGCGCATATTCACTGGTGCAAAGACCACTGCCCCAGTAGAATTGAAAAAATTAATAAAAATGAGCACATCAAAATGATAATATCAGCCAGACACTGTGATCAAAAATGGAAAAACTTGTAACGAGAAAAACCGCATCACTGTTAGACACATCAAAAGCCATGATTCTACAGGAAAAAAACTGAAATCAAAGAGTAAGCACTCCCAGGTACTATTGACAAGTAAACAATACATTATCGACCACAAAAAGTCAGCTCTTTCTTTCAAATTTATGAAAACTCAAGTAATGTCTGGTAGTAAAGACCAAAAAGAAAGAAAAACTGCCAGTACAGTGACGACATTTTTTCGGACAAAAAATCACCACAGCGCAAATTCGCTTCAGCAACAATCGCTAACCCAGTAGAGCTGATGATTGGAACAACAATGAACATATCAAGATGACTTAACTAGCCACACAATGTTTGAAAAATTAAAAAATTTGTACCACAAAAGATCGCATCAAGGATGAACTCAAAGAATGACATATTTCAGAAATATAAAGACCAAAATCAATAACTTAGTACTCCCATGAACATTCAGCATACCCAAAACGCATTAAAAACCCAAAAAAGGGTCGCTGTGTATTTCAGAGATGTCAAAACTGAAGAAACTTTCAGTAGCCAAGACGAGAAGCTCGTGGAAACTACCAATTTCTGACAACTTTATTCAATCAAAAACACTCCAGCGCAAATTCGCTAGTGCAACGATCACTACCCCAGTGGAACTGAATAAAAATGAGCACAGCAAAATGATAATATCAGCCAGACACTGTGATCAAAAATGGAAAAATTTGTAACGAGAAAAACCGCATCACTGATAGACACATAAAGAGACATGATTCCAGAAAAAACTGAAATCAAAAACTAAGAACTCACAGGTATCATCAACAAGTAAACAATGCATTATCAACCCCAAAAAGGCAGCTCTGTCTTTCAAATTTATATAAACTCAAGTAATGTCTGGTAGTCAAGACCAAAAAGAAAGACAGACTGCCAGCACTGTGACGACAATTTTTTTTCGGACAAAAAATCACCACAGCGCAAATTCGCTTCATCAAGAATCGCTAACCCAGTAGAATTGATGAATGGAACAACAATGAACACATCAAGACTTCTTAACTAGCCACACACTGTCCCAAAAATGAAAAAATTTGTACCACAAAAAATCGCATCAAGGATGAACACAAAAAAAGACAGAAACATTACGTCTAAAAACAAAAACTTAGTAGTCTCATGAGCCTTCAGCATATCCACAACATATTAACAACGCAAGAAAGCGTCGCTGTATAATTCAAAGATATCAAAACTGAAGAAACATTCAATAGCCAAGACCAGAAGCTAGTGGAAACGACCAATTTGTGACAAATTCATTGAGAAATTCATATTCGCTGGTGCAAAGACCACTGCCCCAGTAGAATTGAAAAAATTAATAAAAATGAGCACATCAAAATGATATTATCAGCCAGAGACTGTGATCAAAAATGGAAAAACTTGTAACGAGAAAAACCGCATCACTGATAGACACATAAAGAGACATGATTCCAGAAAAAAACTGAAATCAAAAACTAAGAGCTCACAGGTACCATCAACAAGTAAACAATGCATTATCAACCCCAAAAAGGCAGCTCTGTCTTTCAAATTTATGAAAACTCAAGTAATGTCTGGTAGTCAAGACCAAAAAGAAAGAAAAACTGCCAGTACAGTGACGACATTTTTTTTCGGACAAAAAATAACCACAGCGCAAATTTGCTTCTGCATTGATCGCTAACTTAGTGAAATTGATGAATGGAACAACAATGAACACATCAGGATGACTATACTAGCCACACACTCTCCTGAAAAATGAAAAATTTGTACCACAAAAAATCGCATCAAGGATGAACACAAAAAAAGACACATTTCAGAAACATTAAATTCCAAAATCAAAACTTAGTACTCCGATGAACCTTCAGCATTACCACAACGCATTAACAACCCAAAAAAAAACGTCGTTGTGTTTTTCAAAGATGTCATAACTGAAGAAACATTCAGTAGCCAAGACCAGAAGCTAGTGGAAACTTCCAATTTGTGATAACTTTATTGAGACAAAAACACTCCAGCGCAAATTCACTAGTTCAACGACCACTATCCCAGTAGATTTGAATAAATGAATAAATATGAGCACATCAAAATGATAATATCAGCCAGACACTGTGATCAAAATTGGAAAAACTTGTACGAGAAAAACCGCATTACTGATAGACATATAAAAAGACATGGTTCCACAAAAAAACTAAAATCAAAATTTAAGCGTTCCCAGGTAACATCAACAATTGAAAGATGCATTATCAACACCAGAAAAGGAGCTCTTTCTTTCAAATTTATGAAAACTCAAGTAATGTCTGGTAGTCAAGACCAAAAAGAAAAAAAAGCTGCCAGTACATTGACGACAATTTTTTTTTCGGACAAAAAAGTCACCACAGCGCAAATTTGCTTCAGCAACAATCGCTAACCCAGTAGAACTGATGAATGGAACAACGATGAACACATGAAGATGGCTTAACTAGCCACACAATATCCTGAAAAGGAAAAATGAAAAAAATTAGTACCACAAAAGATCGCAACAAGGATAAACACAAAAAAAGACATATTTCAGAAAAACAAAGGTGGAAATCAAAACTTAGAGCTCCAATGAACTGTCAACATACCCACAACGCATTAACAACCCCAAAAAACGTCGCTGTGTATTTCAAAGATGTCAAAACTGAAGAAACATTCAGTAGCCAAGACCAGAAGCTAAGGGAAACTACCAATTTGTGACAAATTTTTCGGACAAAAATCACCACAGCGCAAATTCGTTTCTGCAACGATCGCTAACCTACTGGAATTGATGAATGGAACAACAATGAACACATCAAGATTTCTTAACTAGCCACACACTGTCCTGGAATATAAAAAAATTTGTACCACAAAAAATCGCATCAAGGTTTAACACAAAAAACGACATATTTCAGAAACTAAAGTCAAAAATTAAAAACTTAGTATTCCGATAAACCTTCAGCATTATCACAACGCATTAACAACCCAAAAAAACGTCGCTGTGTATTTAAAAGATGTCAAAACTGAACAAACCTTCAGTAGCCAAGACCAGAAGCCAGTGGAAACTACCAATTTGTGACAACTTTATTGAGACAAAAACACTCCAGCGCAATTTCGCTTGTGCAACGACCACTACCCCAGTAAAATTGAATAAATGAATCAAAATGAGCACATTAAAACAATAGTATCAGCCAGACACTGATCGAAAATGGAAAAACTTGTAACGAAAAAAACCGCATCACTGATAGACACATAAAGAGACATGATTCCACAGAAAAAAACTGATACCTAAAAAAAAGCACTCCCAGGTAACATCAACAAGTGAAAAAACATTATCAGCTCTAACTTTCAATTTATGAAAACAACGAATGTCTGACAAAAATCGCCACAGCGCAAATTCGCTTCCGCAACGATCGCTAAGCCACTAGAACTGATGAATGGAACAACAATGAACACATCAAGATGACTTAAATAGCCACAAAATATCCTGAAAAATGAAAAAAAATGTACCACAAAAGATCGCATCAAAGATAAACACAAAAAATGACATATTTCAGAAAAACAAAGGTGGAAATCAAAACTTAGAGCTCCCATGAACTGTCAACATACCCACAACGCATTAACAACCCCAAAAAACGTCGCTGTGTATTTCAAAGATGTCAAAATTGAAGAAACATTTACTAGCCAAGACCAGAAGCTAGTGAAAACTACCAATTTATAACGACAACTTTTTTCAGAAAAAAAAAATCACCGCAGCGCAAATCCGCTTCTGCATCGATCGCTAACCCAGTAGAATTGATGAATGGAACAACATTGAACACATCAAGATGACTTAACTAGCCACACAATGTCCTGAAAAATGAAAAAAAAAAATTGTGCCACAAAAGATCGCATCAAGGATAACACAAAAAATGACATATTTCAGAAAAACAAAGACCAAAATCAAAAACTTAGAACTCCCATGAATTTTCAGCATAACCACAACGCATTAACATCTCAAAAAGAAGGTAACTGTGTATTTCAAAAAGAAACATTCAGTAGCCATGACCAGAAGCTAGTGGAAACTACCATTTTGTGACGACAGTTTTTTCAGACAAAAATCACCACAGCGCATATCCGCTTCTACAACGACCACAACCCCTGTAGAATTGATGAATGGAACAACAATGAATACATCAAGATGACTATACTAGCCACACATTGTCCTGAAAAATGAAAAAAAAAATTGTGCCACAAAAGATCGCATCAAGGATAAACACAAAAAATGACATATTTCAGAAAAACAAAGACCAAAATCAAAAACGCAGAACTCCCATGAACCGTCAGCATAACCAAAACGCATTAACAACCCAAAAAGAACGTCACTGTGTATATCAAAAAGAAATATTCAGTAGCCATGACTAGAAGCTTGTGGAAACTACCAATTTGTGACGACAATTTTTTCGGACAAAAATCACCACAGCGCATATCCGCTTCTACAACGACCACAACCCCTGTAGAATTGATGAATGGAACAACAATGAACACATGAAGATGACTATACTAGCCACACACTGTCCTGAAAAATGAAAAATTTGTGCCACAAAAAAGCGCATCAAAAAACGCATTCAGAAAAACAAAGACCAAAATCAAAAACTTGGAAATCCCATGAACCGTCAGCAAACCAACAACGCATTAACAACCCTAAAAAAACGTCGCTGTATATTTCAAAGATGTCAAAATTGAAGAAACTTTCAGTAGCCATGACCAGAAGCTAGTGGAAACTACCAATTTGAGACGACAACTTTTTCGAACAAAAATCACCACAGCGCAAATCCGCTTCTGCAACGACCACTACCCCAGTATAATTGAATAAATGAATAAAAATGAGCTCATCAAAACAATTATGTCAGCCAGACAGGGATCAAAAATGGAAAAACTTATATCGAGAAAAACCGCATCAATGATAGACACATAAAAAGACATGATTCCGCAGAAAAAAACTGAAATCAAAAACTAAGTTTTCACAGGTACCATTAACAAGTAAAAACGCATTATCAACTCCAAAAAGGTAGCTCTGTCTTTCAAATTTATGAAACTCAAGTAATGTCTGGTAGTCAATACCAAAAAGAAAGAAAAACTGGCAGCACTGTGACGACAACTTTTTTCGGACAAAAAATCACCACAGCGCAAATTTGCTTCTGCATTGATCGCTAACTTAGTGAACTTGATGAATAGAACAACAATGAACATATCAAGATGACTATACTAGCCACACATTCTCCTGAAAATTGAAAAATTTGTACCACAAAAAATCGCATCAAGGATGAACACAAAAAAAGACACATTACAGAAACATTAAATTCCAAAGTCAAAAACTTAGTACTCCTATGAACCTTCAGCATTACCGCAACGCATTAATAACCCAAAAAAACGTCGCTGTGTATTTCAAAGATGTCATAACTGAAGAAACATTCAGTAGCCAAGACCAGAAGCTAGTGGAAACTACCAATTTGTGATAACTTTATTGAGACAAAAACACTCCAGCGCAAATTCACTAGTTCAACGACCACTACCCCAGTAGATTTGAATAAATGAATAAAAATGAGCACATCGAAATGATAATATCAGCCAGAAACTGTGATCAAAATTGGAAAAACTTGTAACGAGAAAAACCGCATTACTGATAGACATATAAAAAGACATGATTCCACAAAAAAAACTAAAATCAAAATTTAAGCGTTCCCAGGTAACATCAACAATTGAAAGATGCATTATCAACACCAGAAAAAGAGCTCTTTCTTTCAAATTTATGAAAACTCAAGTAATGTCTGGTAGTCAAGACCAAAAAGAAACAAAAGCTGCCAGTACATTGACGACAATTTTTTTTTCGGACAAAAAAGTCACCACAGCGCAAATTTGCTTCAGCAACAATCGCTAACCCAGTAGAACTGATGAATGGAACAACGATGAACACATGAAGATGGCTTAACTAGCCACACAATGTCCTGAAAAGGAAAAATGAAAAAAATTAGTACCACAAAAGATCGCAACAAGGATAAACACAAAAAAAGACATATTTCAGAAAAACAAAGGTGGAAATCAAAACTTAGAGCTCCCATGAACTGTCAACATACCCACAACGCATTAACAACCCCAAAAAACGTCGCTGTGTAATTCAAAGATGTCAAAACTGAAGAAACATTCGGTAGCCAAGACCAGAAGCTAAGGGAAACTACCAATTTGTGACAAATTTTTCGGACAAAAATCACCACAGCGCAAATTCGTTTCTGCAACGATCGCTAACCTACTGGAATTGATGAATGGAACAACAATGAACACATCAAGATTTCTTAACTAGCCACACACTGTCCTGGAATATAAAAAAATTTGTACCACAAAAAATCGCATCAAGGTTTAACACAAAAAACGACATATTTCAGAAACTAAAGTCAAAAATTAAAAACTTAGTATTCCGATAAACCTTCAGCATTATCACAACGCATTAACAACCCAAAAAAACGTCGCTGTGTATTTAAAAGATGTCAAAACTGAACAAACCTTCAGTAGCCAAGACCAGAAGCCAGTGGAAACTACCAATTTGTGACAACTTTATTGAGACAAAAACACTCCAGCGCAATTTCGCTTGTGCAACGACCACTACCCCAGTAAAATTGAATAAATGAATCAAAATGAGCACATTAAAACAATAGTATCAGCCAGACACTGATCGAAAATGGAAAAACTTGTAACGAAAAAAACCGCATCACTGATAGACACATAAAGAGACATGATTCCACAGAAAAAAAACTGATACCTAAAAAAAGCACTCCCAGGTAACATCAACAAGTGAAAAAACATTATCAGCTCTAACTTTCAATTTATGAAAACAACGAATGTCTGACAAAAATCGCCACAGCGCAAATTCGCTTCCGCAACGATCGCTAAGCCACTAGAACTGATGAATGGAACAACAATGAACACATCAAGATGACTTAAATAGCCACAAAATATCCTGAAAAATGAAAAAAAATGTACCACAAAAGATCGCATCAAGGATAAACACAAAAAATGACATATTTCAGAAAAACAAAGGTGGAAATTAAAACTTAGAGCTCCCATGAACTGTCAACATACCCACAACGCATTAACAACCCCAAAAAACGTCGCTGTGTATTTCAAAGATGTCAAAATTGAAGAAACATTTACTAGCCAAGACCAGAAGCTAGTGAAAACTACCAATTTATAACGACAACTTTTTTCAGAAAAAAAAAATCACCACAGCGCAAATCCGCTTCTGCATCGATCGCTAACCCAGTAGAATTGATGAATGGAACAACATTGAACACATCAAGATGACTTAACTAGCCACACAATGTCCTGAAAAATGAAAAAAAAATTGTGCCACAAAAGATCGCATCAAGGATAACACAAAAAATGACATATTTCAGAAAAACAAAGACCAAAATCAAAAACTTAGAACTCCCATGAATTTTCAGCATAACCACAACGCATTAACATCTCAAAAAGAAGGTCACTGTGTATTTCAAAAAGAAACATTCAGTAGCCATGACCAGAAGCTAGTGGAAACTACCATTTTGTGACGACAATTTTTTCGGACAAAAATCACCACAGCGCAAATCTGCTTCTACAACGACCACCACCATAGTAGAATTGATGAATGGAACAACAATGAATACATCAAGATGACTATACTAGCCACACATTGTCCTGAAAAATGAAAAATTTGTGCCACAAAAAACCGCATCAAAAAACGCATTCAGAAAAACAAAGACCAAAATCAAAAACTTGGAAATCCCATGAACCGTCAGCAAACCAACAACGCATTAACAACCCTAAAAAAACGTCGCTGAGTATTTCAAAGATGTCAAAATTGAAGAAACTTTCAGTAGCCATGACCAGAAGCTAGTGGAAACTACCAATTTGAGACGACAACTTTTTCGAACAAAAATCACCACAGCGCAAATCCGCTTCTGCAACGACCACTACCCCAGTATAATTGAATAAATGAATAAAAATGAGCTCATCAAAACAATTATGTCAGCCAGACAGGGATCAAAAATGGAAAAACTTATAACGAGAAAAACCGCATCAATGATAGACACATAAAAAGACATGATTCCGCAGAAAAAAACTGAAATCAAAAACTAAGTTTTCACAGGTACCATTAACAAGTAAAAACGCATTATCAACTCCAAAAAGGTAGCTCTGTCTTTCAAATTTATGAAACTCAAGTAATGTCTGGTAGTCAATACCAAAAAGAAAGAAAGACTGCCAGCAATGTGACGACAACTTTTTTCGGACAAAATATCACCACAGCTCAAATTCGCTTCTACAACGATCACTAACCCAGTAGAATTGATGAATGGAACAAAATGAACACATGAAGATGACTATACTAGCCACACACCGTCCTGAAATTGAAAAGTTTGTACCACTAAAAATCGCATCAAGAATGACATATTTCAGAAAAACAAAGACCAAAATCAACTCCCATGAACCGTCAGCAAACTCACTACGCATTAACAACCCTGAAAAAACTTAGCTGTGTATTTCGAAGATGTCAAAATTGAAGAAACATACAGTAGCCATGATCAGAAGCTGGTGGAAACTACCAATTTGTGACGACAACTTTTTTCGGACAAAAATCAACACAGCGCAAATCCGCTTCTGCAACGACCACTAGCCCAGTAGAATTAAATAAATGATGAAAAATGAGCTAATCAAAACAAAAAAAACAGCCGGACACTGTGATCAAAAATGGAAAAACTTGTAACGAGAAAAACCGCATCACTGATAGACACATAAAAAGACATGATTCCACAGAAAAAAAAACTGAAATCAAAAACTAAGCACTCACAGGTACCATTAACAAGCAAACAATGCATTATCAACCCCGAAAAGGCAGCTGTGTCTTTCAAATTTATGAAAACACAAGTAATGTCTGGTAGTCAAGACCAAAAAGAAAGAAAAACTGCCAGTACAGTGACGACAAGTTTTTTCGGACAAAAAATCAGCGCAAATTTGTTTCTGCAACGATCGCTAACCCAATAGAATCGTTGAATGGAACAACAATGAACACTGCAAGAAAATTTAACTATCGACACAATGTCCTGAAATATGACCAGAAGCTAGTAAAAACTACCAATTTGTAACGACAACTTTTTTCGGACAAAAAATCACCACAGCGCAAGTCCGCTTCTGCAACGATCGCTAACCCAGTAGAATTGATGAATGGAACAACAATGAACACATCAAGATGACCTAACGAGCCACACACTGTCCTGAAAAATGAAAAAAAATGTACCACAAAAGATCGCATCAAGGATAAACACAAAAAATGACATATTTCAGAAAAACAAAGACCAAAATCAAAAACTTAGAACTCCTATGAACCGTCCACATAACCAAAACGCATTAACAACCCAAAAAGAACGTCACTGTGTATTTCAAAAAGAAATATTCAGTAGCCATCACCAGAAGCTTGTGGAAACTACCAATTTGTGACGACAATTTTTTCGGACAAAAATCACCACAGCGCAAATCCGCCTCTACAACGACCACTACCCCAGTATAATTGAATAAATGAATAAAAATGAGCTCATCAAAACAATTATGTCAGCCAGACAGGGATCAAAAATGGAAAAACTTATAACGAGAAAAACCGCATCAATGATACACACATAAAAAGACATGATTCCGCAGAAAAAAACTGAAATCAAAAACTAAGTTTTCACAGGTACCATTAACAAGTAAAAACGCATTATCAACTCCAAAAAGGTAGCTCTGTCTTTCAAATTTATGAAACTCAAGTAATGTCTGGTAGTCAATACCAAAAAGAAAGAAAGACTGCCAGCAATGTGACGACAACTTTTTTCGGACAAAAAATCACCACAAATCAAATTCGCTTCTACAACGATCACTACCCCAGTAGAATTGATGAATGGAACAACAATGAATACATGAAGATGACTATACTAGCCACACACCGTCCTGAAATTGAAAAGTTTGTACCACTAAAAATCGCATCAAGAATGACATATTTCAGAAAAACAAAGACCAAAATCAAAAACTTCGAACTCCCATGAACCGTCAGCAAACTCACTACGCATTAACAACCCTGAAAAAACTTGGCTGTGTATTTCGAAGATGTCAAAATTGAAGAAACATACAGTAGCCATGATCAGAAGCTGGTGGAAACTACCAATTTGTGACGACAACTTTTTTCGGACAAAAATCAACACAGCGCAAATCCGCTTCTGCAACGATCGCTAACCCAGTAGAATTGATGAATGGAACAACAATGAACACATCAAGATGACTTAACGAGCCACACACTGTCCTGAAAAATGAAAAAAAAATGTACCACAAAAGATCGCATCAAGGATAAACACAAAAAATGACATGTTTCAGAAAAACAAAGACCAAAATCAAAAACTTAGAACTCCTATGAACCGTCCACATAACCATAACGCATTAACAACCCAAAAAGAACGTCACTGTGTATTTCAAAAAGAAATGTTCAGTAGCCATCACCAGAAGCTTGTGGAAACTACCAATTTGTGACGACAATTTTTTCGGACAAAAATCACCACAGCGCAAATCCGCCTCTACAACGACCACAAACCCTGTAGAATTGATGAATGGAACAACAATCAACACATCAAGATAACTATACTAGCCACACACTGTCCTGAAAAATGAAAAATTTGTACCACAAAAAACCGCATCAAAAAACGCATTCTGAAAAACAAAGACCAAAATCAAAAACTTGGAAATCCCATGAACCATGCCAGTAAACTGCCAATACAGTAAACTGCCAAGGCAGTAAAAAAAACTGCCAGTACAGTGACGACAAGTTTTTTCGGACAAAAAATTAGCGCAAATTTGTTTCTGCAACGATCGCTAACCCAATAGAATCGTTGAATGGAACAACAATGAACACTGCAAGAAAATTTAACTATCGACACAATGTCCTGAAATATGACCAGAAGCTAGTAAAAACTACCAATTTGTAACGACAACTTTTTTCGGACAAAAAATCACCACAGCGCAAATCCGCTTCTGCAACGATCGCTAACCCAGTAGAATTGATGAATGGAACAACAATGAACACATCAAGATGACTTAACGAGCCACACACTGTCCTGAAAAATGAAAAAAAAAATGTACCACAAAAGATCGCATCAAGGATAAACACAAAAAATGACATATTTCAGAAAAACAAAGACCAAAATCAAAAACTTAGAACTCCTATGAACCGTCCACATAACCAAAACGCATTAACAACCCAAAAAGAACGTCACTGTGTATTTCAAAAAGAAATGTTCAGTAGCCAACACCAGAAGCTTGTGGAAACTACCAATTTGTGACGACAATTTTTTCGGACAAAAATCACCACAGCGCAAATCCGCCTCTACAACGACCACAAACCCTGTAGAATTGATGAATGGAACAACAATCAACACATCAAGATAACTATACTAGCCACACACTGTCCTGAAAAATGAAAAATTTGTACCACAAAAAACCGCATCAAAAAACGCATTCTGAAAAACAAAGACCAAAATCAAAAACTTGGAAATCCCATGAACCATCAGCAAACCCACAACGCATTAACAACCCTAAAAAAACGTCGCTGTGTATTTCAAAGATGTCAAAATTGAAGAAACATTCAGTAGCCATGACCAGAAGCTAGTGGAAACTACCATTTTGTGACGACAACTTTTTCGGACAAAAATCACTACAGCGCAAATCCGCTTCTGCAACGACCACTACACCAGTATAATTGAATAAATGAATAAAAATGAGCTCATCAAAACAATTATATCAGCCAGACACGGATCAAAAATGGAAAAACTTATAACGAGAAAAACCGCATCAATGATAGACACATAAAAAGACATGATTCCACAAAAAAAAACTGAAATCAAAAACTAAGCTTTCACAGGTACCATTAACAAGTAAAAACGCATTATCAAGCCCAAAAAGGCAGCTCTGTCTTTCAAATTTATGAAACTCAAGTAATGTCTGGTAGTCAATGCCAAAAAGAAAGAAAGACTGCCAGCAATGTGACGACAACTTTTTTCGGACAAAAAATCACCACAGCTCAAATTTGCTTCTGCATCGCTAACTTAGTGGACTTGATGAATGGAACAACAATGAACACATCAAGATGACTATACTAGCCACACACTGTCCTAAAAATTGAAAAATTTGTACCACAAAAAATCGCATCACGAATTATATATTTTTCAGAAACATAAAAACCAAAATCAAAACCCAGAAATCCAATGAGCCGTCAGCAAATACAAAACGCATTAACATCCCAAAAATGCGTCGCTGTGTATATCAAAGATGTCAAAACTGAAGAAACATTCAGTAGCCAAGACCAGAAGCTCGTGGAAACTACCAATTTGTGACGACAACTTTTTTCGGACAACAAATTACCACAGCTCACACAAAAAGCTACACCCAGGTTGAACACAAAAAGCTACATATTTCAGAAACTAAAGTCTAAAATCAGAAACTTAGTACTCCGATGAACCTTCAGCATTATCACAACGACTTAAAAACCCACAAAAAAGTTGCTGTGTATTTCAAAGATGTCAAAACTGAACAAACATTCAGTAGCCAAGACCAGAAGCTAGTGGAAATACTACCAATTTGTGACAATTTTATTGAGACAAAAACACTCCAGCGCAAATTTGCTGGTGCAACAACCACTACCTCAATAAAGTTGAATAAATGAACAAAAATGAGCACATCAAAACAATAATATCAGCCAGACACTGTGATCAAAAATGGAAAAACTTGTAACGAGAAAAACCGCATCACTTGATAGACTTATAAAGAGACATGATTCCACAGAAAAAACCTGATATCAAAAAACAAGCATTCCCAGGTAACATCAGCAAGTGAAAAAAAAACATTATCAATCCCAAAAAAGCAGCTCTAACTTTCAAATTTATGAAAACAAGGAATGTCTGGTAGTCAAGACCAAAAGGAAAGAAAAACTGCCAGTACTGTGACGACAAATTTTTCGGACAAAAAGTCACCACAGCGCAAATTCGCTTCTGCAACGATCGCTAAACCAGTAGAACTGATGAATGGAACAACAATGAAAACATCAAGATGACTAAACTATCTACACAATGTCCTGAAAATTGAAAAAAATTGTACCACAAAAGATCGCATCAAGGATAAACACAAAAAATGACATTTTTCAAAAAAAAAAACAAAGATCAAAATCAAAATCTTAGAGCTCCCATGAATTGTCAACATACCACCCACAAAGCATTAACAACCAAAAACGTCGCTGTGTATTTCAAAGACGTCAAAATTGAAGAAACATTCAGTAGCCAAGAACAGACGCTAGTGAAAACTACCAATTTTGATGACAAATTTTTTCGGACAAAAAATCATCACAGCGCAGATCCGCTCCTGCAACGATCGCTAACCCAGTAGAATTGATGAATGGAGCAACAATGAACACATCAAGATGACTTAACTAGCCACACAGTGTCCTGAAAAATGAAAAAAAAATTGTACCACAAAAGATCGCATCAAGGATAAACACAAAAAATGACGTATTTCAGAAAAACAAAGAACAAAATCAAAAACCTAGAACTCCCATGAATTGTCAGCATGCCCACAACACATTAACACCCCAAAAACACCGTCGCTGTGTATTTCAAAGATGTCAAAATTGAAGAAACAATCAGTAGCCAAGACTAAAAGCTCGTGGAAACTACCAATTTGTGACGACAACTTTTTCGAACAAAAATCACCACAGCGCAAATCCGCTTCTGCAACGACCACTACCCCAGTATAATTGAATAAATGAATAAAAATGAGCTCATCAAAACAATTATGTCAGCCAGACACTGATCAAAAATGGAAAAACTGAATTGTCAGCATAACACCCACAAAGCATTAACAACCAAAAAACGTCGCCGTGTTTTTCAAAGATGTCAAAATTGAAGAAACATTCAGTAGCCAAGAACAGAAGCTAGTGAAAACTACCAATTTGTGACGACAACTTTTTTCGGACAAAAATCACCACAGCGCAAATCCGCTTCTGCAACGATCGCTAGCCTAGTAGAATTGATCAATGGAACAACAATGAACTCATCAAGATGACTTAACTAGCCACACAATGTCCTGAAAAATTAAAAAATTGTACCACAAAAGATCGCATCAAGGATAAACACAAAAAATGACGTATTTCAGAAAAACGAAGACCAAAATCAAAAACTTAAGCTCCCATGAATTGTCAGCATACCCACAACGCAATAACAACCCCAAAAAAAAACCTTTTTTTTTCGGTCAAAAAATCATCACAGCGCAAATCCGCTTCTGTAACGACCACTACCCCAGTAGAATTGAATAAAGGTTAAAAAAATGAGCAGATCAAAACAATAATATCAACCAGACACTGATCAAAAATGGAAAAAATTGTAACGAGAAAAACCGCATCACTGATAGACACATAAAAAGACATGATTCCACAGAAAAAAACTGAAATCAAAAACTAAGCACTCACAGGTACCATTAACAAGCAAACAATGCATTATCAACCCCAAAAAGGCAGCTGTCTTTCAAATTTATGAAACCTCAAGTAATGTCTGGTAGTCAAAACCAAAAAGAAAGAAAGACTGCCAGCACTGTGACGACAATTTTTTTCGGACAAAAAATCACTTCAGCGCAAATTCATTTCTGCATTGATCACTAACTTAGTAGAAATGAAGAATGGAAAAACAATGAACACATCAAGATTTCTTAACTAGCCAAACACTGTCCTGGAAAGGAAAAAACTTGTATGTCCTTTTGCCACAAAAAAATTGCATCAAGGATGAACACAAAAAAGACAGATTTCAGTAACATAAAAACCAAAGCCGAAACCCAGAAATTCCATGAACCTTCAGAATACCCACAACGCATTGAAAACCCAAAAAAGCGTCGCTGTGTATTTCAGAGATGTCAAAACTGAAGAAACAGTCAGTAGCCAAGACCAGAAGCTAGTGGAAACTACCAATTTGTGACGACAAACTTTTTCGGACATTAAAACCACCACAGCAAAAATCCTCTTCTGCAACGATCGCTAATCCAGTAGAATTGATGAATGGAACAACAATGAACACATCAAGATTTCTTAACTAGCCACACACTGTCCTGAAAAATGAAAAAAAATTGTACCACAAAAAATCGCATCAAGGATGAACACAAAAAACGACCTATTTCAGGAACTAAAGTCCAAAATCAAAAACTTAGTACTCCGATGAACCTCCAGCATTATCACAACGCATTCACAACCCAAAAAAAACGTCGCTGTGTATTTCAAAGATGTCAAAACTGAACAAACCTTCAGGAGCCAAGACCAGAAGCTAATGGAAACTACCAATTTGTGACAATTTTATTGAGACAAAAACACTACAGCGCAAATTCGCTGGTGCGACCACTACATCAGTAGAAATGATTAAATGAATAAAAATAAATACATCAAAACAAAAATATCAGCCAGACACTTTGATCAAAATTGGAAAAACTTGTAACGAGAAAAACCGCATCACTGATAGACACATAAAGAGACATGATTCCACAAAAAAAAACTGATATCAAATAATAAGCACTCCCAGGTAACATCAACAAGTGAAAAAAAACATTATCAAACTCGAGAAGGCAGCTCTAACTTTCAAATTTATGAAAACAAGGAATGTCTGGTAGTCAAGACCAAAAGGAAAGAAAAACTGCCAGTACTGTGACGACAAATTTTTCGGACAAAAAGTCACCACAGCGCAAATTCGCTTCTGCAACGATCGCTAAACCAGTAGAACTGATGAATGGAACAACAATGAAAACATCAAGATGACTAAACTAGCTACACAATGTCCTGAAAATTGAAAAAAATTGTACCACAAAAGATCGCATCAAGGATAAACAAAAAAAATGACATTTTTCAGAAAAACAAAGACCAAAATCAAAAACTTAGAGCTCCCATGAACTGTAAGCATACCACCCATAAAGCATTAAAGACCCAAAAATACGTCGCTGTGTATTTCAAAGATGTCAAAATTGAAGAAATATTCAGTAGCCAAGAACAGAAGCTAGTGAAAACTACCAATTTGTGACGACAAACTTTTTCGGACATTAAAACCACCACAGCAAAAATCCTCTTCTGCAACGATCGCTAATCCAGTAGAATTGATGAATGGAACAACAATGAACACATCAAGATTTCTTAACTAGCCACACACTGTCCTGAAAAATGAAAAAAAATTGTACCACAAAAAATCGCATCAAGGATGAACACAAAAAACGACCTATTTCAGGAACTAAAGTCCAAAATCAAAAACTTAGTACTCCGATGAACCTCCAGCATTATCACAACGCATTCACAACCCAAAAAAAACGTCGCTGTGTATTTCAAAGATGTCAAAACTGAACAAACCTTCAGGAGCCAAGACCAGAAGCTAATGGAAACTACCAATTTGTGACAATTTTATTGAGACAAAAACACTACAGCGCAAATTCGCTGGTGCGACCACTACATCAGTAGAAATGATTAAATGAATAAAAATAAATACATCAAAACAAAAATATCAGCCAGACACTTTGATCAAAATTGGAAAAACTTGTAACGAGAAAAACCGCATCACTGATAGACACATAAAGAGACATGATTCCACAAAAAAAAACTGATATCAAATAATAAGCACTCCCAGGTAACATCAACAAGTGAAAAAAAACATTATCAAACTCGAGAAGGCAGCTCTAACTTTCAAATTTATGAAAACAAGGAATGTCTGGTAGTCAAGACCAAAAGGAAAGAAAAACTGCCAGTACTGTGACGACAAATTTTTCGGACAAAAAGTCACCACAGCGCAAATTCGCTTCTGCAACGATCGCTAAACCAGTAGAACTGATGAATGGAACAACAATGAAAACATCAAGATGACTAAACTAGCTACACAATGTCCTGAAAATTGAAAAAAATTGTACCACAAAAGATCGCATCAAGGATAAACAAAAAAAATGACATTTTTCAGAAAAACAAAGACCAAAATCAAAAACTTAGAGCTCCCATGAACTGTAAGCATACCACCCATAAAGCATTAAAGACCCAAAAATACGTCGCTGTGTATTTCAAAGATGTCAAAATTGAAGAAATATTCAGTAGCCAAGAACAGAAGCTAGTGAAAACTACCAATTTGTGACGACAACTTTTTTCGAATAAAAAATCTTCACAGCGCAAATCCGCTTCTGCAACGATCGCTAACTTAGTAGATTTGATGAAACGAACAACAATGAACACAACATGATGACTCAACTAGCCACAAAATGTCCTGAAAAATGAAAAAAAATTACCACAAAAGATCGCATCAAGGATAAACACAAAAAATGACATCTTTCAGAAAAACAAAGACCAAAATCAAAAACATAGAAATCCCTTGAACCATCAGCATACCCACAACGCATTAGCAACCCAAAAAAAAACGTCGCCCTGAATTTCAAAAATGTCAAAATTGAAGAAACATTCAGTAGCCAAGACCAAAGCTAGTGGAAACTACTAATTTGTGACGATAACTTTTTTCGGCAAAAAATCACCACAGCGCAAATCCGCTTCTGCAACGATCATTTCCCCAGTATAATTGAAAAATTGAATAAAAATGAGCACATCGAAACAATAATGTCAGTCAGACACTGTGATCAAATATGGAAAAACTTGTATTGAGAAAATCCGCATCATTGATAGACACATAAAAAGACATGATTCCACAGAAAAAACTGAAATCAAAAACTAAGCACTCAGAGGTACCATTAACAAGTAAACTATGCATTATCAACCCCTAAAAGGCAGCTCTGTCTTTCTAATTTATGAAAACTCAAGTAGTCAATACCTGAAAGAAAGAAAGACTGCCAGCACTGTGACTACATCTTTTTTCGGACAAAAAATCACCACAGCGCAAATTCGCTTCTGCATTGATCGCTAACTTAGTAGACTTGATGAATGAATCAACAATGAACAGATCAAGATGACTATACTAGCCACACACTGTCCTGAAAAATGAAAAAAATGTACCACAAAAATCGCATCAAGGATGAACACAAAAAAAGACATATTTCAGAAAACAAAGACCAAAATCAAAAACATACAACTCCCATGAACGGTCAGCTTACCCACAACGCATTAGCAACTCAAAAAAAATTGTTGCTGTGTATTTCAAAGATGTCAAAAATGAAGAAACATTCAGTAGCCAAGATCAAAAGCTAGTGGAAACTACCAATTTGTGACGACAATTTTTTTCGGACAAAAAATCACCACAGCGAAAAACGGCTTCTGCAACTACCACTAACCCAGTATATTTGAATGAATGAAAAAAAAATGAGCACATCAAAACACTAATATCAGCCAGACAATGTGATCAAAAATGGAAAAACTTGTAATGAGAAAAACCGCATCACTGATAGACACATAAAAAGACATGATTCCACAGAAAAAGGCAGCTTCTGCAACGATCGCTAACCTAGTAGATTTGATGTAAGGAAAAACAATGAACACATCAAGATAACTTCACTAGCCACAAAATGTCCGGAAAATTGAGAAAAATTTTACCACAAAAGATCGCATCAAGGATAAACACAAAAAACGACATATTTCAGAAAAGCAAAGACCAAAATCAAAAACTTAGAGCTCCCATGAAGCGTCAGCATACCCACAACGCATTAACAACCCAAAAAAAACGTCGCTGTGTGTTTTAAAGATGTCAAAATTGAAGAAACATTCATTTGCTAAGACCAAAAGCTAGTGGAAACTACCAATTTGTGACGATAACATTTTTCGGACAAAAAATCACCACAGCGCAAATCCGCTTCTGCAACGACCACTACCCCAGTAGAATTGAATAAATGAAAAAAAATGAGCACATAAAAACAATAATATCAGCCAGACACTGTGATCAAAAATGGAAAAACTTGTAATGAGAAAAACCGCATCACTGATAAACACATAAAAAGACATGATTCCACAGAAAAAACTGAAATCAATAACTAAGCACTCACAGGTACTATTAACAAGTAAACTATGCATTATCAACCCCTAAAAGGCAGCTCTGACTTTCAAATTTATGAAAACTCAAGTAATGCCTGGTGGTCATTACCAAAAAGAAAGAAAGACTGCCAGCACTGTGACGACAACTTTTTTTGAACAAAAAATCACCACAGCGCAAATTCGCTTTTGCAACGATCGCTAACTCTGTAGAACTGATAAATGGAACAACAATGAAAACATCAAGATGACTTAACTAGCCACACAATGTCCTGGAAAATGAAAAAACTGTACCACAAAAGATCGCATCAAGGATAAACACAAAAGACCGCATCAAGGTTAAACACAAAAAATGTCATATTTCAGAAACAAAAAGACCAAAATCAAAAACTTAGAGCTCCCATGAACTATCAGAATACCCACAATACAATAACAACCCAAGAAATTGTCGCTGTGTAATTCATTTCAAAGATGTCAAAACTGAAGAAACATTCAGTAGCCAAGACCAGAAGCTAGTTGAAACTACCGATTTGTGACGACAACTTTTTTCGGAAAAAAAAATCGCCACAGCGCAAATCCGCTTCTACAATTATCGCTAATCCAGTAGATTTGATGAATTGACAACAATGAACACATCAAGATGACTTAACTAGCTACACAATGTCCTGAAAAATGAAAAAAAAATTGTACCACAAAAGATCGCATCAAGAATAAACACAAAAAATGACATATTTTAGAAAAACAAGAACCAAAATCAAAAACTTAGAAATGCCATGAACTGTCAGCATACCCACAACGCTTTAACAGCCAAAAAAAAACGTCGCTGTGTATTTCAAAGATGTCAAAATTGAAGAAACCTTCAGTAGCCAAGACCAGAAGCTAGTGGAAACTACCAATTTAAGACGACAACTTTTTTCGGACAAAAAAAACACCAGAGCGCAAATCCGTTTCTGCAACAATCGCAAACCCAGTAGAATTGATGAATGGAACAACAATGAACATATTAAGATTTCTTAACGAGCCACTCACTGTCCTGGAAAATGAAAAAATTTGTACCACAAAAGATCGCATCAAGGATAAACACAAAAAATGACAAATTTCAGAAAACCAAAGACCAAAATCAAAAACTTAGAAATTTCATGAACCGTCAGCATACCCACAACGCTTTAACAGCCCAAAAAAAACGTCGCTGTGTATTTCAAAGATGTCAAAATGGAAGAAACCTTCAGTAGCCAAGACCAGAAGCTAGTGGAAACTACCAATTTGTGACGACAACTTTTTTCGGACAAAAAAATCACCACAGCGCAAATCCGCTTCTGCAACGACCACTTCCCCATTAGAAATGAACAAATGAATAAAAATGAGCACATCAAAACAATAATATCAGCCAGACACTGTGATCAAAAACGGAAAAACTTGTAATGAGAAAAACCGCATCAATGATAGACACATAAAAAGACATGATTCCAAAAAAAAATGAAATCAAAAACTAAGCAAACACAGGTACCATTAACAAGTAAGATATGCATTATCAACCCCTAAAAGGCAGCTCTGTCTTTCAAATTTATGAAAACTCAAGTAATGTCTGGTAGTCAATGCCAAAAAGAAAGAAAGACTGCCAGCACTGTGACAATTTTTTTCGGACAAAAAATCACCACAGCGGAAATTAGCTTCTGCATTTACCGCTAGATTAATAGACTTGATGAATGGAACAACAATGAACATAACAAGATGGCTATACTAGCCACGCACTGTCCTGAAAAATGAAAAATTTGTACCAGAAAAAATCGCATCAAGGATGAACACAATAAAGACATATTTCAGAAACATAAAGTCCAAAATCAAAAACATAGTACTCCGATAAACCTGCAGCATTACGACAACGTATTAACAACCCAAAAAAAACGTCGCTGTGTATTTCAAAGATATCAAAACTGAAGAAACATTCAGTAGCCAAGACCAGAAGCTAGTGGAAACTACCAATTTGTGATAACTTTATTGAGACAAAAACACTCCAGCGCAAATTCACTGGTGCAACGACCACTACCCCAGTAGATATGAATAAATGAATAAAAATGAGCACATCAAAATGATAATATCAGCCAGACACTGTGATCAAAAATGGAAAAACTTGTAACGAGAAAAACCGCATCACTGATAGACACATAAAAAGACATGATTCAACAGAAAAAACTGAAATCAAAAACTAAGCACTCACAGGTACCATTAAAAGGTAAAAAATGCATTATCAACCCCATAAAGGCAGCTCTGTCTTTTAAATTTATAAAAACTCAAGTAATGTCTAGTAGTCAGTACCAAAAAGAAAGAAAGACTGCCAGCACTGTGACGACAACCTTTTTTGGACAAAAAATCATCTCAGCGCAAATTCACTTCTGCATTGATCACTAACCTAGTAGACTTGATGAATGGAACAACAATGAACACATCAAGATGACTATACTAGCCATACACTGTCCTGAAAAATGAAAAAACTGTACCACAAAAGATCGCATCAAGGATAAACACAAAAAATGACATATTTCAGAAACACAAAGACCAAAATCAAAAACTAAGAACTCCTATGAGCCACAACGCATTAATAACCCAAAAAAACGTCGCCGTTTTTTCCAAAGATGTCAAAATTGAAGAAACATTTAGTAGTCAAGACCAGAAGCTAGTGGAAACTACCAATTTGTGATAACTTTATTGAGACAAAAACACTCCAGCGCAAATTCACTAATGCAATGACCACTACCCTAGTAGAATTGAATAAATGAATAAAAAGGAGCACATCAAAAAGGTAATATCAGCCAGACACTGTGATCAAAAATGGAAAAAAAATTGTAATGAGAAAAACCGCATTACTGATAGACACATAACAAGACATGATTCCACAGAAAAAAACTGAAATCAAAAACTAAGTACTCACAGGTACCATTAAAAGGTAAAAAATGCATTATCAACCCCAAAAAGGCAGCTCTGTCTTTTATATTTATGAAAACTCAAGTAATGTCTGGCAGTCAATACCAAAAAGAAAGAAAGACTGCCAGCACTGTGACGACAAATTTTTTCGGACAAAAAATCACCACAGCGCAAATTCACTTCTGCAACGATCGCTAAACCAGTAGAACTGATGAATGGAACAACAATGAACACATCAAGTTGACTTAACTAGCCACACGATGTCCTGAAAAATGAAAAAACTGTACCACAAAAGATCGCATCAAGGATAAACACAAAAAATGACATATTTCAGAAACACAAAGACCAAAATCAAAAACTAAGAACTCCTATGAGCCACAACGCATTAACAACCCAAAAAAACGTCGCCGTTTTTTCCAAAGATGTCAAAATTGAAGAAACATTTAGTAGTCAAGACCAGAAGCTAGTGGAAACTACCAATTTGTGATAACTTTATTGAGACAAAAACACTCCAGCGCAAATTCACTGGTGCAACGACCACTACCCCAGTAGAATTGAATAAATGAATAAAAATGAGCACATCAAAATGATAATATCACCCAGACACTGTGATCAAAAATGGAAAAACTTGTAACGAGAAAAACCGTATCACTGATAGACACATAAAAAGACATGATTCCACAGCAAAAACTGAAATCAAAAACTAAGCACTCACAGGTACCATTAAAAGGTAAAAAACGCATTATCAACCCCAAAAAGGCAGCTCTGTCTTTTAAATTTATAAAAACTCAAGTAATGTCTAGTAGTCAGTACCAAATAGAAAGAAAGACTGCCAGCACTGTGACGACAACCTTTTTCGGACAAAAAATCACCTCAGCGCAAATTCGCTTCTGCATTGATCACTAACTTAGTAGACTTGATGAATGGAACAACAATGAACACATCAAGATGACTATAGTAGCCACACACTGTCCTTAAAAATGAAAAAACTGTACCACAAAAGATCGCATCAAGGATAAACACAAAAAATGACATATTTCAGAAACATAAAGACCAAAATCAAAAATTTAGTACTCCGATGAACCTTCAGCATTACCACAACGCATTAACAACCCAAAGAAACGTTGCTGTGTATTTAAAAGATGTCAAAACTGAAGAAACATTCAGTAGCCAAGACCAGAAGCTAGTGGAAACTACCAATTTGTGACGACAACTTTTTTCGGACAAAAAATCACCACAGCGCAAATCCGCTTCTGCAACGATCGCTAACCCAGTAGAATTGATGAATGGAACAACAATGAACATATTAAGATTTCTTAACTAGTCACACACTGTCCTGAAAAATGAAAAAAAAATTGTACCACAAAAAATCGCATCAAGGCTGAACATAAAAAAGACACTTTTCAGAAATACAAAGAATAAAATCAAAAAATTTGTACTCCTATGAGCCTTCAGCATACCCACAACTAATTAACCACCCAAAAATTTGTCGTTGTGTATTTCAAAGATCTCAAACTGAAGAAACATTCAGTAGCCAAGACCAGAAGCTAGTGGAAACTACCAATTTGTAACGACAACTTTTTTCGGACAGAAAATCACCACAGCTCAAATCCACTTCTGCAACGATCGCTAAGCCAGTAGAATTGATGAATGGAACAAAAATGAACACATCAAGATTTCTTAACTAGCCACACACTTTCCTCAAAATGAAAAAACATTGTACCACAAAAAATCGCATCAAGGATGAACATAAAAAAGACATACTTCAGAAACATAAATACCAAAATCGATACCCAGAGCTCCCATGAACTAGCAGCAGATCCACAGCGCATTAACAAACCAAAAAAGAGTCGCTGTGTGTTTCAAAGATGTGAAAACTGGAGAAAACTTCAGTAGCCAAGACCAGAAGCTAGTGGAAACTACCAATTTGTGATAACTTTATTGAGACAAAACACTCCAGCGCAAATTCACTAGTGCAACGACCACTACCCCAGTAGTTTTGAATAAATGAATAAATATGAGCACATCGAAATGATAATATCAGCCAGAAACTGTGATCAAAATTGGAAAAACTTGTAACGAGAAAAACCGCATCACTGATAGACACATAAAAAGACATGATTCCACAGAAAAAAACTGAAATCAAAAAACTAAGCACTCACAGGTACCATTTACAGGTTAAAAATGCATTATCAACCCCAAAAAGGCAGCTCTGTCTTTCAAATTAAAAAAAAATCAAGTAATGTCTAGTAGTCAGTACCAAAAAGAAAGAAAGACTGCCAGCACTGTGACGACAACCATTTTTGGAAAAAAAATCACCACAGCGCAAATTCGCTTCTGCATTGATCAATAATCTATTAGACTTGATGAATCGAACAACAATGAACACATCAAGATGACTATACTAGCCACACAATGTCCTGCAAAATGAAAAATTTGTACCACAAAAAATCGCATCAAGGATGAACACAAAAAAAGACATATTTCAGAAACATAAAGGTCAAAATCAAAAACTTAGTACTCCGATGAACCTTCAGCATTACCACAACGCATTAACAAACCAAAAAAACGTTGCTGTGTATTTCAAAGATGTCAAAACTGAAGAAACATTCAGTAGCCAAGACCAGATGCTAGTGAAAACTACCAATTTGTGACACAAAATTTTTCGGACAAAAAATCACCACAGCGCAAATCCGCCTCTGCAACGATCGCTAACCTAGTAAAATTGATGAATAGAACAACAAGGAACATAATAAAATTTCTTAACTAGTCACACACTGTCCTGAAAATGAAAAAAAAATTACCACAAAAAACCGCATCAAGGATGGAACATATTTCAGAAAAGACATATTTCAGAAACATAAATACCAAAATCAAAACGCAGAGCTCCCATGAACCGTCATCAGATCCACAGTGTATTAACAACCCAAAAAAGCGTCGCTGTGTATTTCAAAGATGTGAAAACTGGAGAAACCTTCAGTAGCCAAGACCAGAAGCTAGTGGAAACTACCAATTTGTGATAACTTTATTGAGACAAAACACTCCAGCGCAAATTCACTATTGCAACGACCACTACCCCAGTAGAATTGAATAAATGAATAAAAATGAGCACATCAAAATCATAACATCAGCCAGAGACTGTGATCAAAAATGCAAAAACTTGTAACGAGAAAAACCGCATCACTGATAGACACATAAAAAGACATGATTCCACAGAAAAAACTGAAATCAAAAACAAAGCATTCACAGGTACCATTTACAGGTGAAAAATGCATTATCAACCCCAAAAAGGCAGCTCTATCTTTCAAATTTAAAAAAAACTCAAGTAATGTCTAGTAGTCAGTACCAAAAAGAAAGAAAGACTGCCAGCACTGTGACGACAACCTTTTTCGGACAAAAAATCACCTCAGCGCAAATTCGCTTCTGCATTGATCACTAACTTAGTAGACTTGATGAATGGAACAACAATGAACACATCAAGATGACTATAGTAGCCACACACTGTCCTTAAAAATGAAAAAACTGTACCACAAAAGATCGCATCAAGGATAAACACAAAAAATGACATATTTCAGAAACATAAAGACCAAAATCAAAAATTTAGTACTCCGATGAACCTTCAGCATTACCACAACGCATTAACAACCCAAAGAAACGTTGCTGTGTATTTAAAAGATGTCAAAACTGAAGAAACATTCAGTAGCCAAGACCAGAAGCTAGTGGAAACTACCAATTTGTGACGACAATTTTTTTCGGACAAAAAATCACCACAGCGCAAATCCGCTTCTGCAACGATCGCTAACCCAGTAGAATTGATGAATGGAACAACAATGAACATATTAAGATTTCTTAACTAGTCACACACTGTCCTGAAAAATGAAAAAAAAATTGTACCACAAAAAATCGCATCAAGACTGAACATAAAAAAGACACTTTTCAGAAATACAAAGAATAAAATCAAAAAATTTGTACTCCCATGAGCCTTCAGCATACCCACAACTCATTAACCACCCAAAAATTTGTCGTTGTGTATTTCAAAGATCTCAAACTGAAGAAACATTCAGTAGCCAAGACCAGAAGCTAGTGGAAACTACCAATTTGTAACGACAACTTTTTTCGGACAGAAAATCACCACAGCTCAAATCCACTTCTGCAACGATCGCTAAGCCAGTAGAATTGAGGAATGGAACAAAATTGAACACATCAAGATTTCTTAACTAGCCACACACTTTCCTCAAAAATGAAAAAACATTGTACCACAAAAAATCGCATCAAGGATGAACACAAAAAAGACATACTTCAGAAAAATAAATACCAAAATCAAAACCCAGAGCTCCCATGAACTAGCAGCAGATCCACAGCGCATTAACAAACCAAAAAAGAGTCGCTGTGTGTTTCAAAGATGTGAAAACTGGAGAAAACTTCAGTAGCCAAGACCAGAAGCTAGTGGAAACTACCAATTTGTGATAACTTTATTGAGACAAAACACTCCAGCGCAAATTCACTAGTGCAACGACCACTACCCCAGTAGAATTGAATAATTGAATAAAATTGAGCACATCAAAATGATAACATCAGCCAGACACTGTGATCAAAAATGCAAAAAATTGTAACGAGAAAAACCGCATCACTGATAGACACATAAAAAGACATGATTCCACAGAAAAAAACTGAAATCAAAAAACTAAGCACTCACAGGTACCATTTACAGGTGAAAAATGCATTATTAACCCCAAAAAGGCAGCTCTGTCTTTCAAATTAAAAAAAAATCAAGTAATGTCTAGTAGTCAGTACCAAAAAGAAAGAAAGACTGCCAGCACTGTGACGACAACCGTTTTTGGAGAAAAAAAAATCACCACAGCGCAAATTCGCTTCTGCATTGATCAATAATCTATTAGACTTGATGAATCGAACAACAATGAACACATCAAGATGACTATACTAGCCACACAATGTCCTGAAAAATGAAAATTTGTACCACAAAAAATCGCATCAAGGATGAACACAAAAAAAGACATATTTCAGAAACATAAAGGTCAAAATCAAAAACTTAGTACTCGGATGAACCTTCAGCATTACCACAACGCATTAACAAACCAAAAAAACGTTGCTGTGTATTTCAAAGATGTCAAAACTGAAGAAACATTCAGTAGCCAAGACCAGAAGCTAGTGAAAACTACCAATTTGTGACGACAAATTTTTTCGGACAACAAATCACCACAGCGCAAATCCGCCTCTGCAACGATCGCTAACCCATTAAAATTGATGAATAGAACAACAAGGAACATATTAAAATTTCTTAACTAGTCACACACTGTCCTGAAAATGAAAAAAAAAATTACCACAAAAAACCGCATCAAGGATGGAACATATTTCAGAAAAGACATATTTCAGAAACAAAACTACCAAAATCAAAACGCAGAGCTCCCATGAACCGTCATCAGATCCACAGCGTATTAACAACCCAAAAAAGCGTCGCTGTGTATTTCAAAGATGTGAAAACTGGAGAAACCTTCAGTAGCCAAGACCAGAAGCTAGTGGAAACTACCGATTTGTGATAACTTTATTGAGACAAAACACTCCAGCGCAAATTCACTAGTGCAACGACCACTACCCCAGTAGAATTGAATAAATGAATAAAAATGAGCACATCAAAATCATAACATCAGCCAGAGACTGTGATCAAAAATGCAAAAACTTGTAACGAGAAAAACCGCATCACTGATAGACACATAAAAAGACATGATTCCACAGAAAAAAACTGAAATCAAAAACAAAGCACTCACAGGTACCATTTACAGGTGAAAAATGCATTATCAACCCCAAAAAGGCCGCTCTATCTTTCAAATTTAAAAAAACTCAAGTTATGTCTAGTAGTCAGTACCAAAAAGAAAGAAATACTGCCAGCACTGTGACGACAACCTTTTTTGGAAAAAAAAATCACCACAGCGCAAATTCGCTTCTGCATTGATCAATAATTTATTAGACTTGTTGAATGGAACAACAATGAACACATCAAGATGACTATACTAGCCACACAATGTCCTGAAAAATGAAAAATTTGTACCACAAAAAATCGCATTTTAGGATGAACACAAAAAAAGACATATTTCAGAAACATAAAGGTCAAAATCAAAAACTTAGTACTCCGATGAACCTTCAGCATTACCACAACGCATTAACAAACCAAAAAATTGTTGCTGTGTATTTCAATGATGTCAAAACTGAAGATACAATCAGTAGCCAAGACCAGAAGCTAGTGAAAACTACCAATTTGTGACGACAACTTTTTTTGGGACAAAAAATCACCACAGCGCAAATCCGCTTCTGCAACTATCGCTAACCCAGTAAAATTGATGAATAGAAAAACAAGGAACATATTAAAATTTCTTAACTAGTCACACACTGTCCTGAAAATGAAAAAAAAAATTACCACAAAAAACCGCATCAAGGATGGAACAGAAAAAAGACATATTTCAGAAACATAAACACCAAAATCAAAACACAGAGCTCCCATGAACCGTCATCAGATCCACAGCGTATTAACAACCCAAAAAAGCGTCGCTGTGTATTTCAAAGATGTGAAAACTGGAGAAACATTCAGTAGCCAAGACCAGAAGCTAGTGGAAACTACCAATTTGTGATAACTTTATTGAGACAAAAACACTCCAGCTCAAATTCACTAGTGCAACGACCACTACCCCAGTAGAATTGAAAAAATGAATTAAAATGAGCATATCAAAATGATAACATCAGCCAGAGACTGTGATCAAAAATGGAAAAACTTGTAACGAGAAAAACCGCATCACTGATAGACACATAAAAAGACATGATTCCACAGAAAAAACTGAAATCAAAAACTAAGCTCTCGCAGGTATCATTAACAGGTAAATAATGCATTATCACCCCCAAAAAGGCAGCTTTGTCTTTCAAATTTATAAAAACTCAAGTAATGTCTAGTAGTCAGTACCAAAAAGAAATAAAGACTGCCAGCACTGTGACGACAACCTTTTTCGGAAAAAAATCACCACAGCGCAAATTTGCTTCTGCATTGATCACTAACCCAGAAGAATTGATGAATGGAACAACAATTAACACATCAAGATGACTATACTAGTCACACACTGTCCTGAAAAATGAAAAATTTGTACCACAAAAAATCGCATCAAGGCTGAACACAAAAAAGCCCATATTTCAGAAATATAAAAACCAAAATCCAAAACATAGTACTCCGATGAACCTTCAGTATTACCACAACGCATTAACAAACCAAAAAAACGTTGCTGTGTATTTCAAAGATGTAAAAACTGAAGAAACATTCAGTAGCCAAGACCAGAAGCTAGTGGAAACTACCAATTTGTGACAACAACTTTTTTCGGACAAAAAATCAGCACAGCGCAAATCCGCTTCTGCAAACGATCGCTAACCTAGTAGAATTGATGAATGGAACAACAATGAACACATCAAGATGACTATACTAGCCACACAATGTCCTGCAAAATGAAAAATTTGTACCACAAAAAATCGCATCAAGGATGAACACAAAAAAAGACATATTTCAGAAACATAAAGGTCAAAATCAAAAACTTAGTACTCCGATGAACCTTCAGCATTACCACAACGCATTAACAAACCAAAAAAACGTTGCTGTGTATTTCAAAGATGTCAAAACTGAAGAAACATTCAGTAGCCAAGACCAGAAGCTAGTGGAAACTACCAATTTGTGACGACAACTTTTTTCGGACAAAAAATCTCTACAGCGCAAATCCGCTTCTGCAACGATCGCTAACACAGTAGTATTGATGAATGGAACAATTATGAACATGTTAAGATTTCTTAACTAGTCACACACTGTCCTGAAAAATGAAAAAAAATTGTACCACAAAAAATCGCATCAAGGATGGAACATAAAAAAGACATATTTCAGAAACAAATATTTCAAAATCAAAACCCAGAGCTCTTATGAACCATCAGCAGTTCAATAATGCATTAACAGCCCAAAAAAGTGTCGCTGTGTATTTGAAGGATTCGAAAACTGGAGAAACATTCAGTAGCCAAGACGAGAAGCTAGTGGAAACTACCAATTTGTGGTAGCTTTATTGAGACAAAAACACTCCAGCGCAAATTCACTATTGCAATGAGTAATAACTCAGTAGAATTGAATAAAAGTATAAAAATGTCACATCAAAATGATAATATCAGCCAGACAGTGATCAAAAATTGAAAAACTTGTAACGAGAAAAACCGCATCACTGATAGACACATAAAAAGACATGATTCCACAGAAAAAAACTGATATAAAAAACTAAGCACTCACAGGTACCATTAACAAGTAGACAGTGCATTATCAATCCCAAAAACAGCAGCTCTGTCTTGCAAATTTATGAAAACTCAAGTAATGTCTGGTAGTCAATACCAAAAAGAAAGAAAGACTGCCAGCACTGTGACGACAACTTTTTTCGGACAAAAAATCACCACAGCGCAAATTCCCTTCTGCATTGATTGCTAACCCAGTAGAATTGCTAACCCATTGATTGCTAACCATCAGCAGTTCAACAATGCATTAACAGCCCAAAAAAGCGTCGCTGTGTATTTGAAGGATTCGAAAACTGGAGAAACATTCAGTAGCCAAGACGAGAAGCTAGTGGAAACTACCAATTTGTGGTAGCTTTATTGAGACAAAAACACTCCAGCGCAAATTCACTATTGCAATGAGTAATAACTCAGTAGAATTGAATAAAAGTATGAAAATGAGCACATCAAAATGATAATATCAGCCAGACAGTGATCAAAAATGGAAAAACTTGTAACGAGAAAAACCGCATTACTGATAGACACATCAAAAGACATGGTTCCACAAAAAAAAAACTGAAATCAAAAACTAAGCGCTCACAGGTATCATTCACAAGTAAACAATGCATTATCAACCTCAAAAAGGCAGCTCTGTTTTTCAAATTTATGAAAACTTAAGTAATGTCTGGTAGTCAAAACCAAAAAGAAAGAAAGATGCCAGCACTGTGACGACAACTTTTTTCGGACAAAAAATCTCCACAGCGCAAATTCGCTTCTGCATTGATCGCTAACTTAGTAGACTTGATGAATGGAACAACCATGAACACATCAAGATGACTATACTAGCCACACACTGTCCTGAAAAATGAAAAATTTGTACCACAAAAAATCACATCAAGGCTGAACACAAAAAAACCCACATTTCAGAAATATAAAAACCAAAATGCAAAACTTAGTACTCCGATGAACCTTCAGCATTACAGCAACGCATTAACAACCCAAAAAAAACGTCGCTGTGTATTTCAAAGATGTCAAAACTGAAGAAACATTCAGTAGCCAAAGCCAAGACCAGACGATAGTGGAAACTAACAATTTTTGAAAACTTTAATGAGACAAAAACACTCCAGCGCAAAATCACTAGTGCAAAGACCACTACCCCAGTAGAATTGAATAAATGGAAAAAAAAGAGTAAATCAAAATGATAATATCAGCCAGACCTTAATATCAAAAATGGAAAAACTTGTAACGAGAAATACCGCATTACTGATAGACACATCAAAAGACATGGTTCCACAGAAGATAAAACTGAAATCAAAAACTAAGCACACAGGTACCATTACCAAGTGAACAATGCATTATCAACCCCAAAAAGGCAACTCTGTCTTTCAAATTTATGAAAACTCAAGTAATGTCTGGTACTTAAAACCAAAAAGAAAGAAAGACTGCCAGCACTGTGACGTTAACTTTTTTCGGACAAAAAATCACCACAACTCAAATTCGCTTCTGTATTGATCGCTTACTTAGTAGAATTGATGAATGGAACAACAATGAACACATCAAGATGACTATACTAGCCATACACTGTCCTGAAAAATTAAAAATTTGTACCACAAAAAATCGCATCAAGGATGAACACAAAAAAAAACATATTTCAGATACATATGATCCAAAATCAAAAACTTAGTACTCCGAAGAACGTTCAGCATGACCACAACGCTTTAACAACCAAAAAAAAAGATCTTTGTGTATTTCAAAGATGTCAAAACTGAAGAAACATTCAGTAGCCAAAGCCAAGACCAGACGCTAGTGGAAACTACCAATTTGTGATAACTTTATTGAGACAAAAATACTCCAGCATAAAAAAATCATTAGTGCAACGACCACTACCCCAGTAGAATTGAAAAAATGAATAAAAATGAGCACATCAAAATGATAATATCAACCAGACCTTAATATCAAAAATGGAAAAACTTGTAACGAGAAAAACGGCATCACTGATAGACAGATAAAAAGACATGATTCCACAGAAAAAACTGAAATCAAAAACTAAGCACTCACAGGTACCATTAACAAATAAACAATGCATTATCAACCCCAAAAAGACAGCTCTCTTTCAGTTTTATGAAAACTCAAGTAATGTCTGGTAGTCAATACCAAAAAGAAAGAAATACTGCCAGCACTGTGACGACAATTTTTTTCGGACAAAAAATCACCACAGCGCAAATTCGCTTCCGCATTGATCGCTAACTTAATAGACTTGGCGAATGAAATAACAATGAACACATCAAGATGACTATACTAGCCACACACTGTCCTGAAAAATGAAAAGTTTGTACAAAAAATCTCATCAATGATGAACACAAAAAAACCCATATTTCAGAAACATAAAGTCCAAAATCAAAAACTTTGTACTCCGACGAATCTTCAGCTTTACCACAACGCATTAACAAGCCAAAAAAACGTCGCTGTGTATTTCAAAGATGTCAAAACTGAAAAAACATTCAGTAGCCAAGACCAGACGCTAGTGGAAACTACCAATTTGTGATAACTTTTTTGAGACAAAAACACTCCAGCGCAAATTCACTAGTGCAACGACCACTACCCAAGTAGAATTGGATAAATGGAAAAAAAAGGAGCACATCAAAAAGATAATATCAGCAAGACACAAAGATCAAAAGTGGAAAAACTTGTAACGAGAAAAACCGCATTACTGATAGACACATCAAAAGACATGTTTCCCAAGAAAAAAAAACTGAATCAAAAGGTAAGCACTCACAGGTACCATTAACAAGTAAACAATGCATTATCAACCCCAAAAAGGCAGCTCTGTCTTTCAAATTTATGAAAACTCAAGTAATGTCTGGTAGTCAAAACCAAAAAGAAAGAAAGACTGCCAGCACTGTGACGACAACTTTTTTCGGACAAAAAATCACCACAGCGCAATTTCGCTTCTGAATTGATCGCTAGATTAGTTGACTTGATGAATGGAACAATCATGAACACATCAAGATGACTATACTAGCCACACACTGTCCTGAAAAATGAAAAATTTGTAACACAAAAAATCGCATCAAGGCTGAACACACAAAAAACCGTATTTCAGAAACATAAATACCAAAATCCAAAACTTAGTACTCCGATGAACCTTCAGCATTACCACAACGCATTAACAACCCAAAAAAACGTCGCTGTATATTTCAAAGAATTCAAAACTGAAGATACATTCAGTAGCCAAAGCCAAGACCAGACGATAGTGGAAACTACCAATTTGTGATAACTTTAATGAGACAAAAATACTCCAGCGCAAAATTTTTAGTGCAACGACCACTACCCCAGTAGAATTGAATAAATGAACAAAAATGAGCACATCAAAATGATAATATCAGCCAGACACTGATCAAATATGGAAAAACTTGTAACGAGAAAAACCGCATCACTCATAGACAGATAAAAAGACATGATTCCACAGAAAAAACTGAAATCAAAAACTAAGCACTCACAGGTACCATTAGTAAATAAACAATACATTATCAACCCCAAAAAGGCAGTTGTCTTTCAATTTTATGAAAACTCAAGTAATGTCTGGTAGTCAATACCAAAAAGAAAGAAAGACTGCCAGCACTGTGACGACAATTTTTTTCGGACAAAAATCACCACAGCGCAAATCGCCTCTCAAATGATGGCTAACCCAGTAGAATGGATGAATCGAACAACAATGAACGCATCAAGTTTTCTTAACTAGCCACACACTGTCCTGAAAAATGAAAAAAACTTGTACCACAAAAAATCGCATCAAGGATGAACACAAAAAAAAGCAATATTTCAGAAAAATAAAAACCAAAATCAAAATTCAGAACTCCCATGAATTGTCAGCATATCCACAACGCAATAACAACCCAAAAAAGCGTCGCTGTGTATTTCAAAGATGTGAAAACTGAAAAAACATTCAGTAGCCAAGACCGGAAGCTAGTGGGAACTACCAATTTGTGATAACTTTATTGAGACGAAAGCACTCCTGCGCAAAGTCGCTAGTGCAACAATCACTACCCCATTAGAATTGAATAAATGAAAAAAAGAGCACATCAAAATGATAATATCAGCCAGAAACTGTGATCTAAAATGGAAAAATTTGTAACGAGAAAAACCGCTGTATAATTCAAAGATGTCAAAACTGAAGAAACATTCAGTAGCCAAGACCAGAAGCTAGTGGAATCTATCAAATTGTGGCGACAACTTTTTTCGGACAAAAAATCACCACAGCGCAAATCCGCTTCTGCGACGATCGCCAACTCAGTAGAACTGATGAATGGAACAACAATGAACACATCAAGATGACTTAACTAGCCACACAATGTCCTGAAAAAAGAAAAAAATTGTACCACAAAAGATCGCATCAAGCATAAACACAAAAAAGACATATTTCAGAAACAAAAAGACTAAAACTAAAAAATTAGTACTCCGATTAACCTTCAGCATACCCACAACATATTAAACCCAAAAAATTGTCACTGTCTAATTCAAAGATGTCAAAACTGAAGAAATTTCAGTAGCCAAGACCAGAAGCTAGTGGAAACTACCAATTTGTGACGACAAATTTTTTCGGATAAAAAATCACCACAGCGCAAATCGGCTTCTGCAACGATCGCTAACCCAGTAGAATTGATGAATGGAACAACAATGAACACATCACGATTTCTTAACTAGCCACACACTGTCCTGAAAAATGAAAAAACTTGTACCACAAAAGATCGCATCAAGGATAAACACAAAAAATGACATATTTGAGAAAAACAATGACCAAAATCAAAAACTTAGAACTCCCATGAACCGTCAGCATACCCACAACCAACTCATTAACAGCCCAAAAAGTTGTCGCTGCGTATTTCAAAGATGTCAAAATTGAAGAAACATTCAGTAGCCAAGACCAGAAGCTAGTGGAAACTACCAATTTGCGACGACAACTTTTTTCGGACAAAAAATCACCACAGCGCAAATCCACTCCTGCAACGATCGCTTACCCAGTAGAAATGAAGAATGGGAAAGCAATGAACACATCACAATTTCTTAACTAGCCACACACTGTCCTGGAAAATGAAAACGTTTATACCACAAAAAATTGCATCAAGGATGAACACAAAAAAAAGTTCAGAAACATAAAAAGAAAATCAAAAACCCAGAACTCCCATGAATTGTCAGCATACCCACAACGCACTAACAACCCAAAAAACATCGCTGTGTATTTCAAACATGTCAAATTGAAGAAACATTCAGTAGCCAAGGCCAGAAGCTAGTGGAAACTACCAACTTGTGATAATTTTATTGAGACAAAAACACTCCTGCGCTAGTGCAACAATCACTACCCCAGTAGAACTGAATAAATGAAAAAAAGAGCAAATCAAAATGATAATATCAGCCAGACTGTGATCAAAAGTGGAAAGCTGGTAACGAGAAAAACTGCTGTATAATTCAAAGATGTCAAAACTGAAGAAACATTCAGTAGCGAAGACCAGAAGCTAGTGGAATCTATCAAATTGTGACGAAAACTTTTTCGGACAAAAAAACACCCTAGCGCAAATCCATTTCTGCAGCGATCGCTAACCCAGTAGAATTGATGAATGGAACAACAATGAACACATTACGATTTCTTAACTAACCACTCACTGTCCTGGAAAATGAAAAAATTTGTACCACAAAAGATCGCATCAAGGATAAACACAAAAATGACATATTTCAGAAAAATAAAAACCAAAATCAAAATTCAGAACTCCCATGAATTGTCAGCATATCCACAACGCATTAACAACCCAAAAAAGCGTCGCTGTGTATTTCAAAGATGTGAAAACTGAAAAAAAAAACATTCAGTAGCCAAGACCGGAAGCTAGTGGAAACTACCAATTTATGATAACTTTATTGAGATAAAAACACTCCTGCGCAAATTCGCTAGTACAACAATCACTATCCCAGTAGAATTGAATAAATGAAAAAAGAGCACATCAAAATGATAATATCAGCCAGAAACTGTGATCAAAAATGGAGAAACTTGTAACGAGAAAAACAGCTGTATAATTCAAAGATGTCAAAACTGAAGAAACATTCAGTAGCCAAGACCAGAAGCTAGTGGAATCTATCAAATTGTGGCGTCAACTTTTTTCGGACAAAAAATAACCACAGCGCAAATCCGCTTCTGCAACGATCGCCAACCCAGTAGAACTGATGAATGGAACAACAATGAACACATTACGATTTCTTAACTAGCCACACACTGTCCTGAAAAACGAAAAAACTTGTACCACAAAAGATCGCATCAAGGATAAACACAAAAAATGACATTTTTGAGAAAAACAAAGACCAAAATCAAAAACTTAGAACTCCCATGAACCGTCAGCATACCCACAACCAACTCATTAACAACCCAAAAAATTGTCGCTGCGTATTTCAAAGATGTCAAAATTGAAGAAACATTCAGTAGCCAAGACCAGAAGCTAGTGGAAACTACCAATTTGTGATAATTTTATTGAGACAAAAACACTCCTGCGCTAGTGCAACAATCACTACAGTAGAATTGAATAAATAAAAAAAAAGAGCATATTCAAAATGATAATATCAGCCAGACACTGTGATCAAAAGTGGAAAAACTGGTAACGAGAAAAACTGCTGGATATTTCAAAGATGTCAAAACTGAAGAAACATTCAGTAGCGAAGACCAGAAGCTAGTGGAATCTATCAAATTTTGACGAAAACTTTTTCGGACAAAAAACACCCTAGCGCAAATCCGTTTCTGCAACGATCGCTAACCCAGTAGAATTGATGAATGGAACAACAATGAACTCATCAAGATGACTTAACTAGCCACACAATGTCCTGAAAAATTAAAAAATTGTACCACAAAAGATCGCATCAAGGATAAACACAAAAAATGACATATTTCAGAAAAATAAAAATCAAAATTAAAATTCAGAACTCCCATGAAATGTCAGCATATCCACAACGCATTAACAACCCAAAAAAGCGTCGCTGTGTATTTCAAAGATGTGAAAACTGAAAAAAAATTCAGTAGCCAAGGCCAGAAGCTAGTGGAAACTACCAATTTGTGATAATTTTATTGAGACAAAAACACTCCTGCGCTAGTGCAACAATCACTACAGTGTCTGGCTGATATTATCATTTTGATGAGCTCTTTTTTTTTTCATTTATTCAATTCTACTGTAGTGATTGTTGCACTAGCGCAGGAGTGTTTTTGTCTCAATAAAATTATCACAAATTGGTAGTTTCCACTAGCTTCTGGCCTTGGCTACTGAATTTTTTTTCAGTTTTGACATCTTTGAATTATACAGCAGTTTTTCTCGTTACCAGTTTTTCCACTTTTGATCACAGTGTCTGGCTGATATTATCATTTTGATGTGCTCTTTTTTTTTCATTTATTCAATTCTACTGTGATCAAAAGTGGAAAAACTGGTAACGAGAAAAACTGCTGTATAATTCAAAGATGTCAAAACTGAAGAAACATTCAGTAGCGAAGACCAGAAGCTAGTGGAATCTATCAAATTGTGACGAAAACTTTTTCGGACAAAAAAACACCCTAGCGCAAATCCGTTTCTGCAACGTTCGCTAACCCAGTAGAATTGATGAATGGAACAACAATGAACACATTACGTTTTCTTAACTAACCACTCACTGTCCTGGAAAATGAAAAAATTTGTACCACAAAAGATCGCATCAAGGATAAACACAAAAAATGACATATTTCAGAAAAATCAAAATCAAAATCAAAATTAAAATTCAGAACTCCCATGAAATTTCAGCATATCCACAACGCATTAACAACCCAAAAAAGCGTCGCTGTGTATTTCAAAAATGGTGAAAACTGAAAAAACATTCAGTAGCCAAGACCGGAAGCTAGTGGAAACTACCAATTTGTGATAACTTTATTGAGACAAAAACACTCCTGCGCAAATCCGCTAGTACAACAATCACTATCACAGTAGAATTGAATAAATGAAAATAAAGAGCACATCAAAATGATAATATCAGCCAGACACTGTGATCAAAAATGGAAAAACTTGTAATGAGAAAAACCGCATCACTGACACATAAAAAGACGTGGTTCCACAGAAAAAAAACTGAAATCAAAAATTAAGGACTCCCAGGTAACATCAACAACTGAAAAATGCCTTATCAACATCAAAAAAACAGCTCTGTCTTTCAAATTTTTGAAAACTCAAGGGATGTCTGGTAGTCAGGACCAAAAAGAAAGAAAAACTGCCAGTACTGTGACGACAATTTTTTTTGGACAAAAAGTCACCACAGCGCAAATTTGCTTCTGCAACGATCGCTAACCCAGTAGAACTGATGAATGGAACAACAATGAACACATCAAGATGACTTAACTAGCCACACAATGTCCTGAAAATGAAAAAATTTGTACCACAAAAGATCGCATCAAGGATAAATACAAAAATGACATATTTCAGAAACAAAAAGACCAAAATCAAAAACTTAGTACTCCGATGAGCCTTCAGCATACCCACAACACATTAAAAACCAAAAAATGGTCGCTGTGTATTTCAAAGATGTCAAAACTGAAGAAATTTCAGTAGCCAAGACCAGAAGCTAATGGAAACTACCAAATTGTGACGACAACTTTTTTTCAGAGAAAAAATCATCACAGCTCAAATCCGCTTCTGCAACGATCGCCAACCCAGTAGAACTGATGAATGGAACAACAATGAACGCATCAAGATGACTTAACTAGCCACACAATGTCCTGAAAAATGAAAAAATTTGTACCAGAAAAGATCGCATCAAGCATAAACACAAAAAAGACATATTTCAGAAACAAAAAGACCAAAACTAAAAAATTAGTACTCCGATTAATCTTCAGCATACCCACAACGCATTAAACTCAAAAAATTGTCGCTGTCTACTTCAAAGATGTCAAAACTGAAGAAATTTCAGTAGCCAAGATCAGAAGCTAGTGGAAACTACCAATTTGTGACGACAACTTTCTTCGGACAAAAATCACCACAGCGCAAATCGGCTTCTGCAACGATCGCTAACCCAGTAGAATTGATGAATGGAACAACAATGAACACATTAAGATTTCTTAACTAGCCACACATTGTCCTGAAAAATCGCATCAAGGATGAACAAAAAAAAGACATATTTCATTAACATAAAAACCAAAATCAAAACCCAGAACTCCAATGAACCGTCACAAATCCACAACGCATTAAACCCAAAAAATTGTCGCTGTCTATTTCAAAGATGTCAAAACTGAAGAAAGTTTAGTAGCCAAGACCAGAAGCTACTGGAAACTACCAATTTGTGACGACAACTTTTTTCGGATTAAAAATCACCACAGCGCAAATCGGCTTCTGCAACGATCGCTTACCCAGTAGAATTGATGAATGGAACAACAATGAACACATCAAGATTTTTTAACTAGCCACACACTGTCCTGAAAAATGAAAAAACTTGTACCACAAAAGATCGCATCAAGGATGAACACAAAAAAAGTTCAGAAACATAAATAAGAAAGTCAAAAACCCAGAACTCCCATGAACTGTCAATATACCCACAACGCATTAACAACCCAAAAAAACGTCGCTGTGTATTTCAAACATGTCAAAACTGAAGAAACATTCAGTAGCCAAGGCCAGAAGCTAGTGGAAACTACCAGTTTGTGACGACAACTTTTTTCGGACAAAAACTCACCACCGCGTAAATCGGATTCTGCAACGATCGCTAATCCAGTAGAATTGATGAATGGAACAACAATGAACACAACAAGACTTCCTAACTAGCCACACACTGTCCTGAAAAATGAAAAAACTTGTACGACAAAAGATCGCATCAAGGATAAACACAAAAAATGACATATTTGAGAAAAACAAAGGCCAAAATCAAAAACTTAGAACTCCCATGAACCGTCAGCATACCCACAACGCATTAACAACCCAAAAATTTGTCGCTGCGTATTTCAACGATGTCAAAATTGAAGAAACGCGACGACAACTTTTTTCGGACAAAAAATCACCACAGCGCAAATCCACTCCTGCAACGATCGCTTACCCAGTAGAAATGAAGAATAGAAAAGCAATGAACACATCAAGATTTCTTAACTAGCCACACAATGTCCTGGAAAATGAAAACATTTGTAGCACAAAAAATCGCATCAAGGATGAACACAAAAAAAGTTCAGAAACATAAATAAGAAAGTCAAAAACCCAGAACTCCCATGAACTGTCAATATACCCACAACGCATTAACAACCCAAAAAAACGTGCTGTGTATTTCAAACATGTCAAAACTGAAGAAACATTCAGTAGCCAAGGCCAGAAGCTAGTGGAAACTACCAGTTTGTGACGACAACTTTTTTCGGACAAAAACTCACCACCGCGTAAATTGGATTCTGCAGCGATCGCTAATCCAGTAGAATTGATGAATGGAACAACAATGAACACAACAAGACTTCTTAACTAGCCACACACTGTCCTGAAAAATGAAAAAACTTGTACCACAAAAGATCGCATCAAGGATAAACACAAAAAATGACATATTCGAGAAAAACAAAGGCCAAAATCAAAAACTTAGAACTCCCATGAACCGTCAGCATACCCACAACGCATTAACAACCCAAAAATTTGTCGCTGCGTGTTTCAAAGATGTCAAAATTGAAGAAACGCGACGACAACTTTTTTCGGACAAAAAATCACCACAGCGCAAATCCACTCCTGTAACGATTGCTTAACCAGTAGAAATGAAGAATAGAAAAGCAATGAACACATCAAGATTTTTTAACTAGCCACACACTGTCCTGGAAAATGAAAACATTTGTACCACAAAAAATCGCATCAAGGATGAACACAAAAAAGTTTAGAAACATAAATAAGAAAGTCAAAAACCCAGAACTCCCATGAACTGTCAATATACCCACAACGCATTAACAACCCAAAAAAAACGTCGCTGTGTATTTCAAACATGTCAAAACTGAAGAAACATTCAGTAGCCAAGGCCAGAAGCTAGTGGAAACTACCATTTTGTGATAACTTTAACAAAAACACTCCTGCGCAAATTCGCTAGTGCAACAATCACTACACCAGTAGAATTGAATAAACGAAAAAAGAGCACATCAAAATGACAATATCAGCCAGACACTGTGATCAAAAGTGGAAAAACTGGAAACGAGAAAAACCGCTGTATAATTCAAAGATGTCATAACTGAAGAAACATTCAGTAGCCAAGACCAGAAGCTAGTGGAATCTATCAAATTGTGACAACAACTTTTTCGGACAAAAAATCACCACAGTGCAAATCCGCTTCTGCAACGATCGCTAACCCAGTAGAATTGATGAATGGAACAACAATGAACACATCAAGATTTCTTAACTAGCCAAACACTGTCCTGGAAAATGAAAAAACTTATACCACAAAAAATCGCATCGAGGATGAACACAAAAAAGACATATTTCAGTAACATAAAAACCAAAGGCGAAACCCAGAACTCCTATGAGTCGCCAGCATATCCACAACGCATTAACAACCCAAAAAAGCGTCGCTGTGTATTTCAAAGATGTGAAAACTGAAGAAACGCGACGACAACTTTTTTCGGACAAAAAATCACCACAGCGCAAATCCACTCCTGTAACGATTGCTTAACCAGTAGAAATGAAGAATAGAAAAGCAATGAACACATCAAGATTTTTTAACTAGCCACACACTGTCCTGGAAAATGAAAACATTTGTACCACAAAAAATCGCATCAAGGATGAACACAAAAAAGTTTAGAAACATAAATAAGAAAGTCAAAAACCCAGAACTCCCATGAACTGTCAATATACCCACAACGCATTAACAACCCAAAAATTTGTCGCTGCGTATTTCAAAGATGTCAAAATTGAAGAAACGCGACGACAACTTTTTTCGGACAAAAAATCACCACAGCGCAAATCCACTCCTGTAACGATTGCTTAACCAGTAGAAATGAAGAATAGAAAAGCAATGAACACATCAAGATTTTTTAACTAGCCACACACTGTCCTGGAAAATGAAAACATTTGTACCACAAAAAATCGCATCAAGGATGAACACAAAAAAGTTTAGAAACATAAATAAGAAAGTCAAAAACCCAGAACTCCCATGAACTGTCAATATACCCACAACGCATTAACAACCCAAAAAAAACATCGCTGTGTATTTCAAACATGTCAAAACTGAAGAAACATTCAGTAGCCAAGGCCAGAAGCTAGTGGAAACTACCATTTTGTGATAACTTTAACAAAAACACTCCTGCGCAAATTCGCTAGTGCAACAATCACTACACCAGTAGAATTGAATAAACGAAAAAAGAGCACATCAAAATGACAATATCAGCCAGACACTGTGATCAAAAGTGGAAAAACTGGAAACGAGAAAAACCGCTGTATAATTCAAAGATGTCATAACTGAAGAAACATTCAGTAGCCAAGACCAGAAGCTAGTGGAATCTATCAAAATGTGACAACAACTTTTTCGGACAAAAAATCACCACAGTGCAAATCCGCTTCTGCAACGATCGCTAACCCAGTAGAATTGATGAATGGAACAACAATGAACAGATCAAGATTTCTTAACTAGCCAAACACTGTCCTGGAAAATGAAAAAACTTATACCACAAAAAATCGCATCGAGGATGAACACAAAAAAGACATATTTCAGTAACATAAAAACCAAAGGCGAAACCCAGAAATCCTATGAGTCGCCAGCATATCCACAACGCATTAACAACCCAAAAAAGCGTCGCTGTGTATTTCAAAGATGTGAAAACTGAAGAAACTTTTAGTAGCCAAGACCAGAAGCTAGTGGAAACTAGCAATTTGTGATAACTTTATTGAGACAAAATCACTCCAGCTGGAATTCACTCCGATGAACCTTCCCAAAACGCATCAAAAAACCAAAAAATGAAAAAATTTGTACCACAAAAAATCGCATCAAGGATGAACACAAAAAAGACATATTTTAGTAACATAAAAACCAAAACCGAAACCCAGAACTCCCATGAACCGCCAGCATATCAACAAAGCATTAACAATTCAAAAAAGCGTCAATGTATAATTCAAGATGTCAAAACTGAAGAAATTTCAGTAATAAAGACCAGAAGCTAGTGGAAACTACCAATTTGTGACAAATTTTTTCGGACAAAAAATTACCACATCTCAAATCTGCTTGTGCAATGGTCGCTAACCCAGTACAACTGATGAATGGAACAACAATGAACAGATCAAGATGACTTAAGTAGCCACAATGTCCTGAAAAATGAAAAAATTTGTACCACAAAAGATCGCGTCAAGGATAAACACAAAAAATGACATATTTCAGAAACAAAAAGACTAAAACTAAAAAATTAGTACTCTAATTAACCTTCAGCATAGCCACAACGCATTAAAACCCAAAAAACTCGCTGTGTAATTCAAAGATGTCAAAATTGAAGAAATTTCAGTAATAAAGACCAGAAGCTAGTGGAAACTACCAATTTGTGACGACAACTTTTTTCGGACAAAAAATCACCACAGCGCAAATCGGCTTCTGCAACGATCGCTAACCCAGTAGAATTGATGAAATGAACAACAATGAACACATCAAGATGACTTAACTAGCCACACAATGTCCTGAAAAATGAAAAAATTTGTACCACAAAAGATCGCTTCAAGCATAAACACAAAAAAGACATATTTCAGAAGCAAAAAGACCAAAACTAAAAAATTAGTACTCCGATTAACCTTCAGCATACCCACAACGCATTAAACCCAAAAAATTGTCGCTTTATATTTCAAAGATGTCAAAACTGAAGAAATTTCAGTAGCCAAGACCAGAAGCTAGTGGAAGCTATCAATTTGTGACGACAATTTTTTTCGGACAAAAAATCACCACAGCGCAAAACGGCTTCTGCAACGATCGCTAACCCAGTAGAATTGATGAATGGAATAACAATTAACACATCAAGATTTCTTAACTAGCCACACACTGTCCTGAAAAATGAAAAAACTTGTACCACAAAAGATCGCATCAAGGATAAACACAAAAAATGACATATTTGAGAAAAACAAAAACCAAAATCAAAAACTTAGAACTCCCATGAAACGTCAGAATACCCACAACGCATTAAAAACCCAAAAAATTGTCGCTGCGTATTTTAAAGATGTCAAAAGTGAAGAAACATTCAGTAGCCAAGACCAGAAGCTAGTGGAAACTACCAATTTGCGACGACAACTTTTTTCGGACAAAAAATCACCACAGCGCAAATCCACTCCTGCAACGATCGCTTACCCAGTAGAAATGAAGAATGGAAAAGCAATGAACACATCAAGATTTCTTAACTAGCCACACACTGTCCTGGAAAATGAAAACATTTGTACCACAAAAATCGCATCAAGGATGAACACAAAAAAAAATTCAAAAACATAAATACGAAAATCAAAAACCCAGAACTCCCATGAACCGTCAGCATACCAACAATGCATTAACAACCCAAAAAAAAAAGTCGCTGTGTATTTCAAACATGTCAAAACTGAAGAAACATTCAGTAGCCAAGGCCAGAAGCTAGTGGAAACTACCAATTTGTGATAACTATAACAAAAACACTCCTGCGCAAATTCGCTAGTGCAACAATCACTACCCCAGTAAAACTGAAAAAAATGAAAAAAAGAGCCAATCAAAATGATAATATCAGCCAGATACTGTGATCAAAAGTGGAAAAACTGGTAACGAGAAAACCCGCCTAATAATTCAAAGATGTCAAAACTGAAGAAACATTCAGTAGCCAAGACCAGAAGCTAGTGGAATCTATCAAATTGTGACGACGACTTTTTCGGACAAAAAATCACCACAGCGCAAATCCGCTTCTGCAACGATCGCTAACCCAGTAGAATTGATAAATCGAACAACAATGAACACATTACGATTTCTTAACTAGCCACACACTGTCCTGGGAAATGAAAAAAATTGTACCACAAAAGATCGCATCAAGGATAAACACAAAAAATGACATATTTCATAAACAAAAAACCACAATCAAAAACTTAGTACTCCGATGAACCTTTAGCATTCCCACAACGCAATAACAAACCAAAAAATGAAAAAATTTGTACCAAAAAAATCGCATCAAGGATGAACACAAAAAAGACATATTTTAGTAACATAAAAACCAAAACCGAAACCCAGAACTCCCATGAACCGCCAGCATATCCACAACGCATTAACAGTTCAAAAAAGCGTCGCTGTGTATTTCAAAGATGTCAAAACTGAAGAAATTTCAGTAGCCAAGACCAGAAGCTAGTCGAAACTACCAATTTGTGACGTTTTTTTCGGGCAAAAAATTACCACAGCTCAAATCCGCTTCTGCAACGATCGCTAACCCAGTAGAACTGATGAATGGAACAACAATGAACACATCACGATTTCTTAACTAGCCACACACTGTCCTGGAAAATGAAAAAAATCGTACCACAAAAGATCGCATCAAGGATAAACACAAAAAACGACATATTTCATAAACAAAAACACCACAATCAAAAACCTAGTACTCCGATGAACCTTCAGCATTCCCACAAAGCATCAACAAACCAAAAAATGAAAAATTTTGTACTACAAAAAATCGCATCAAGGATGAACACAAAAAAGACATATTTTAGTAACATGAAAACCAAAACCGAAACCCAGAACTCCCATGAACCGCCAGCATATCCACAACGCAATAGCAATTCAAAAAAGCGTCGCTGTGTTTTTCAAAGATGTCAAAACTGAAGAAATTTCAGTAGCCAAGACCAGAAGCTAGTGGAAACTACCAATTTGTGACAACTTTTTTCGGACAAAAAAATACCACAGCTCAAATCCGCTTCTGCAAGGATCGCTAACCCAGTAGAAATGATGAATGGAACAACAATGAACACGTCAAGATGACTTAACTAGCCACAAAGTCCTGAAAAAGGAAAAAATTTGTACCACAAAAGATCGCATCAAGGATTAACACAAAAAATGACATTTTTCAGAAACAAAAAGACTTAAACTAAAAAGTTAGTACTCCGATTAACCTGCAGCATACCCACAACGAATTAAAACCAAAAAAAACGGCTGTGTAATTCAAAGATGTCAAAACTGAAGAAATGTCAGTAGCCAAGACAAGAAGCTAGTGGAAACTACCAATTTGTGACGACAACTTTTTTCGGACAAAAAAACACCACAGCGCAAATCCACTTCTGCAAGGATCGCTAACCCAGAAGAATTGATGGATGGAAAAACAATGAACACATCATGATTACTTAACTAGCCACACACTGTTCAGGAAAATGAAAACATTTGTACCACAAACAATCGCATCAAGGATGAACGCAAAAAAAAAGACATATTTCAGAAACATAAAGACCAAAATGAAAAATTTAGTACTACCATGAACCGTCAGCGTACGCACAATGCATTAGCAACCCAAAAATTGTCGCTGTGTAATTCAAAGATGTCAAAACTGAAGAAGTTTTCAGTAGCCAATACGAGAAGCTAGTGGAAACTACCAATTTGTGACAACAACTTTTTTCGGACAAAAACTCACCACATCGCAAATCGGCTTCTGCAATATCGCTAACCCAGTAGAGTTGATGAATGGAACAACAAAGAACACAACAAGATTTCTTAACTAGCCACACAATGTCCTGAAAAATGAAAAAAATTAGTACAACAAAAAGTCGCATCAAGGATGATCACAAAAAAGACATTTTTCGTCAACATAAAAACCAAAATCAAAACCCAGAACTCCAATGAAGCGTCAGCAAATTCACAACGCAGTAACAACCCAAAGAAGCGTTGCTGTGTAATTCAAAGATGTAAAAACTGAAGAAACATTCAGTAGCCAAGACCAGAATCTAGTGGAAACTAGCAATTTGTGATAACTTTAATGAGACAAAATCACTCCAGCGCAAGTTCACTAGAGGAACGACCACTATCCTAAAGGAATTGAATATATGATTACAAATAAGCACATCAAAATGATAATATCAGCCAGACACTGTGATCAAAAGTGGAAAAACTTCAGCCAGACACTGTGATCAAAAGTGGAAAAACTTGTAACGAGAAAAACCGCATCACTGACACATAAAAAGACATGGTTCCACTGAAAAAAACTGAAATCAAAAATTAAGGACTACCAGGTAACATCAACAAATGAAAAAGGCATTGTCAACATCAAAAAGGCAGCTCTGTCTTTCAAATTTATAAAAACTCAAGGGATGTCTGGTAGTCAAGACCAAAAAGAAAGAAAAACTGCCAGTACTGTGACGACAATTTTTTTCGGACAAAAATTCGCCACAACGCAAATGGGCTTCTGCAATATCGCTAACCCAGTAGAATTGATGAATGGAACAACAAAGAACACATCAAGATTTCTTAACTAGCCACACAATGTCCTGAAAAATGAAAAAAATTAGTACAACAAAAAGTCGCATCAAGGATGATCACAAAAAAGACATATTTCCTGAACATAAAAACCAAAATCAAAACCCAGAACTCCAATGAAGCGTCAGCAAATTCACAACGCAGTAACAACCCAAAGAAGCGTTGCTGTGTAATTCAAAGATGTAAAAACTGAAGAAACATTCAGTAGCCAAGACCAGAATCTAGTGGAAACTAGCAATTTGTGATAACTTTAATGAGACAAAATCACTCCAGCGCAAGTTCACTAGAGGAACGACCACTATCCTAAAGGAATTGAATATATATGATTACAAATAAGCACATCAAAATGATAATATCAGCCAGACACTGTGATCAAAAGTGGAAAAACTTCAGCCAGACACTGTGATCAAAAGTGGAAAAACTTGTAACGAGAAAAACCGCATCACTGACACAGAAAAAGACATGGTTCCACTGAAAAAAAAACTGAAATCAAAAATTAAGGACTACCAGGTAACATCAACAAATGAAAAAGGCAGTGTCAACATCAAAAAGGCAGCTCTGTCTTTCAAATTTATAAAAACTCAAGGGATGTCTGGTAGTCAGGACCAAAAAGAAAGAAAAACTGCCAGTACTGTGACGACAATTTTTTTCGGACAAAAACTCGCCACATCGCAAATCGGCTTCTGCAATATCGCTAACCCAGTAGAATTGATGAATGGAACAACAAAGAACACATCAAGATTTCTTAACTAGCCACACAATGTCCTGAAAAATGAAAAAAATTAGTACAACAAAAAGTCGCATCAAGGATGATCACAAAAAAAAACATATTTCCTGAACATAAAAACCAAAATCAAAACCCAGAACTCCAATGAAGCGTCAGCAAATTCACAACGCAGTAACAACCCAAAGAAGCGTTGCTGTGTAATTCAAAGATGTAAAAACTGAAGAAACATTCAGTAGCCAAGACCAGAATCTAGTGGAAACTAGCAATTTGTGATAACTTTAATGAGACAAAATCACTCCAGCGCAAGTTCACTAGAGGAACGACCACTATCCTAAAGGAATTGAATATATGATTACAAATAAGCACATCAAAATGATAATATCAGCCAGACACTGTGATCAAAAGTGGAAAAACTTCAGCCAGACACTGTGATCAAAAGTGGAAAAACTTGTAACGAGAAAAACCGCATCACTGACACATGAAAAGACATGGTTCCACTGAAAAAAACTGAAATCAAAAATTAAGGACTACCAGGTAACATCAACAAATGAAAAAGGCATTGTCAACATCAAAAAGGCAGCTCTGTTTTTCAAATTTATAAAAACTCAAGGGATATCTGGTAGTCAGGACCAAAAAGAAAGAAAAACTGCCAGTACTGTGACGACAATTTTTTTCGGACAAAAACTCGCCACATCGCAAATCGGCTTCTGCAATATCGCTAACCCAGTAGAATTGATGAATGGAACAACAAAGAACACATCAAGATTTCTTAACTAGCCACACAATGTCCTGAAAAATGAAAAAAATTAGTACAACAAAAAGTCGCATCAAGGATGATCACAAAAAAGACATATTTCCTGAACATAAAAACCAAAATCAAAACCCAGAACTCCAATGAAGCGTCAGCAAATTCACAACGCAGTAACAACCCAAAGAAGCGTTGCTGTGTAATTCAAAGATGTAAAAACTGAAGAAACATTCAGTAGCCAAGACCAGAATCTAGTGGAAACTAGCAATTTGTGATAACTTTAATGAGACAAAATCACTCCAGCGCAAGTTCACTAGAGGAACGACCACTATCCTAAAGGAATTGAATATATGATTACAAATAAGCACATCAAAATGATAATATCAGCCAGACACTGTGATCAAAAGTGGAAAAACTTGTAACGAGAAAAACCGCATCACTGACACATAAAAAGACATGGTTCCACTGAAAAAAACTGAAATCAAAAATTAAGGACTACCAGGTAATATCAACAAATGAAAAAGGCATTGTCAACATCAAAAAGGCAGCTCTGTCTTTCAAATTTATAAAAACTCAAGGGATGTCTGGTAGTCAGGACCAAAAAGAAAGAAAAACTGCCAGTACTGTGACGACAATTTTTTTTGGACAAAAACTCACCACATCGCAAATCGGCTTCTGCAATATCGCTAACCCAGTAGAACTGATGAATGGAACAACAACGAACACATCAAGATGACTTAACTAGCCACACACTGTCCTGAAAAATGAAAAAATATGTACTACAAAAATCGCATTAAGGATGAACACAAAAAAGACATATTTCATTAACATAAAAACCAAAATCAAAACCCAGAACTCCAATAAACCGTCAGCATATCCACAACGCTTTAACACCCCAAAAAAGCGTAGCTGTGTTTTTCAAAGATATAAAAACTGAAGAAACATTCAGTAACCAAGACGAGAAGCTAGTGGAAACTAGCAATTTTTGATAACTTTAATGAGACAAAATCACTCCAGCGCAAGTTCACTAGAGGAACGACCACTATCCTAAAGGAATTGAAAATATGATTACAAATAAGCACATCAAAATGATAATATCAGCCAGACACTGTGATCAAAAGTGGAAAAACTTCAGCCAGACACTGTGATCAAAAGTGGAAAAACTTGTAACGAGAAAAACCGCATCACTGACACATAAAAAGACATGGTTCCACTGAAAAAAACTGAAATCAAAAATTAAGGACTACCAGGTAACATCAACAAATGAAAAAGGCATTGTCAACATCAAAAAGGCAGCTCTGTCTTTCAACTTTATAAAAACTCAAGTGATGTCTGGTAGTCAGGACCAAAAAGAAAGAAAAACTGCCAGTACTGTGACGACAATTTTTTTCGGACAAAAAGTCACCACAGCGCAAATTTGCTTCTGCAACGATCGCTAACCTAGCAGAACTGATGAATGGAACAACAACGAACACATCAAGATGACTTAACTAGCCACACACTGTCCTGAAAAATGAAAAAATATGTACTACAAAAATCGCATCAAGGATGAACACAAAAAAGACATGTTTCATTAACATAAAAACCAAAATCAAAACCCAGAACTCCAATAAACCGTCAGCATATCCACAACGCTTTAACACCCCAAAAAAGCGTTGCTGTGTTTTTCAAAGATATAAAAACTGAAGAAACATTCAGTAACCAAGACCAGAAGCTAGTGGAAACTAGCAATTTGTGATAACTTTAATGAGACAAAAACACTCCAGCGCAAGTTCACTAGAGCAACGACCACTACCCCAAAGGAATTGAATATATGATTAAAAATGAGAAAATCAAAATGATAATATCAGCCAAACACTGTGATCAAAAGTGGAAAAACTGGTAACGAGAAAACCCGCCTAATAATTCAAAGATGTCAAAACTGAAGAAACATTCAGTAGCCAAGACCAGAAGCTAGTGGAATCTATCAAATTGTTAAGACAACTTTTTCGGACAAAAAATCACCACAGCGCAAATCCGCTTCTGCAACGGTCGCTAACCCAGTAGAATTGATAAATGAACAACAATGAACACATTACGATTTCTTAACTAGCCACACACTGTCCTGGGGAACGAAAAAAATTGTACCACAAAAGATCGCATCAAGGATAAACACAAAAAATGACATATTTCATAAACAAAAAACCACAATCAAAAAATTAGTACTCCGATGAACCTTCAGCATTCCCACAACGCATCAACAAACCAAAAAATGAAAAAATTTGTACCAAAAAAAATCGCATCAAAGATGAACACAAAAAAGACATATTTTAGTAACATGAAAACCAAAACCAAAATCCAGAACTCCCATGAACCGCCAGCATATCCACAACGCAATAACAATTCAAAAAAGTATCGCTGTGTATTTCAAAGATGTCAAAATTGAAGAAATTTTAGTAGCCAAGACCAGAAGCTAGTGGAAACTACCAATTTGTGACAACTTTTTTCGGGCAAAAAATTAACACAGCTCAAATCCGCTTCTGCAACGATCGCTAACCCAGTAGAACTGATGAATGGAACAACAATGAATAATGTTTTTCTTAAAGTTTTTGTGATAACTTTAACAAAAACACTCCTGCGCAAATTCGCTAGTGCAACAATCACTACCCCAGTAGAATTGAATAAATGAAAAAAGAGCACATCAAAATGATAATATCAGCCAGATACTTTGATCAAAAGTGGAAAAACTGGTAACGAGAAAAACCGCTGTAAAATTCAAAGATGTCAAAACTGAAGAAACATTCAGTAGCCAAGACCAGAAGCTAGTGGAATCTATCAAATTGTGACGACAACTTTTTCGGACAAAAAATCACCACAGCGCAAATCCACTTCTGCAACGATCGCTAACCCAGTAGAATTGATAAATGAAACAACAATGAACACATTACGATTTCTTAACTAGCCACACACTGTCCTGGAAAATGAAAAAATTCGTACCACAAAAGATCGCATCAAGGATAAACACAAAAAACGACATATTTCATAAACAAAAACACCACAATCAAAAACGTAGTACTCCGATGAACCTTCAGCGTTCCCACAAAGCATCAACAAACCAAAAAATGAAAAAATTTGTACTACAAAAAATCGCATCAAGGATGAACACAAAAAAGACATATTTTAGTAACATGAAAACCAAAACCAAAATCCAGAACTCCCATGAACCGCCAGCATATCCACAACGCAATAACAATTCAAAAAAGTATCGCTGTGTATTTCAAAGATGTCAAAATTGAAGAAATTTTAGTAGCCAAGACCAGAAGCTAGTGGAAACTACCAATTTGTGACAACTTTTTTCGGACAAAAAATTACCACAGCTCAAATCCGCTTCTGCAAGGATCGCTAACCCAGAAGAATTGATGGATGGAAAAACAATGAACACATCAAGTTTCCTTAACTAGCCACACACTGTTCTGGAAAATGAAAATATTTGTACCACAAACAATCGCATCAAGGATGAACGCAAAAAAAGACATATTTTAGTAACATGAAAACCAAAACCGAAACCCAGAACTCCCATTAACCGCCAGCATATCCACAACGCATTAACAATTCAAAAAAGCGTCGCTGTGTATTTCAAAGATGTCAAAACTGAAGAAATTTCAGTAGCCAAGACCAGAAGCTAGTGGAAACTAACCAATTTGTGACAACTTTTTTTGGTCAAAAAAATACCACAGCTCAAATCCGCTTCTGCAAGGATCGCTAACCCAGTAGAAATGATGAATGGAACAACAATGAACACATCAACATGACTTAACTAGCCACAAAGTCAAAAAGGCAGCTCTGTCTTTCAACTTTATAAAAACTCAAGGGATGTCTGGTAGTCAGGACCAAAAAGAAAGAAAAACTGCCAGTACTGTGACGACAATTTTTTTCGGACAAAAAGTCACCACAGCGCAAATTCGCTTCTGCAACGATCGCTAACCTAGCAGAACTGATGAATGGAACAACAACGAACACATCAAGATGACTTAACTAGCCACACACTGTCCTGAAAAATGAAAAAATATGTACTACAAAAATCGCATCAAGGATGAACACAAAAAAGACATGTTTCATTAACATAAAAACCAAAATCAAAACCTAGAACTCCAATAAACGGTCAGCATCTCCACTACGCTTTAACACCCCAAAAAAGCGTTGCTGTGTTTTTCAAAGATATAAAAACTGAAGAAACATTCAGTAACCAAGACCAGAAGCTAGTGGAAACTAGCAATTTGTGATAACTTTAATGAGACAAAAACACTCCAGCGCAAGTTCACTAGAGCAACGACCACTACCCCAAAGGAATTGAATATATGATAAAAAATGAGAAAATCAAAATGATAATATCAGCCAAACACTGTGATCAAAAGTGGAAAAACTGGTAACGAGAAAACCCGCCTAATAATTCAAAGATGTCAAAACTGAAGAAACATTCAGTAGCCAAGACCAGAAGCTAGTGGAATCTATCAAATTGTTAAGACAACTTTTTCGGACAAAAAATCACCACAGCGCAAATCCGCTTCTGCAACGGTCGCTAACCCAGTAGAATTGATAAATGGAACAACAATGAACACATTACGATTTCTTAACTAGCCACACACTGTCCTGGGGAACGAAAAAAATTGTACCACAAAAGATCGCATCAAGGATAAACACAAAAAATGACATATTTCATAAACAAAAAACCACAATCAAAAAATTAGTACTCCGATGAACCTTCAGCATTCCCACAACGCATCAACAAACCAAAAAATGAAAAAGTTGTACCAAAAAAAATCGCATCAAAGATGAACACAAAAAAGAAATTTTTTAGTAACATGAAAACCAAAACCAAAATCCAGAACTCCCATGAACCGCCAGCATATCCACAACGCAATAACAATTCAAAAAAGTATCGCTGTGTATTTCAAAGATGTCAAAATTGAAGAAATTTTAGTAGCCAAGACCAGAAGCTAGTGGAAACTACCAATTTGTGACAACTTTTTTCGGGCAAAAAATTAACACAGCTCAAATCCGCTTCTGCAACGATCGCTAACCCAGTAGAACTGATGAATGGAACAACAATGAACAATGTTTTTCTTAAAGTTTTTGTGATAACTTTAACAAAAACACTCCTGCGCAAATTCGCTAGTGCAACAATCACTACCCCAGTAGAATTGAATAAATGAAAAAAGAGCACATCAAAATGATAATATCAGCCAGATACTTTGATCAAAAGTGGAAAAACTGGCAACGAGAAAAACCGCTGTAAAATTCAAAGATGTCAAAACTGAAGAAACATTCAGTAGCCAAGACCAGAAGCTAGTGGAATCTATCAAATTGTGACGACAACTTTTTCGGACAAAAAATCACCACAGCGCAAATCCACTTCTGCAACGATCGCTAACCCAGTAGAATTGATAAATGAAACAACAATGAACACATTACGATTTCTTAACTAGCCACACACTGTCCTGGAAAATGAAAAAATTCGTACCACAAAAGATCGCATCAAGGATAAACACAAAAAACGACATATTTCATAAACAAAAACACCACAATCAAAAACGTAGTACTCCGATGAACCTTCAGCATTCCCACAAAGCATCAACAAACCAAAAAATGAAAAAATTTGTACTACAAAAAATCGCATCAAGGATGAACACAAAAAAGACATATTTTAGTAACATGAAAACCAAAACCAAAATCCAGAACTCCCATGAACCGCCAGCATATCCACAACGCAATAACAATTCAAAAAAGTATCGCTGTGTATTTCAAAGATGTCAAAATTGAAGAAATTTTAGTAGCCAAGACCAGAAGCTAGTGGAAACTACCAATTTGTGACAACTTTTTTCGGACAAAAAATTACCACAGCTCAAATCCGCTTCTGCAAGGATCGCTAACCCAGAAGAATTGATGGATGGAAAAACAATGAACACATCAAGTTTCCTTAACTAGCCACACACTGTTCTGGAAAATGAAAATATTTGTACCACAAACAATCGCATCAAGGATGAACGCAAAAAAAGACATATTTTAGTAACATGAAAACCAAAACCGAAACCCAGAACTCCCATTAACCGCCAGCATATCCACAACGCATTAACAATTCAAAAAAGCGTCGCTGTGTATTTCAAAGATGTCAAAACTGAAGAAATTTCAGTAGCCAAGACCAGAAGCTAGTGGAAACTAACCAATTTGTGACAACTTTTTTCGGACAAAAAAATACCACAGCTCAAATCCGCTTCTGCAAGGATCGCTAACCCAGTAGAAATGATGAATGGAACAACAATGAACACATCAACATGACTTAACTAGCCACAAAGTCCTGAAAAATGAAAAAATTTGTACCACAAAAGATCGCATCAAGGATGAACACAAAAAATGACATTTTTCAGAAACAAAAAGACTAAAACTAAAAATTAGTACTCTGATTAACCTGCAGCATAACCACAACGAATTAAAACCAAAAAAACCGGCTGTGTAATTCAAAGATGTCAAAACTGAAGAAATTTCAGTAGCCAAGACAAGAAGCTAGTGGAAACTACCAATTTGTGACGACAACTTTTTTCGGACAAAAAAACACCACAGCGCAAATCCACTTCTGCAAGGATCGCTAACCCAGAAGAATTGATGGATGGAAAAACAATGAACACATCAAGATTACTTAACTAGCCACACACTGTTCAGGAAAATGAAAACATTTGTACCACAAACAATCGCATCAAGGATGAACGCAAAAAAAGACATATTTCAGAAACATAAAGACCAAAATGAAAAATTTAGTACTACCATGAACCGTCAGCGTACGCAAAATGAATTAGCAACCCAAAAATTGTCGCTGTGTATTTCAAAGATGTCAAAACTGAAGAAGTTTTCAGTAGCCAATACGAGAAGCTAGTGGAAACTACCAATTTGTGACAACAACTTTTTTCGGACAAAAACTCACCACATCGCAAATCGGCTTCTGCAATATCGCTAACCCAGTAGAAATGATGAATGGAACAACAAAGAACACATCAAGATTTCTTAACTAGCCACACAATGTCCTGAAAAATGAAAAAAATTAGTACAACAAAAAGTCGCATCAAGGATGATCACAAAAAAGACATATTTCCTCAACATAAAAACCAAAATCAAAACCCAGAACTCCAATGAAGCGTCAGAAAATTCACAACGCAGTAACAACCCAAAGAAGCGTTGCTGTGTAATTCAAAGATGTAAAAACTGAAGAAACATTCAGTAGCCAAGACCAGAATCTAGTGGAAACTAGCAATTTGTGACAACAACTTTTTTCGGACAAAAACTCACCACATCGCAAATCGGCTGCTGCAAATCGCTAACCCAGTAGAATTGATGAATGGAACAACAAAGAACACATCAAGATGACTTAACTAGCCACACACTGTCCTGAAAAATGAAAAAATATGTACTACAAAAATCGCATCAAGGATGAACACAAAAAAGACATATTTCATTAACATAAAAACCAAAATCAAAACCCAGAACTCCAATAAACCGTCAGCATATCCACAACGCTTTAACACCCCAAAAAAAGCGTTGCTGTGTTTTTCAAAGATATAAAAACTGAAGAAACATTCAGTAACCAAGACCAGAAGCTAGTGGAAACTAGCAATTTGTGATAACTTCAATGAGACAAAAACACTCCAGCGCAAGTTCACTAGAGCAACGACCACTACCCTAAAGGAATTGAATATATGATTAAAAATGAGAAAATCAAAATGATGATATCAGTCAAACACTGAGATCAAAATTGGAAAAACTTCAGCCAGACACTGTGATCAAAAGTGGAAAAACTTGTAACGAGAAAAAACGAATCACTGACACATAAAAAGACATGGTTCCACTGAAACAAAAAATTAAATCAAAAATTAAGGACTCCCAGGTAACATCAACGAATGAAAAAGGCATTATCAACATCAAAAAGGCAGCTCTGTCTTTCAAGTTTATTAAAGAGATGTCTGGTAGTCAGGACCAAAAAGAAAGAAAAATTGCCAGTACTGTGACGACAACTTTTTTCGGACAGAAAATCACCACAGCTCAAATCCGCTTCTGCAACGATCGCTAACCCAGTAGAACTGATGAATGGAACAACAAGGAACACATCAAGATGACCTAACTAGCCACACAATGTCCTGAAAAATTGAAAAATTTGTACCACAAAAGATCGCATCAAGGATAAACACAAAAAATGACATATTTCAGAAACATCAAGACCAAAATCACAAATTTAGTACTCCGATGAGCCTTTAGCATTATCACAACGCATTAAAAACCAAAAAATGGCCGCTGTGTGTTTCAAAGATGTCAAAACTGAAGAAATTTTTAGTAGCCAGACCAGAAGCTAGTGGAAACTACCAATTTGTGACGACAACTTTTTTTCGGACAGAAAATCACCACAGCTCAAATCCGCTTCTGCAACGATCGCTAACCCAGTAGAACTGATGAATGGAACAACAAGGAACACATCAAGATGACCTAACTAGCCACACAATGTCCTGAAAAAAGAAAAAACATTTGTACCACAAAAGATCACGTCAAGATAAACACAAAAATTGACCTATTTCAGAAACAAAAAAGATTTACTAAAAAAGTAGTACTCCGACTAACCTTCAGCATACCCCACAACGCAATAAAACCCAAAAAAATTGTCGCTGTGTGATTCAAAGATGTCAAAACTGAAGAAATTTAAGTAGCCAAGACCAGAAGCTAGTGGAAACTACCAATTTGTGATGACAACTTTTTTCGGACAAAAAATCACAACAGCCCAAATCCACTTCTGCAACAATCGCTAACCCAGTAGAATTGAAGAATGGAAAAACAATGAACACATCAAGATTTCTTAACTAGCCAAACACTGTCCTGGAAAATGAAAAAACTTATACCACAAAAAATCGCATCAAGGATGAACACAAAAAAGACATATTTCAGTAACATAAAAACCAAAGACGAAACCCAGAACTCCTATGAGCCGCCAGAATATCCGCAACGCATTAACAATCCAAAAAAGCGTCGCTGTGTATTTCAAAGATGTGAAAACTGAAGAAACATTTAGTAGACAAGACCAGAAGCTAGTGGAAACTAGCAATTTGTGATAACTTTATTGAGACAAAACACTCCAGCGCAAATTCACTAGTGCAACGACCACTAACCCAAAAGAATTGAATGAATGAATACAAATGAGCACATCAAACTGATAATATCAGCCAGATATGAAAACCAAAAGCTAGTGGAAACTACTATTTTGTGATGACAAATTTTTTCGGACAAAAACCACCACAGCTAAAATCCGCTTTTGCAACGATCGCTTACCCAGTAGAACTGATGAATGGAACAACAAAAAACACATCAAGATTACTTAACTGCCACAAAATGTCCTGAAAAACGAAAAAACATATTGTACCACAAAAGGATAAACACAAAAAACGACTTTTTCCAGAAAGAAAAGACTAAAACTAAAACAACTAGTGCTCCAATTTAACTTCAGCATACCCAAAACGCATTAAAACTCGAAAAATTGTCGCTGTGTAATTCAAAGATGTCAAAACTGAAGAAATTTCAGTAGCCGAGACCAAAAGCTAGTGGAAACTACCAATTTGTGATGACAACTTTTTTCGGACAAAAACCACCACAGCTAAAATCCGCTATTGCAACGATCGCTTACCCAGTAGAATTGATGAATGGAACAACAAAAAACACATCAAGATTACTTAACTGCCACAAAATGTCCTGAAAAATGAAAAAAATTTGTACCACAAAAGAATAAACACAAAAAAAGACTTCTTTCAGAAACAAAAAGACTAAAACTAAAACACTAGTACTCCGATTAATCATCAGCATACCCATAACGCATTAAATTTCAAAAAATTGTCGCTGTATAATTCAAAGATGTCAAAACTGAAAAAATTTCAGTAGCCAAGACCAGAAGCTAGTGGAAATTACCAATTTGTGATGACAACTTTTTTCGGACAAAAATCACAACAGCGCAAATCCACATCTGCAACGATCAATAACTGAGTAGAACTGATGAATGGAATAACATTGAACATCAAGATGACTTAACTGCCACACAATGTCCTGAAAAATGAAAAAATTTGTACCACAAAAGATCGCATCAAGGATACACAAAGAAACTGACTTATTTCAGAAACAAAAAGACTCAAACTAAAAAAATAGTACTCTGATTAACCTTCAGCATATCCACAACGCATCAAAACCCAAAAAATTGTCGCTGTGTAATTCAAAGATGTCAAAACTGAAGAAATTTCAGTAGCCAAGAACAGAAGCTAGTGGAAACCACCATTTTGTGACGACAACTTTTTTCGGACAAAAATCACCACAGCTCAAATCCGCTTCTGCAAAAGCCGCTAACCCAGTAGAATTGATGAATGGAAAAACAATGAACACATCAAGATTTCTTAACTAGCCAAACACTGTCCTGGAAAATGAAAAAACTTGTACCACAAAAAATCGCATCAAGGATGAACACAAAAGAGACATATTTCAGTAACATAAAAACCAAAGACGAAACCCAGAACTCCCATGAGCCGCCAGCATATCCACGACGCAATAAAAACCACAAAATGGTCGCTGTGTCTTTCAAAGATGTCAAAACTGAAGAAATTTCAGTAGCCAAGACCAGAAGCTTGTGGAAACTACCAATTTGTGACGACAACTTTTTTCGGACAAAAAATCACCACGGCCCATCTCAGCTTCTGCAATGATCACTAACCCAGTAGAACTGATGAATGGAACAACAAGGAACACATCAAGATGACCTAACTAGCCACACAATGTCCTGAAAAAAGAAAAAACATTTGTACCACAAAAGATCACGTCAAGATAAACACAAAAATTGACCTATTTCAGAAACAAAAAAGATTTACTAAAAAAGTAGTACTCCGACTAACCTTCAGCATACCCCACAACGCAATAAAACCCAAAAAAATTGTCGCTGTGTGATTCAAAGATGTCAAAACTGAAGAAATTTAAGTAGCCAAGACCAGAAGCTAGTGGAAACTACCAATTTGTGATGACAACTTTTTTCGGACAAAAAATCACAACAGCCCAAATCCACTTCTGCAACGATCGCTAACCCAGTAGAATTGAAGAATGGAAAAACAATGAACACATCAAGATTTCTTAACTAGCCAAACACTGTCCTGGAAAATGAAAAAACTTATACCACAAAAAATCGCATCAAGGATGAACACAAAAAAGACATATTTCAGTAACATAAAAACCAAAGACGAAACCCAGAACTCCTATGAGCCGCCAGAATATCCGCAACGCATTAACAATTCAAAAAAGCGTCGCTGTGTATTTCAAAGATGTGAAAACTGAAGAAACATTTAGTAGACAAGACCAGAAGCTAGTGGAAACTAGCAATTTGTGATAACTTTATTGAGACAAAACACTCCAGCGCAAATTCACTAGTGCAACGACCACTAACCCAAAAGAATTGAATGAATGAATACAAATGAGCACATCAAACTGATAATATCAGCCAGATATGAAAACCAAAAGCTAGTGGAAACTACTATTTTGTGATGACAAATTTTTTCGGACAAAAACCACCACAGCTAAAATCCGCTTTTGCAACGATCGCTTACCCAGTAGAACTGATGAATGGAACAACAAAAAACACATCAAGATTACTTAACTGCCACAAAATGTCCTGAAAAACGAAAAAACATATTGTACCACAAAAGGATAAACACAAAAAACGACTTTTTCCAGAAAGAAAAAGACTAAAACTAAAACAACTAGTGCTCCAATTTAACTTCAGCATACCCAAAACGCATTAAAACTCAAAAAATTGTCGCTGTGTAATTCAAAGATGTCAAAACTGAAGAAATTTCAGTAGCCGAGACCAAAAGCTAGTGGAAACTACCAATTTGTGATGACAACTTTTTTCGGACAAAAACCACCACAGCTAAAATCCGCTATTGCAACGATCGCTTACCCAGTAGAACTGATGAATGGAACAACAAAAAACACATCAAGATTACTTAACTGCCACAAAATGTCCTGAAAAATGAAAAAAATTTGTACCACAAAAGAATAAACACAAAAAAAAGACTTCTTTCAGAAACAAAAAGACTAAAACTAAAACACTAGTACTCCGATTAATCATCAGCATACCCATAACGCATTTAATTTCAAAAAATTGTCGCTGTATAATTCAAAGATGTCAAAACTGAAAAAATTTCAGTAGCCAAGACCAGAAGCTAGTGGAAACTACCAATTTGTGATGACAACTTTTTTCGGACAAAAATCACAACAGCGCAAATCCACATCTGCAACGATCAATAACTGAGTAGAACTGATGAATGGAATAACATTGAACATCAAGATGACTTTACTGCCACACAATGTCCTGAAAAATGAAAAAATTTGTACCACAAAAGATCGCATCAAGGATACACAAAGAAACTGACTTATTTCAGAAACAAAAAGACTCAAACTAAAAAAATAGTACTCTGATTAACCTTCAGCATATCCACAACGCATCAAAACCCAAAAAATTGTCGCTGTGTAATTCAAAGATGTCAAAACTGAAGAAATTTCAGTAGCCAAGAACAGAAGCTAGTGGAAACCACCATTTTGTGACGACAACTTTTTTCGGACAAAAATCACCACAGCTCAAATCCGCTTCTGCAAAAGCCGCTAACCCAGTAGAATTGATGAATGGAAAAACAATGAACACATCAAGATTTCTTAACTAGCCAAACACTGTCCTGGAAAATGAAAAAACTTGTACCACAAAAAATCGCATCAAGGATGAACACAAAAGAGACATATTTCAGTAACATAAAAACCAAAGACGAAACCCAGAACTCCCATGAGCCGCCAGCATATCCACGACGCAATAAAAACCACAAAATGGTCGCTGTGTCTTTCAAAGATGTCAAAACTGAAGAAATTTCAGTAGCCAAGACCAGAAGCTTGTGGAAACTACCAATTTGTGACGACAACTTTTTTCGGACAAAAAATCACCACGGCCCATCTCAGCTTCTGCAATGATCACTAACCCAGTAGAACTGATGAATGGAACAACAATGAACACATCAAGATGACTTAACTGCCACACAGTGTCCTGAAAAATCAAAAAAAATTGTACCACAAAAGGATAAACACAAAAAACGACTTATTTCAGAAAAAAAAGACTAAAACTAAAAAACTAGTTCTCCGATTAACCTTCAGCATACCCATAACGCATTAAAACACAAAAAATTGTCGCTGTGTAAATCAAAGATGTCAAAACTGAAGAAATTTCAGTAGCCAACACCAGAAGCTAGTGGAAACTACCAATTTGTGATGACAACTTTGTTCGGACAGAAAATCACCATATCTCAAATCCGCTTCTGCAACGATCGCTAACCCAGTAGAACTGATGAATGGAACAACAAGGAACACATCAAGATGACCTAACTAGCCACACAATGTCCTGAAAAAAGAAAAAACATTTGTACCACAAAAGATCACGTCAAGATAAACACAAAAATTGACCTATTTCAGAAACAAAAAAGATTTACTAAAAAAGTAGTACTCCGACTAACCTTCAGCATACCCCACAACGCAATAAAACCCAAAAAAATTGTCGCTGTGTGATTCAAAGATGTCAAAACTGAAGAAATTTAAGTAGCCAAGACCAGAAGCTAGTGGAAACTACCAATTTGTGATGACAACTTTTTTCGGACAAAAAATCACAACAGCCCAAATCCACTTCTGCAACGATCGCTAACCCAGTAGAATTGAAGAATGGAAAAACAATGAACACATCAAGATTTCTTAACTAGCCAAACACTGTCCTGGAAAATGAAAAAACTTTTACCACAAAAAATCGCATCAAGGATGAACACAAAAAAGACATATTTCAGTAACATAAAAACCAAAGACGAAACCCAGAACTCCTATGAGCCGCCAGAATATCCGCAACGCATTAACAATCCAAAAAAGCGTCGCTGTGTATTTCAAAGATGTGAAAACTGAAGAAACATTTAGTAGACAAGACCAGAAGCTAGTGGAAACTAGCAATTTGTGATAACTTTATTGAGACAAAACACTCCAGCGCAAATTCACTAGTGCAACGACCACTAACCCAAAAGAATTGAATGATTGAATACAAATGAGCACATCAAACTGATAATATCAGCCAGATGTGAAAACCAAAAGCTAGTGGAAACTACTATTTTGTGATGACAACTTTTTTCGGACAAAAACCACCACAGCTAAAATCCGCTTTTGCAACGATCGCTTACCCAGTAGAACTGATGAATGGAACAACAAAAAACACATCAAGATTACTTAACTGCCACAAAATGTCCTGAAAAATGAAAAAACATATTGTACCACAAAAGGATAAACACAAAAAACGACTTTTTTCAGAAAGAAAAAGACTAAAACTAAAACAACTAGTGCTCCAATTTAACTTCAGCATACCCAAAACGCATTAAAACTCGAAAAATTGTCGCTGTGTAATTCAAAGATATCAAAACTGAAGAAATTTCAGTAGCCGAGACCAAAAGCTAGTGGAAACTACCAATTTGTGATGACAACTTTTTTCGGACAAAAACCACCACAGCTAAAATCCGCTATTGCAACGATCGCTTACCCAGTAGAACTGATGAATGGAACAACAAAAAACACATCAAGATTACTTAACTGCCACAAAATGTCCTGAAAAATGAAAAAAATTTGTACCACAAAAGAATAAACACAAAAAAAGACTTCTTTCAGAAACAAAAAGACTAAAACTAAAACACTAGTACTCCGATTAATCATCAGCATACCCATAACGCATTAAATTTCAAAAAATTGTCGCTGTGTAATTCAAAGATGTCAAAACTGAAAAAATTTCAGTAGCCAAGACCAGAAGCTAGTGGAAACTACCAATTTGTGACGACAACTTTTTTCGGACAAAAATCACAACAGCGCAAATCCACATCTGCAACGATCAATAACTGAGTAGAACTGATGAATGGAATAACATTGAACATCAAGATGACTTAACTGCCACACAATGTCCTGAAAAATGAAAAAATTTGTACCACAAAAGATCGCATCAAGGATACACAAAGAAACTGACTTATTTCAGAAACAAAAAGACTCAAACTAAAAAAATAGTACTCTGATTAACCTTCAGCATATCCACAACGCATCAAAACCCAAAAAATTGTCGCTGTGTAATTCAAAGATGTCAAAACTGAAGAAATTTCAGTAGCCAAGAACAGAAGCTAGTGGAAACCACCATTTTGTGACGACAACTTTTTTCGGACAAAAATCACCACAGCTCAAATCCGCTTCTGCAAAAGCCGCTAACCCAGTAGAATTGATGAATGGAAAAACAATGAACACACCAAGATTTCTTAACTAGCCAAACACTGTCCTGGAAAATGAAAAAACTTGTACCACAAAAAATCGCATCAAGGATGAACACAAAAGAGACATATTTCAGTAACATAAAAACCAAAGACGAAACCCAGAACTCCCATGAGCCGCCAGCATATCCACAACGCAATAAAAACCACAAAATGGTCGCTGTGTCTTTCAAAGATGTCAAAACTGAAGAAATTTCAGTAGCCAAGACCAGAAGCTTGTGGAAACTACCAATTTGTGACGACAACTTTTTTCGGACAAAAAATCACCACGGCCCATCTCAGCTTCTGCAATGATCACTAACCCAGTAGAACTGATGAATGGAACAACAATGAACACATCAAGATGACTTAACTGCCACACAGTGTCCTGAAAAATCAAAAAAAAATTGTACCACAATAGGATAAACACAAAAAACGACTTATTTCAGAAAAAAAAGACTAAAACTAAAAAACTAGTTCTCCGATTAACCTTCAGCATACCCATAACGCATTAAAACACAAAAAATTGTCGCTGTGTAAATCAAAGATGTCAAAACTGAAGAAATTTCAGTAGCCAACACCAGAAGCTAGTGGAAACTACCAATTTGTGATGACAACTTTGTTCGGACTAAAAATCACATCAGCGCAAATCCACTTCTGCAACGATCACTAACCCAGTAGAATCGATGAATGGAAAAACAATGAACACATCAAGATTTCTTAACTAGCCAAACACTGTCCTGGAAAATGAAAAAACTTGTACCACAAAAAATCGCATCAAGGATGAACACAAAAGAGACATATTTCAGTAACATAAAAACCAAAGACGAAACCCAGAACTCCCATGAGCCGCCAGCATATCCACAACGCAATAAAAACCACAAAATGGTCGCTGTGTCTTTCAAAGATGTCAAAACTGAAGAAATTTCAGTAGCCAAGACCAGAAGCTTGTGGAAACTACCAATTTGTGACGACAACTTTTTTCGGACAAAAAATCACCACGGCCCATCTCAGCTTCTGCAATGATCACTAACCCAGTAAAACTGATGAATGGATCAACAAGGATCACATCAAGATGACTTAACTGCTACACGGTGTCCTGAAAAATGAAAAAAACTTGTACCACAAAAGATCGAACCAAGGATAAACACAGAAACTGACTTATTTCAGAAACAAAAAGACTCAAACTAAAAAAATAGTACTCCGTTTAACCTTCAGTATATACACAAGGCATTAAAACCCAAAAAATTGTCGCTGTGTATTTCAAAGATAACAAAACTGAAGAAATTTCAGTAGCCAAGAATAGAAGCTAGTGGAAACTACAAATTTGTGACGACAACTTTTTTCGGACAAAAATCACCACAGCTCAAATCCGCTTCTGCAACAACCGCCAATTCAGTAGAACTGATGAAATGGAACAGCAATGTACACATCAAGATGACTTAACTGCCACACAGTGTCCTGAAAAATCAAAAAAAAATTTACCACAAAAGGATAAACACAAAAAACGACTTATTTCAGAAACAAAAAGACTAAAACTAAAAAACTAGTTCTCCGATTAACCTTCAGCATACCCATAATGCATTAAAACTCAACAAAATGTCGCTGTGTAATTCAAAGATGTCAAAACTGAAGAAATTTCAGTAGCCAACACCAGAAGCTAGTGGAAACTACCAATTTGTGTTGACAACTTTTATCGGACAAAAAATCACATCAGCGCAAATCCACTTCTGCAACGATCACTAACCCAGTAGAATTGATGAATGGAACAACAATGAACACATCAAGATTTCCGAACTAGCCAAACACTGTCCTGGAAAATGAAAAAACTTGTACCACAAAAAATCGCATCAAGGATGAACACAAAAAAGACATATTTCAGTAACAAAAAAACCAAAGACGAAACCCAGAACTCCCATGAGCCGCCAGCATATCCACAACGCATTAAAAAACCACAAAGTGGTCGCTGTGTCTTTCAAAGATGTCAAAACTGAAGAAATTTCAGTAGCGAGGACCAGAAGCTTGTGGAAACTACCAATTTGTGACGACAACTTTTTTCGGACAAAAATCACCACGGCCCATCTCAGCTTCTGCAATGATCGCTAACCCAGTAGAACTGATGAATGAATCAACAAGGAACACATCAAATTGACTTAACTGCTACACAGTGTCCTGAAAAATGAAAAAGTCTGTACCACAAAAGATCGCATCAAGGATAAACACAGAAACTGACTTATTTCAGAAACAAAAAGAGTAAAACTAAAAAAAATAGTACTCCGATTAACCTTCAGCATATCCACAACGCATTAAAACCCAAAAAACTGTCGCTGTATAATTCAAAGATGTCAAAACTGAAGAAATTTCAGTAGCCAAGAACAGAAGCTAGTGGAAACTATCAATTTGTGACGACAACTTTTTTCGGACAAAAAATCACCACGGCCCATCTCAGCTTAAGCAATGATCGCTAGCCCAGTAAAACTGATGAATGGATCAACAAGGAACACATCAAGATGACTTAACTGCCACACAGTGTCCTGAAAAATGAAAAAATTTGTACCCCAAAAGATCGCATCAAGGATAAACACAGAAACTGACTTATTTCAGAAACAAAAAGAGTAAAATTAAAAAAATAGTACTCCGATTAATTTTCAGCATACCCAAAACGCATTAAAACCCAGGAAATTGTCGCTGTGTAATTTAAAGATGTCAAAACTGAAGAAATTTCAGTAGCCAAGAACAGAAGCTAGTGGAAACTACCAATTTGTGACGACAACTTTTTTGGGACAAAAATCACCACAGCTCAAATCCGCTTCTGTAACAATCGCTAACCCAGTAGAACTGATGAATGGAACAACAATGAACACATCAAGATGACTTAACTGCCACACAGTGTCCTGAAACATAAAAAAATTTGTACCACAAAAGATCGCATCAAGGATGAACACATAAACTGACTTATTTCAGAAACAAAAAGAGTAAAATTTAAAAAAATAGTACTCCGATTAACCTTCAGCATACCCACAATGCATTAAAACCCAAAAAAATTGTCGCTGTGTAATTCAAAGATGTCAGAACTGAAGAAATTTCAGTAGCCAACACCAGAAGCTAGTGGAAACTTCCAATTTGTGATGACAACTTTTTTCGGACAAAAAATCACAACAGCTCAAATCCACTTCTGCAATGATCGCTAACCAAGTGGAACTGATGAAGGGAACAACAATGAACACATCAAGATGACTAAACTGCCACACAATGTCCTGAAAAATGAAAAAAAAAATGTACCACAAAAGATCGCATCAAGGATAAACACAGAAACTGACTTATTTCAGAAACAAAAAGACTAAAACTAAAAAAAATAGTATTCCGATCAACCTTCAGCATATCCACAGCGCATTAAAACCCAAAAAATTGTCGCTGTATAATTCAAAGATGTCAAATTTTAAGAAATTTCAGTAGCCAAGAACAGAGGCTAGTGGAAACTACCAATTTGTGACGACAAATTTTTTCGGACAAAAAATCACCACAGCGCAAATCCACTTCTGCAGCAATCGCTAACCTAGAAGAATTGATGAATGGGACAACAATGAACACATCAAGATTCCTTAACTAGCCACACACTGTTCTGGAAAATGAAAACATTTGTACCACAAACAATCGCATCAAGGATGAACACAAAAAAAGACATAGTTCAGAAACATAAAGAGAAAAATCAAAAACCCAAAACTCCCATAAACCGTCAGCATACCCACAACGCATTACAAACCAAAAAAAAACGTCATTGTGTATTTCAAAGATGTCAAAACTGAAGAAACATTCAGAGGCCAAGACCAGAAGCTAGTGGAAACTACAAATTTGTGACGACAAATTTTTTTTGGACAAAAAATCAACACAGCGCAAATCCGCTTCTGCAACGATCAGTAACCCAGTAGAATTGATGAATGGAACAAGAATGAATACATTAGGATGTTTTAACTAGCCACAAGGTCCTGAAAAATGAAAAAGTTTGTACCACAAAAGATCGCATCAAGGATAAACACAAAAAATGACATATTTCAGAATCAAAAAAGACTAAAACTAAAAAATTAGTACTGCGATTAACCTTCAGCATACCCACAACCCATTAAAACACAAAAAATACTGTCGCTGTGGAATTCAAAGATGTCAAAACTGAAGAAATTTTGTTAGCCAAGACAAGAACCTAGTGGAAACTACCAATTTGTGACGACAACTTTTTTCGGATAAAAAATCACCACAGCGCAAATCCACTTCTGCAGCGATCGCTAACCTAGAAGAATTGATGAGTGGAACAACAATGAACACATTAAGATTTCTTAACTAGCCACACACTGTCCTGAAAAATGAAAAAAATTACCACAAAAGATCGCATCAAGGATAAACACAAAAATGACATATTTCAAAAACATAAACACCAAAATCAAAAACTTAAAACTACCATGAACCGTCAGCATACCCACAATGCATCAACCACCCAAAAAATTGTCGCTGAGTATACCAAAGATGTCAAAACTGAAGAAACATTCAGTAGCCAATACCAGAAGCTAGTGGAAACTAATAATTTGTGACGACAACTTTTTTCAGACAAAAACTCACCACAGCGCATATCGGATTCTGCAGCGATCGCTAACCCAGTAGAACTGTTGAATGGAATAATAATGAATACATTAAGATGACTTAACTAGCCAAAATGTCCTGAAAAATGAAAAAGTTTGTACCACAAAAGATCGCATCAAGGATAAACACAAAAAATGACATATTTCAGAATCAAAAAAGACTAAAACCAAAAACTTAGTACTCCGATTAACCTTCAGCATACCCACAACGCATTAAACCAAAAAAACGTCCCTGTGTATTTCAAAGATGTCAAAACTGAAGAAACATTCAGAGGCCAAGACCAGAAGCTAGTGGAAACTACCAAATTGTGACGACAAATTTTTTTCGGACAAAAAATCAACACAGCGCAAATCCGCTTCTGCAACGACCGCTAACCCAGTAGAATTGATGAATGGAACAACAATGAACACATCAAGATTTCTTAACTAGCCACACACTGTCCTGAAAAATGAAAAAATTTACCACAAAAGATCGCATCAAGGATAAACACAAAAATGACATATTTCAGAAACATAAACACCAAAATCAAAAACTTAAAACTACCATGAACCATCAGCATACCCAAAATGCATCAAACACCCAAAAAATTGTCGCTTGGTATACCAAAGATATCAAAACTAAAGAAACATTCAGTAGCCAATACCAGAAGCTAGTGGACACTAACAATTTGTGACGACAACTTTTTTCGGACAAAAACTTACCACAGCGCATATCGGATTCAGCGACGATCGCTAATCCAGTAGAATAGATGAATGGAAAAACAATGAACACATCAAGATTTCTTAACTAGCCACACACTGTCCTGAAAAATTAAAAAAAAATTGTACCACAAAAGATCGCATCAAGGATAAACACAAAAAATGACATATTTCAGAAACATAAAGACCAAAATGAAAAATTTAGTACTACCATGAAACGATAGCAGACCCACAATTCATTAGCAACCCAAAAAATTGTCGCTGCGTATACCAAAGCTATCAAAACTGAAGAAACATTCAGTAGCCAATACCAGAAGCTAGTGGACACTAACAATTTGTGACGACAACTTTTTTCGGACAAAAACTCATCACAGCGCAAATCGCCTCTGCAACGATCCCTTACCCAAAAAAATTGATGAATGGAACAACTATGAACACATCAAGATTTCTTAACTAGCCACACGCTGTCCTGAAAAATGAAAAAAAAACTTGTACCACAAAAAATCGCGTCAAGGATGAACACAAAAAAGACATATGTCAGAAACATAAAAACCAAAATCAAAACCCAGAACTCCAATGAGCCGTCAGCAAATACAAAACGCATTAACATCCCAAAACAGCGTTGCTGGGTATAACAAAGATGTCAAAACTGAAGAAACATTCAGTAGCCAATACCAGAAGCCAGTGGAAACTAACAGTTTGTGACGACAAATTTTTTCGGACAAAAACTCACCACAGCGCAAATTGGATTCTGCAACGATCGCTAATCCAGTAGAATAGATGAATGGAACAACAATGAATACATCAAGATTTCTTAACTAGTCACACACTGCCTGAAAAATGAAAAAAAAATTGTACCACAAAAGATCGCATCAAGGATAAACACAAAAAGTGACATATTTCAGAAACATAAAGACCAAAATGAAAAACTTAGTACTACCATTAACCAATAGCATACCCACATTTCATTAGCAACCCAAAAAATTGTCGCTGTGTATTTCAAAGATGTCTGAACTGAAGAAACATTCAGTAGCCAATACCAGAAGCTAGTGGAAACTACCAGTTTGTGACGACAACTTTTTCGGACAAAAACTCACCACAGCGCATATCGGATTCTGCGACGATCGCTAATCCAGTAGTAGAATAGATGAATGGAAAAACAATGAACACATCAAGATTTCTTAACTAGCCACACACTGTCCTGAAAAATTAAAAAAAAATTGTACCACAAAAGATCGCATCAAGGATAAACACAAAAAATGACATATTTCAGAAACATTAAGACCAAAATGAAAAACTTAGTACTACCATGAAATGATAGCATACCCACAACTCATTAGCAACCCAAAAAATTGTCGCTGTGTATTTCAAAGATGTCTGAACTGAAGAAACATTCAGTAGCCAATACCAGATGCTAGTGGAAACTACCAATTTGTGACGACAACTTTTTTCGGACAAAAACTCATCACAGCGCAAATCGCCTCTGCAACGATCACTAACCCAGTAGAATTGATGAATGGAACAACTATGAACACATCAACATTTCTTAACTAGCCACACGCTGTCCTGAAAAATGAAAAAAACTTGTACCACAAAAAATCGCATCAAGGATGAACACAAAAAAGACATATGTCAGAAACATAAAAACCAAAATCAAAACCCAGAACTCCAATGAGCCGTCAGCAAAAACAAAACGCATTAACATCCCAAAACAGCGTCGCTGGGTATAACAAAGATGTCAAAACTGAAGAAACATTCAGTAGCCAATACCAGAAGCCAGTGGAAACTAACAGTTTGTGACGACAACTTTTTTCGGACAAAAACTCACCACAGCGCAAATTGGATTCTGCAACGATCGCTAATCCAGTAGAATAGATGAATGGAACAACAATGAATACATCAAGATTTCTTAACTAGCCACACACTGTCCTGAAAAATTAAAAAAAAAATTGTACCACAAAAGATCGCAACAAGGATAAACACAAAAAATGACATGTTTCAGAAACATAAAGACCAAAATGAAAAACTTAGTACTACCATTAACCAATAGCATACCCACATTTCATTAGCAACCCAAAAAATTGTTGCTGTGTATTTCAAAGATGTCTGAACTGAAGAAACATTCAGTAGCCAATACCAGAAGCTAGTGGAAACTACCAGTTTGTGACGACAACTTTTTTCGGACAAAAACTCACCACAGCGCATATTGGATTCTGCGACGATCGCTAATCCAGTAGAATAGATGAATGGAAAAACAATGAACACATCAAGATTTCTTAACTAGCCACACACTGTCCTGAAAAATTAAAAAAAAATTGTACCACAAAAGATCGCAACAAGGATAAATACAAAAAATGACATGTTTCAGAAACATAAAGACCAAAATGAAAAACTTAGTACTACCATGAAACGATAGCTCACCCACAATTCATTAGCAACCCAAAAAATTGTCGCTGTGTATTTCAAAGATGTCTGAACTGAAGAAACATTCAGTAGCCAATACCAGATGCTAGTGGAAACTACCAATTTGTGACGACAACTTTTTTCGGACAAAAACTCATCACAGCGCAAATCGCCTCTGCAACGATCACTAACCCAGTAGAACTGATGAATGGAACAACTATGAACACATCAAGATTTCTTAACTAGCCACACGCTGTCCTGAAAAATGAAAAAAACTTGTACCACAAAAAATCGCATCAAGGATGAACACAAAAAAGACATATGTCAGAAACATAAAAACCAAAATCAAAACCCAGAACTCCAATGAGCCGTCAGCAAATACAAAACGCATTAACATCCCAAAACAGCGTCGCTGGGTATAACAAAGATGTCAAAACTGAAGAAACATTCAGTAGCCAATACCAGAAGCCAGTGGAAACTAACAGTTTGTGACGACAACTTTTTTCCGACAAAAACTCACCACAGCGCAAATTGGATTCTGCAACGATCGCTAATCCAGTAGAATAGATGAATGGAACAACAATGAATACATCAAGGTTTCTTAACTAGTCACACACTGTCCTGAAAAATGAAAAAAAAAATTGTACCACAAAGATCGCATCAAGGATAAACACAAAAAGTGACATATTTCAGAAACATAAAGACCAAAATGAAAAACTTAGTACTACCAATAACCAATAGCATACCCACATTTCATTTGCAACCCAAAAAATTGTCACTGTGTATTTCAAAGATGTCAAAACCGAAGAAACATTCAGATGCCAATACCAGAAGCTAGTGGAAACTAACAATTTGTGACGACAACTTTTTTCGGACAAAAACTCACCACAGCGCAAATCGGATTCTGCAACAATCGCAAACCCAGTAGAATTGATGAATGGAACAACTATGAACACATCAATATTTCTTAACTAGCCACACGCTGTCCTGAAAAATGAAAAAAACTTGTACCACAAAAAATCGCATCAAGGATGAACACAAAAAAGACATATGTCAGAAACATAAAGACCAAAATGAAAAACTTAGTACTACCATTAACCAATAGCATACCCACATTTCATTAGCAACCCAAAAAATTGTTGCTGTGTATTTCAAAGATGTCTGAACTGAAGAAACATTCAGTAGCCAATACCAGAAGCTAGTGGAAACTACCAGTTTGTGACGACAACTTTTTTCGGACAAAAACTCACCACAGCGCATATTGGATTCTGCGACGATCGCTAATCCAGTAGAATAGATGAATGGAAAAACAATGAACACATCAAGATTTCTTAACTAGCCACACACTGTCCTGAAAAATTAAAAAAAAATTGTACCACAAAAGATCGCAACAAGGATAAATACAAAAAATGACATGTTTCAGAAACATAAAGACCAAAATGAAAAACTTAGTACTACCATGAAACGATAGCTCACCCACAATTCATTAGCAACCCAAAAAATTGTCGCTGTGTATTTCAAAGATGTCTGAACTGAAGAAACATTCAGTAGCCAATACCAGATGCTAGTGGAAACTACCAATTTGTGACGACAACTTTTTTCGGACAAAAACTCATCACAGCGCAAATCGCCTCTGCAACGATCACTAACCCAGTAGAACTGATGAATGGAACAACTATGAACACATCAAGATTTCTTAACTAGCCACACGCTGTCCTGAAAAATGAAAAAAACTTGTACCACAAAAAATCGCATCAAGGATGAACACAAAAAAGACATATGTCAGAAACATAAAAACCAAAATCAAAACCCAGAACTCCAATGAGCCGTCAGCAAATACAAAACGCATTAACATCCCAAAAAAGCGTCGCTGGGTATAACAAAGATGTCAAAACTGAAGAAACATTCAGTAGCCAATACCAGAAGCCAGTGGAAACTAACAGTTTGTGACGACAACTTTTTTCCGACAAAAACTCACCACAGCGCAAATTGGATTCTGCAACGATCGCTAATCCAGTAGAATAGATGAATGGAACAACAATGAATACATCAAGGTTTCTTAACTAGTCACACACTGTCCTGAAAAATGAAAAAAAAATTGTACCACAAAAGATCGCATCAAGGATAAACACAAAAAGTGACATATTTCAGAAACATAAAGACCAAAATGAAAAACTTAGTACTACCAATAACCAATAGCATACCCACATTTCATTTGCAACCCAAAAAATTGTCACTGTGTATTTCAAAGATGTCAAAACCGAAGAAACATTCAGATGCCAATACCAGAAGCTAGTGGAAACTAACAATTTGTGACGACAACTTTTTTCGGACAAAAACTCACCACAGCGCAAATCGGATTCTGCAACAATCGCAAACCCAGTAGAATTGATGAATGGAACAACTATGAACACATCAATATTTCTTAACTAGCCACACACTGTCCTGAAAAATTAAAAAAAAATTGTACCACAAAAGATCGCAACAAGGATAAATACAAAAAATGACATGTTTCAGAAACATAAAGACCAAAATGAAAAACTTAGTACTACCATGAAACGATAGCTCACCCACAATTCATTAGCAACCCAAAAAATTGTCGCTGTGTATTTCAAAGATGTCTGAACTGAAGAAACATTCAGTAGCCAATACCAGATGCTAGTGGAAACTACCAATTTGTGACGACAACTTTTTTCGGACAAAAACTCATCACAGCGCAAATCGCCTCTGCAACGATCACTAACCCAGTAGAACTGATTAATGGAACAACTATGAACACATCAAGATTTCTTAACTAGCCACACGCTGTCCTGAAAAATGAAAAAAACTTGTACCACAAAAAATCGCATCAAGGATGAACACAAAAAAGACATATGTCAGAAACATAAAAACCAAAATCAAAACCCAGAACTCCAATGAGCCGTCAGCAAATACAAAACGCATTAACATCCCAAAACAGCGTCGCTGGGTATAACAAAGATGTCAAAACTGAAGAAACATTCAGTAGCCAATACCAGAAGCCAGTGGAAACTAACAGTTTGTGACGACAACTTTTTTCCGACAAAAACTCACCACAGCGCAAATTGGATACTGCAACGATCGCTAATCCAGTAGAATAGATGAATGGAACAACAATGAATACATCAAGGTTTCTTAACTAGTCACACACTGTCCTGAAAAATGAAAAAAAAATTGTACCACAAAAGATCGCATCAAGGATAAACACAAAAAGTGACATATTTCAGAAACATAAAGACCAAAATGAAAAACTTAGTACTACCAATAACCAATAGCATACCCACATTTCATTTGCAACCCAAAAAATTGTCACTGTGTATTTCAAAGATGTCAAAACCGAAGAAACATTCAGATGCCAATACCAGAAGCTAGTGGAAACTAACAATTTGTGACGACAACTTTTTTCGGACAAAAACTCACCACAGCGCAAATCGGATTCTGCAACAATCGCAAACCCAGTAGAATTGATGAATGGAACAACTATGAACACATCAATATTTCTTAACTAGCCACACGCTGTCCTGAAAAATTAAAAAAACTTGTACCACAAAAAATCGCATCAAGGATGAACACAAAAAAGACATATGTCAGAAACATAAAGACCAAAATGAAAAACTTAGTACTACCATTAACCAATAGCATACCCACATTTCATTAGCAACCCAAAAAATTGTTGCTGTGTATTTCAAAGATGTCTGAACTGAAGAAACATTCAGTAGCCAATACCAGAAGCTAGTGGAAACTACCAGTTTGTGACGACAACTTTTTTCGGACAAAAACTCACCACAGCGCATATTGGATTCTGCGACGATCGCTAATCCAGTAGAATAGATGAATGGAAAAACAATGAACACATCAAGATTTCTTAACTAGCCACACACTGTCCTGAAAAATTAAAAAAAATTGTACCACAAAAGATCGCAACAAGGATAAATACAAAAAATGACATGTTTCAGAAACATAAAGACCAAAATGAAAAACTTAGTACTACCATGAAACGATAGCTCACCCACAATTCATTAGCAACCCAAAAAATTGTCGCTGTGTATTTCAAAGATGTCTGAACTGAAGAAACATTCAGTAGCCAATACCAGATGCTAGTGGAAACTACCAATTTGTGACGACAACTTTTTTCGGACAAAAACTCATCACAGCGCAAATCGCCTCTGCAACGATCACTAACCCAGTAGAACTGATGAATGGAACAACTATGAACACATCAAGATTTCTTAACTAGCCACACGCTGTCCTGAAAAATGAAAAAAACTTGTACCACAAAAAATCGCATCAAGGATGAACACAAAAAAGACATATGTCAGAAACATCAAAACCAAAATCAAAACCCAGAACTCCAATGAGCCGTCAGCAAATACAAAACGCATTAACATCCCAAAACAGCGTCGCTGGGTATAACAAAGATGTCAAAACTGAAGAAACATTCAGTAGCCAATACCAGAAGCCAGTGGAAACTAACAGTTTGTGACGACAACTTTTTTCCGACAAAAACTCACCACAGCGCAAATTGGATTCTGCAACGATCGCTAATCCAGTAGAATAGATGAATGGAACAACAATGAATACATCAAGGTTTCTTAACTAGTCACACACTGTCCTGAAAAATGAAAAAAAAAATTGTACCACAAAAGATCGCATCAAGGATAAACACAAAAAGTGACATATTTCAGAAACATAAAGACCAAAATGAAAAACTTAGTACTACCAATAACCAATAGCATACCCACATTTCATTTGCAACCCAAAAAATTGTCACTGTGTATTTCAAAGATGTCAAAACCGAAGAAACATTCAGATGCCAATACCAGAAGCTAGTGGAAACTAACAATTTGTGACGACAACTTTTTTCGGACAAAAACTCACCACAGCGCAAATCGGATTCTGCAACAATCGCAAACCCAGTAGAATTGATGAATGGAACAACTATGAACACATCAATATTTCTTAACTAGCCACACACTGTCCTGAAAAATTAAAAAAAAATTGTACCACAAAAGATCGCAACAAGGATAAATACAAAAAATGACATGTTTCAGAAACATAAAGACCAAAATGAAAAACTTAGTACTACCATGAAACGATAGCTCACCCACAATTCATTAGCAACCCAAAAAATTGTCGCTGTGTATTTCAAAGATGTCTGAACTGAAGAAACATTCAGTAGCCAATACCAGATGCTAGTGGAAACTACCAATTTGTGACGACAACTTTTTTCGGACAAAAACTCATCACAGCGCAAATCGCCTCTGCAACGATCACTAACCCAGTAGAACTGATGAATGGAACAACTATGAACACATCAAGATTTCTTAACTAGCCACACGCTGTCCTGAAAAATGAAAAAAACTTGTACCACAAAAAATCGCATCAACGATGAACACAAAAAAGACATATGTCAGAAACATAAAAACCAAAATCAAAACCCAGAACTCCAATGAGCCGTCAGCAAATACAAAACGCATTAACATCCCAAAACAGCGTCGCTGGGTATAACAACGATGTCAAAACTGAAGAAACATTCAGTAGCCAATACCAGAAGCCAGTGGAAACTAACAGTTTGTGACGACAACTTTTTTCCGACAAAAACTCAGCACAGCGCAAATTGGATTCTGCAACGATCGCTAATCCAGTAGAATAGATGAATGGAACAACAATGAATACATCAAGGTTTCTTAACTAGTCACACACTGTCCTGAAAAATGAAAAAAAAAATTGTACCACAAAAGATCGCATCAAGGATAAACACAAAAAGTGACATATTTCAGAAACATAAAGACCAAAATGAAAAACTTAGTACTACCAATAACCAATAGCATACCCACATTTCATTTGCAACCCAAAAAATTGTCACTGTGTATTTCAAAGATGTCAAAACCGAAGAAACATTCAGATGCCAATACCAGAAGCTAGTGGAAACTAACAATTTGTGACGACAACTTTTTTCGGACAAAAACTCACCACAGCGCAAATCGGATTCTGCAACAATCGCAAACCCAGTACAATTGATGAATGGAACAACTATGAACACATCAATATTTCTTAACTAGCCACACACTGTCCTGAAAAATTAAAAAAAAATTGTACCACAAAAGATCGCAACAAGGATAAATACAAAAAATGACATGTTTCAGAAACATAAAGACCAAAATGAAAAACTTAGTACTACCATGAAACGATAGCTCACCCACAATTCATTAGCAACCCAAAAAATTGTCGCTGTGTATTTCAAAGATGTCTGAACTGAAGAAACATTCAGTAGCCAATACCAGATGCTAGTGGAAACTACCAATTTGTGACGACAACTTTTTTCGGACAAAAACTCATCACAGCGCAAATCGCCTCTGCAACGATCACTAACCCAGTAGAACTGATGAATGGAACAACTATGAACACATCAAGATTTCTTAACTAGCCACACGCTGTCCTGAAAAATGAAAAAAACTTGTACCACAAAAAATCGCATCAAGGATGAACACAAAAAAGACATATGTCAGAAACATAAAAACCAAAATCAAAACCCAGAACTCCAATGAGCCGTCAGCAAATACAAAACGCATTAACATCCCAAAACAGCGTCGCTGGGTATAACAAAGATGTCAAAACTGAAGAAACATTCAGTAGCCAATACCAGAAGCCAGTGGAAACTAACAGTTTGTGACGACAACTTTTTTCCGACAAAAACTCACCACAGCGCAAATTGGATTCTGCAACGATCGCTAATCCAGTAGAATAGATGAATGGAACAACAATGAATACATCAAGGTTTCTTAACTAGTCACACACTGTCCTGAAAAATGAAAAAAAAAATTGTACCACAAAAGATCGCATCAAGGATAAACACAAAAAGTGACATATTTCAGAAACATAAAGACCAAAATGAAAAACTTAGTACTACCAATAACCAATAGCATACCCACATTTCATTTGCAACCCAAAAAATTGTCACTGTGTATTTCAAAGATGTCAAAACCGAAGAAACATTCAGATGCCAATACCAGAAGCTAGTGGAAACTAACAATTTGTGACGACAACTTTTTTCGGACAAAAACTCACCACAGCGCAAATCGGATTCTGCAACAATCGCAAACCCAGTAGAATTGATGAATGGAACAACTATGAACACATCAATATTTCTTAACTAGCCACACGCTGTCCTGAAAAATTAAAAAAACTTGTACCACAAAAAATCGCATCAAGGATGAACACAAAAAAGACATATGTCAGAAACATAAAGACCAAAATGAAAAACTTAGTACTACCATTAACCAATAGCATACCCACATTTCATTAGCAACCCAAAAAATTGTTGCTGTGTATTTCAAAGATGTCTGAACTGAAGAAACATTCAGTAGCCAATACCAGAAGCTAGTGGAAACTACCAGTTTGTGACGACAACTTTTTTCGGACAAAAACTCACCACAGCGCATATTGGATTCTGCGACGATCGCTAATCCAGTAGAGTAGATGAATGGAAAAACAATGAACACATCAAGATTTCTTAACTAGCCACACACTGTCCTGAAAAATTAAAAAAAAATTGTACCACAAAAGATCGCAACAAGGATAAATACAAAAAATGACATGTTTCAGAAACATAAAGACCAAAATGAAAAATTTAGTACTACCATGAAACGATAGCTCACCCACAATTCATTAGCAACCCAAAAAATTGTCGCTGTGTATTTCAAAGATGTCTGAACTGAAGAAACATTCAGTAGCCAATACCAGATGCTAGTGGAAACTACCAATTTGTGACGACAACTTTTTTCGGACAAAAACTCATCACAGCGCAAATCGCCTCTGCAACGATCACTAACCCAGTAGAACTGATGAATGGAACAACTATGAACACATCAAGATTTCTTAACTAGCCACACGCTGTCCTGAAAAATGAAAAAAACTTGTACCACAAAAAATCGCATCAAGGATGAACACAAAAAAGACATATGTCAGAAACATAAAAACCAAAATCAAAACCCAGAACTCCAATGAGCCGTCAGCAAATACAAAACGCATTAACATCCCAAAACAGCGTCGCTGGGTATAACAAAGATGTCAAAACTGAAGAAACATTCAGTAGCCAATACCAGAAGCCAGTGGAAACTAACAGTTTGTGACGACAACTTTTTTCCGACAAAAACTCACCACAGCGCAAATTGGATTCTGCAACGATCGCTAATCCAGTAGAATAGATGAATGGAACAACAATGAATACATCAAGGTTTCTTAACTAGTCACACACTGTCCTGAAAAATGAAAAAAAAATTGTACCACAAAAGATCGCATCAAGGATAAACACAAAAAGTGACATATTTCAGAAACATAAAGAACAAAATGAAAAACTTAGTACTACCAATAACCAATAGCATACCCACATTTCATTTGCAACCCAAAAAATTGTCACTGTGTATTTCAAAGATGTCAAAACCGAAGAAACATTCAGATGCCAATACCAGAAGCTAGTGGAAACTAACAATTTGTGACGACAACTTTTTTCGGACAAAAACTCACCACAGCGCAAATCGGATTCTGCAACAATCGCAAATCCAGTAGAATAGATGCATGGAACAACATTGAACACATCAAGATTTCTTAACTAGCCACACGCTGTCCTGAAAAATGAAAAAAAACTTGTACCACAAAAGATCGCATCAAGTACAAACACAAAAAAAAGACATATTTCAGAAACATAAAGACCAAAATCAAAAACTTAGTGCTCCCATGAGCTGTCAGCAAATCCACAACGCATTAACAACCCGAAACAGCGTCGCTATGTATATCAAAGATGTGAAAACTGAAGAAACATTCAGTAGCCAATACCAGAAGCTAGTGGAAACTACCAATTTATGACGACAACTTTTTTCGGACAATAACTCATCACAGCGCAAATCGCCTCTGCAATGATCACTAACCCAGTAGAATTGTTGAGTGGAACAACTATGAACATATCAAGATTTCTTAACTAGCCAGAAACTGTCCTGAAAAATGAAAAAGAAAATTGTACCACAAAAGATCGCATCAAGGATAAACACGAAAAGTGACATATTTCAATAACATAAAGACCAAAATGAAACACTTAGTACTACCATTAACCAATAGCATACCCACATTTCATTAGCAACCCAAAAAATTGTCACTGTGTGTTTCAAAGATGTCAAAACTGAAGAAATATTCAGATGCCAATACCAGAAGCTAGTGGAAACTAACAATTTGTGACGACAACTTTTTTTCGGACAAAAACTCACCACAGCGCAAATCGGATTCTGCAACAATCGCAAATCCAATAGAATAGATGAATGGAACACCAACGAACACATCAAGATTTCTTAACTAGCCACACGCTGTCCTGAAAAATGAAAAAAAATTGTACCACAAAAAATCGCATCAAGGATGAACACAAAAAAGACATATTTCAGAAACATAAAGACCAAAATTAAAAACATAGTGCTCCCATGAGCTGTCAGCAAATCCACAACGCATCAACATCGCGAAACAGCGTCGCTGTGTATATCAAAGATGTGAAAACTGAAGAAACATTCAGTAGCCAATACCAGAAGCTAGTGGAAACTACCAATTTATGACGACAACTTTTTTCGGACAAAATCTCATCACAGCGCAAATCGCCTCTGCAACGGTCACTAACCCAGTAGAATTGATGAATGGAACAACTATGAACATATCAAGATTTCTTAACTAGCCACACGCTGTCCTGAAAAATGAAAAAAACTTGTACCACAAAAAATCGCATCAAGGATGAACACAAAAAAGACATATTTCAGAAACATGAAAACAAAAATCAAAACCCAGAACTCCAATGAACCGTCAGCAAATACAAAACGCATTAACAACACAAAACAGTGTCGCTGTGTATATCAAAGATATGAAAACTGAAGAAACATTCAGTAGCCAATACCAGATGCTAGTGGAAACTACCAAATTGTGACAACAACTTTTTTTCGGACAAAAGTTCACCACAGCACAAATCGGTTTCTGCAACGATCACTAACCTAGTAGAATTGATGAATATAACAATAAGGAACATATCAAGATTTCTTAACTAGCCACACGCTGTCCTGAAAAATGAAAAAAACTTGTACCACAAACAATCGCATCAAGGATGAACACAAAAAAGACATATTTCATTAACAGAAAAACCAAAATCAAAACCCAGAAGTCCAATGAACCGTCAGCATATCCCCAACGCATTAACAACCCAAAAAAAAGTTGTCGATGTGTATTTCAAAGATGTCAAAACTGAATAAACATTCACTAGCCAATACCAGAAGCTAGTGGAAACTACCAATTTGTGACGACAACTTTTTCGGACAAAAACTCACACAGCGCAAATCGGCTTCTGCAACGATCGCTAACCCAGTAGAATTGATGATTGGAACAACAATGAACACATCAAGATTTCTTAACTAGCCACACACTGTCCTGAAAAATCGCATCAAGGATCAACACAAAAAAGACATATTTCATTAACATAAAAACCAAAATCAAAACACAGAACTCCAATGAACCGTCACAAGTCCACAAGGCAATAAAAACCCAAAAAAAACGTTGCTGTGTATTTCAAAGATGTAAAAACTGAAGAAACATTCAGTAGCCAAAAGCAGAAGCTAGTGTAAACTAGCAATTTGTGATTACTTTAATGAGACAAAAACACTCCAGCGCAAATTCACTAGAGCATCGACCACTCCCCAGTAGAATTGAATAATTGATTACAAAGGAGCACATCAAAATGATAATATGAGCCAGACACTGTGAGCAAAAGTGGAAAAACTTGTAACGAGAAAAACCGCATCACTGACACATAAAAAGACGTGGTTCCACAGAAAAAAACTGAAATCAAAAATAAAGGACTCCCAGGTAACATCAACAATTTAAAAATGCATTATCAACATCAAAAAGCCAGCTCTGTCTTTCAATTTTTGAAAACTCAAGGGATGTCTGGTAGTCAGGACCAAAAAGAAAGAAAAACTGCCAGTACTGTGACGACAATTTTTTGGGACAAAAAGTCACCACAGCGCAAATTCGCTTCTGCAACGATCGCTAATCCAGTAGAACTGATGAATGGAACAACAATGAACACATCAAGATGACTTAACTAGCCACACAATGTCCTGAAAAATGAAAAAAATTTGTACCACAAAAGATCGCATCAAGGATAAACACAAAAAATGACATATTTCAGAAACAAAAAGACCAAAATCAAAAACTTAGTACTCCGATGAGCCTTCAGCATACCCACAACACATTAAAAACCAAAAAATGGTCGCTGTGTATTTCAAAGATGTCAAAACTGAAGAAAATTTCAGTAGCCAAGACCAGAAGCTAGTGGAAACTACCAATTGTTGACGACAACTTTTTTCGGACAAAAAATCACCACAGCTCAAATCCGCTTCTGCAACGATCGCTAAATCAGTAGAACTGATGAATGGAACAACAATGAACACTTCAAGATGACTTACCTAGCCACAAAATGTCCTGAAAAATGAAAAAAACGTGTACCACAAAAAATCGCATCAAGGATGAACACAAAAAAGACATATTTCATTAACATAAAAACCAAAATCAAAACCCAGAATTCCAATGAACCGTTAGCATATGCACAACGCATTAACACCCCAAAAAAGCGTTGCTGTGTATTTCAAAGATGAAAAAACTGAAGAAACATTCAGTAGCCAAGACCAGAAGCTAGTGGAAACTAGCAATTTGTGATAACTTTAAAGAGACAAAGAGACAAAAACATTTCAGCGCAAACTCACTAGAGCAACGACCACTAACCCAGTGGAATTGAATAAATGATTAGAAATGAGCACATCAAAATGATAATATCAGCCAGACACTGTGATTAAAAGTGGAAAAACTTGTAACGAGAAAAACCGCATCACTGACACATAAAAAGACGTGGTTCCACAGAAAAAAAACTGAAATCAAAAATTAAGGACTCCCAGGTAACATCAACAACTGAAAAATGCCTTATCAACATCAAAAAAACAGCTCTGTCTTTCAAATTTTTGAAAACTCAAGGGATGTCTGGTAGTCAGGACCAAAAAGAAAGAAAAACTGCCAGTTGTGACGACAACTTTTTTGGGACAAAAAGTCACCACAGCGCAAATTCGCTTCTGCAACGATCGCTAACTCAGTAGAACTGATGAATGGAACAACAATGAACACATCAAGATAACTTAATTAGCCACACAATGTCCTGAAAAATGAAATAATTTGTACCACAAAAGATCGCATCAAGGATAAACACAAAAAATGACATATTTCAGAACTAAAAAGACCAAAATCAAAAACTTAGTACTCCGATGAGTCTTCAGCATACCCACAACGCATTAAAAACCAAAAAAAATGGTCGCTGTGTATTTCAAAGATGTCAAAACTGAAGAAAATTTCAGTAGCCAAGACCAGAAGCTAGTGGAAACTACCAATTGGTGACGACAACTTTTTTCGGACAAAAAATCACCACAGCTCAAATCCGCTTCTGCAACGATCACTAACCCAGTAAAACTGATGAATGGAACAACAATGAACACTTCAAGATGACTTACCTAGCCACACAATGTCCTGAAAAATGAAAAAAACTTGTACCACAAAAAATCGCATCAAGGATGAACACAAAAAAGACATATTTCATTAACATAAAAACCAAAATCAAAACCCAGAACTCCAATGAACCGTCAGCATATCCACAGCGCATTAGCAGCCCAAAAAAGCGTTGCTGTGTATTTCAAAGATGAAAAAACTGAAGAAACATTCAGTAGCCAAGACCAGAAGCTAGTGGAAACTAGCAATTTGTGATAAGTTTAAAGAGACAAAAACATTTCAGCTCAAACTCACTAGAGCAACGACCACTATCCCAGTGGAATTGAATAAATGATTACAAATGAGCTCATCAAAATGATAATATCAGCCAGACACTGTAATTAAAAGTGAAAAAAACTTGTAACGAGAAAAACCGCATCACTGACACATAAAAAGACATGAAAAACAATGAAAAATGCATTATCAGCATCAAAAAGGCATCTCTGTCTTTCAAATTTATGAAAACTCAAGGGATGTCTGTTAGTCAGGACCAGAAAGAAAGAAAAACTGCCAGTACTGTGACGACAATTTTTTTTGGACAAAAAGTCACCACAGCGCAAATTTGCTTCTGCAACGATCGCTAACCCAGTAGAACTGATGAATGGAACAACAATGAACACATCAAGATGACTTAACTAGCCACACAATGTCCTGAAAATGAAAAAATTTGTACCACAAAAGATCGCATCAAGGATAAATACAAAAATGACATATTTCAGAAATAAAAAGACCAAAATCAAAAACTTAGTACTCCGATGAGTCTTCAGCATACCCACAACGCATTAAAAACCAAAAAAATGGTCGCTGTGTATTTCAAAGATGTCAAAACTGAAGAAAATTTCAGTAGCCAAGACCAGAAGCTAGTGGAAACTACCAATTGGTGACGACAACTTTTTTCGGCAAAAAAAAAATCACCACAGCTCAAATCCGCTTCTGCAACGATCACTAACCCAGTAGAACTGATGAATGGAACAACAATGAACACTTCAAGATGACTTACCTAACCACACAATGTCCTGAAAAATGAAAAAAACTTGTACCACAAAAAATCGCATCAAGGATGAACACAAAAAAGACATATTTCTTTAACATAAAAACCAAAATCAAAACCCAGAACTCCAATGAACCGTCAGCATATCCACAGCGCATTAGCACCCCAAAAAAGCGTTGCTGTGTATTTCAAAGATGAAAAAACTGAAGAAACATTCAGTAGCCAAGACCAGGAGCTAGTGGAAACTAGCATTTTGTGATAACTTTAAAGAGACAAAAACATTTCAGCGCAAACTCACTAGAGCAACGACCACTATCCCAGTGGAATTGAATAAATGATTACAAATGAGCACATCAAAATGAAAATATCAGCCAGACACTGTGATTAAAAGTGGAAAAACTTGTAACGAGAAAAACCGCATCACTGACACATAACATAACTAGCCACACAATGTCCTGAAAATGATAAATGTTGTACCACAAAAGATCGCATCAAGGACAAACACAAAAAATGACATATTTCAGAAACAAAAAGACCATAATCAAAACTTAGTACTCCGATGAGCCTTCAGCATACACAACGCATTAAAAACCAAAAATGGTCGCTGTGTATTTCAAAGATGTCAAAACTGAAGAAATTTTCAGTAGCCAAGACCAGAAGCTAGTGGAAACTACCAATTTGTGACGACAACTTTTTTCGGACAAAAAGTCACCACAGCGCAAATTCGCTTCTGCAACGATCGCTAACCCAGTAGAATTGATGAATGGGACAAGAATGAACACTTCAAGATGACTTACCTAGCCACGCAATGTCCTGAAAAATGAAAAAAAATTGTACCACAAACAATCGCATCAAGGATGAACACAAAAAAGACATATTTCATTAACAGAAAAACTAAAATCAAAACCCAGAACTCCAATGAACCGTCAGCACATCCACAACGCATTAACACCCCAAAAAAGCATTGCTGTGTATTTCAAAGATGAAAAAACTGAAGAAACATTCGGTAGCCAAGACCAGAAGCTAGTGGAAACTAGCAATGCGTGATAACTTTAATGAGACAAAAACACTCCAGCGCAAACTCACTAGAGCAACGACCACTACCCCAGTGGAATTGAATAAATGATTACAAATGGGCACATCAAAATGATAATATCAGCCAGACACTGTGATTAAAAGTGGAAAAACTTGTAACGAGAAAAACCGCATCACTGACACATAAAAAGACATGGTTCCGCAGAAAAAAACTGAAATAAAAAATTAAGGACTCCCAGGTAACATCAGCAAATGTAAAATGCATTATCAGCATCAAAAAGGCAGCTTTGTCTTTCAAATTTTTGAAAACTCAAGCGATGTATGGTAGTCAGGACCAAAAAGAAAGAAAAACTGCCAGTACTGTGACGACAACTTTTTTCGGACAAAAAGTCACCAAAGCGCAAAATCGCTTCTGCAAAGATCGCTAACCCAGTAGAACTGATGAATGGAACAAAAAGAACACATCAAGATGACTTAACTAGCCACACAATGTCCTGAAAAAAGAAAAGAAAGAAAAAAAAAATGTACCACAGAAGATCGCGTCAAGGATAAACACAAAAAATGACATATTTCAGAAACATAAAAACTAAAATCAAAAATTAGTACTCCCATGAGCCTTCAGCATACCCACATCGCATTACAAACCAAAAAATGGTCGCTGTGTATTTTAAAGACGTCAAAATTGAAGAATTTTTCAGTAGCCAAGACCAGAAGCTAGTGGAAACTACCAATTTGTGACGACAACTTTTCTCGGACAAAAAATCTCCACAGCTCAAATCCGCTTCTGCAACGATCGCCAACGCAGTAGAACTGATGAATGGAACAACAATGAACACATCAAGATGGTTTAACTAGCCACACAAAGTCCTGAAATTGAAAAAAATTTGTACCACAAAAGATCGCATCAAGGATAAACACAAAAAATGACATATTTCAGTAACATAAAGACCAAAATCAAAAAATTAGTTTTTCGACACACCTTCAGCTTACCCCACAACGCATTAAAACACAAAAAATTGACGCTGCGTAATTCAAAGATGTGAAAACTGAAGAAATTTCAGTAGCCAAGACCAGAAGCTAGTGGAAACTACCAATTTGTGATGACAACTTTTTCGGATGAAAAATCACAACAGTGCAAATCCACTTCTGCAACGATCGTTAACTCAGTAGAACTGATGAATGGATCAAAAATGAACACATCAAGATGTCTTAATAAGCAAAATGTCCTGAAAAATGAAAAAAAATTGTACCACAAAAGATCGCATCAAGGATAAACACAAAAAATGACATATTTCAGAAACTTAAAGACCAAAACTAAAAAATTAGTACCCCGACTAACCTTCAACATTCCCCACAACGCATTAAAACACAAAAAATTGTCGCTGCGTTATTCAAAGATGTCAAAACTGAAGAAATTTCAGTAGTCAAGACCAGAAGCTAGTGGAAACTACCAATTCGTGATGACAACTTTTTTCGGATAAAAAATCACAACAGTGCAAATCCACTTCTGCAACGATCGTTAACCCAGTAGAACTGATGAAAGGAACAACAATGAACACATCAAGATGACTTAACTAGCCACACATTGTCCTGAAAAATGAAAAAAATTGTACCACAAAAGATCGCATCAAGGATAAACACACAAAAAAGCAATATTTCAGAAACATAAAGACCAAAATTAAAAAAATAGTACTCCGACGAACCTTCAGCTTACCTACAGCGCAAAAAAAAAACAGAAAATGGTCGCTGTGTATTTCAAAGATGTCAAAACTGAAGAAATTTCAGTAGCCAAGACCAGAAGCTAGTGGAAACTACCAATTTGTGACGACAACTTTTTTCGGACAAAAAATTACCACAGCTCAAATCAGCTTCTGCGATGATCGCTAACCCAGTAGAACTGATGAATGGATCAACAAGGAACACATCAAGATTACTTAACTGCCACACACTGTCCTGAAAAACGAAAAAAAATTGTACCACAAAAGATCGCATCAAGGATAAACACAAAAATTGACTTATTTCAGAAACAAAAAGACTGAAACTAAAAAACTAGAACTCCGATTAACTTTCAGCGTATCCACAAAGCATTCAAACCCAAAAAAATTAGCGCTGTGTAATTCAAAGATGTCAAAACTGAAGAAATTTCAGTAGCCCAGACCAGAAGCTAGTGGAAACTACCAATTTGTGATGAAAACTTTTTTCGGACAAAAAATCACAACAGCGCAAATCCACTTCTGCAACGATCGCTAACCCAGTAGAAATGATGAATGGAACAACAATGAACACATCAAGATGACTTAACTAGCCACTCAATGTCCCGAAAAATGAGAAAAAAATGTACCACAAAAGATCGCATCAAGGATAAACACAAAAAGTGACTTATTTTAGAAACAAAAATAATGAAACTAAAAAAAATAGTACTCCGATTAATCTTCAGCATATCCACAACGTATTAAAACCCAAACAATTAGCGCTGTGTAACTCAAAGATGTCAAAACTGAAAAAATTTCAGTAGCCAAGACCAGAAGCTAGTGGAAACTACCAATTTGTGATGACAACTTTTTTCGGACAAAAAGCAGCACAGCTCAAATCCACGTCTGCAACAATCGCTAACCCAGTAGAACTGATGAATGGATCAACAAGAAACACATCAAGATGACTTAGAGGCACACAATGTCCTGAAAAATGAAAAAAAAATGTACCACAAAGATCGCATCAAGGATAAAGACAAAAAACGACTTATATCAGAATCAAAAAGACTAAAACTAAAAAACTAGTACTCCGATTAACCTTCAGCATACCGACAACGCATTAAACCCAAAAAATTGTCGCTGTGTAATTCAAAGATGTCAAAACTGAAGAATTTTCAGTAGCCAAGACCAGAAGCTAGTGGAAACTACCAATTTGTGATGACAACTTTTTCGGACACAAAATCACAACAGCGCAAATCCAATTCTGCAACGATAGTTAACCCAGTAGAATTGATGAATGTAAAAACCATGCACACATCAAGATTTCTTAACTAGCCACACAATGTCCTGAAAAATGAAAAAAAAGTGTACCACAAAAGGATAAAGACAAAAAACGACTTATTTCAGAAACAAAAAGACTAAAACGAAAAAACTAGTACTTCGATTAACCTTCAGCATATCCACAACGCATTGAACCCAAAAAATTGTCGCTGTGTAATTCAAAGATGTCAAAACTGACGAATTTTCAGTAGCCAACACCAGAAGCTAGTGGAAACTTCCAATTTGTGATGACAACTTTTTCGGACACAAATTCACAACAGCGCAAATCCAATTCTGCAACGATAGTTAACCCAGTAGAATTGATGAATGTAAAAACCATGCACACATCAAGATTTCTTAACTAGCCACACAATGTCCTGAAAAATGAAAAAAAAATGTACCACAAAAGGATAAACACAAAAAACGACTTATTTCAGAAACAAAAAGACTAAAACGAAAAAACTAGTACTTCGATTAACCTTCAGCATATCCACAACGCATTAAAACCAAGAAATTTTCGCTGTGTAATTCAAAGATGTCAAAACTGAAGAAGTTTCAGTAGCCAAGACCAGAAGCTAATGGAAACTACCAATTTGTGACCGCAACTTTTTTCGGACAAAAATCACCACAGCTCAAATCCGCTTCTGCAACGATCGTTAACCCAATAGAACTGATGAATGGAACAACAATGAACACATCAAGATGACTTAACTGCCTCACAATGTCCTGAAAAATGAAAAAAAAATTGTACCACAAAAGGATAAACACAAAAAACGACTTATTTCAGAAAGAAAAAGACTAAAACTAAAAAAACTGGTGCTCCAATTAACCTTCAGCATACCCACAACGCATTAAAGCTCAAAAAATTGTCGCTGTCTAATTCAAAGATGTCAAAACTGAAGAAATTTCAGTAGCCAAGACCAGAAGCTAGTGGAAATACCAATTTGTGATGACATTTTTTTCCGGACAAAAAATCACAACAGCGCAAATCCACTTCAGCAACGATCGCTAACCGAGTAGAACTGATGAATGAAACAACAATGAACACATTAAGATGACTTAACTGCCACACAATGTCCTGAAAAATGAGAAAAAAATTGTACCACAAAAGAATAAACACAAAAAAAAGACTTATTTCAGAAACAAAAAGACTAAAACTAAAACACTAGTACTCCGATTAACCATCAGCATACCCACAACGCATTAAAACCCAAATTATTGTCGCTGTGTAATTCAAAGATGTCAAAACTGAAGAAATTTCAGTAGCCAAGACCAGAAGCTAGTGGAAACTACCAATTTGTGATGACAACTTTTTTCGGACAAAAATCACAACAGCGCAAATCCACATCTGCAACGATCAATAACTGAGTAGAACTGATGAATGGAATAACATTGAACACATCAAGATGACCTAACTGCCACAAAATGTCCTGAGAAATGAAAAAAGTTTGTACCACAAAAGATCGCATCAAGGATAAACACAAAAAATGACTTATTTCAGAAACAAAAAAAACTAAAACTAAAAAATTAGAACTCCGATTAACCTTCAGCATACCCACAACGCATTAAAACCAAAAAAAAAGTTGTCGCTGTGTAACTCAAAGACGTCAAAACTGAAGAAATTTCAGTAGCCAAGACCAGTTGCTAGTGGAAACTACCAATTTGTGACGACAACTTTTTTCGGACAAAAAATCTCCATGCTCAAATCAGCTGCTGCAATGATCGCTAACCCAGTAGAACTGATGAATGGATCAACAAAGAACACATCACGATGACTTAACTGCCACAGAATGTCCTAAAAAATGAAAAACTTTGTACCACAAAAGATCGCATCAAGGATAAACACAAAAATGACTTTTTTCAGAAACAAAAAGACTAAAACTAAAAAAATAGTACTCCAATTAACCTTTAGCATATTCACAACGCAGTATAACCCAAAAATTTATCCGTGTGTAATTCAAAGATGTCAAAACTGAAGAAATTTCAGTAGCCAAGACCAGAAGCTAGTGGAAACTACCGATTTGTGACGACAACTTTTTTCGGACAAAAATCACCACAGCTCAAATCCGCTTTTGCAACGATCGCTTACCCAGTAGAATTGATGAATAGAACAACAATAAACACATCAAGATGACTTAACTGCCACAAAATGTCCTGAAAAATGAAAAAAAAATGTACCACAAAATAATAAACACAAAAAAAGACTTATTTCAGAAACAAAAAGACTAAAACTAAAACAATAGTACTCCGATTAACCTTCAGCATACCCACAACGCATTAAAACCAAAAAAAAAATTGTCGCTCGGTAATTCAAAGATGTCAAAACTGAAAAAATTTCAGTAGCCAAGACCAGAAGCTAGTGGAAACTACCAATTTGTGACGACAACTTTTTCGGACAAAAAATCACCACTGCTCAAATCAGCTGCTGCAATGATCGCTAACCCAGTAGAACTGATGAATGGATCAACAAGGATGACTTAACTGCCACAGAATGTCCTGAAAAATGAAAAAATTTGTACCACAAAAGATCGCATCAAGTATAAACACAAAAATGACTTATTTCAGAAACAAAAAGAATAAAACTAAAAAAATAGTACTCCAATTAACCTTCAGCATATTCACAACGCAGTAAAACCCAACAACTTATCCGTGTGTAATTCAAAGATGTCAAAACTGAAGAAATTTCAGTAGCCAAGACCAGAAGCTACCAGAAACTACCGATTTGTGACGACAACTTTTTTCTGAAAAAAATCACCACAGCTCAAATCCGCTTTTGCAACGATCGCTTACCCAGTAGAATTGATGAATAGAACAACAATAAACACATCAAGATGACTTAACTGCCACAAAATGTCCTGAAAAATGAAAAAAAAATGTACCACAAAAGAATAAACACAAAAAAAGACTTATTTCAGAAACAAAAAGACTAAAACTAAAACAATAGTACTCCGATTAACCTTCAGCATACCCACAACGCATTAAAACCAAAAAAAAATTGTCGCTCGGTAATTCAAAGATGTCAAAACTGAAATAATTTCAGCAGCCAAGACCAGAAGCTAGTGGAAACTACCAATTTATGACGACATCTTTTTCGGACAAAAAATCACCACTGCTCAAATCAGCTGCTGCAATGATCGCTAACCCAGTAGAACTGATGAATGGATCAACAAGGAACACATCAAGATGACTTAACTGCCACAGAATGTCCTGAAAAATGAAAAAGTTTGTACCACAAAAGATCGCATCAAGGATAAACACAAAAATGACTTATTTCAGAAACAAAAAGACTAAAACTAAAAAAATAGTACTGCAATTAACCTTCAGCATAATCACAACGCAGTAAAACCCAAAAACTTATCCGTGTGTAATTTAAAGATGTCAAAACTGAAGAAATTTCAGTAGCCAAGACCAGAAGCTTGTGGAAACTACCGATTTGTGACGACAACTTTATTCGGACAAAAATCACCACAGCTCAAATCCGCTTTTGCAACGATCGCTTACCCAGTAGAACTGATGAATAGAACAACACCAAACACATTAAGATGACGTAACTGCCACAAAATGTCCTGAAAAATGAAAAAAATTGTACCACAAAAGAATAAACACACAAAAAGACTTATTTCAGAAACAAAAAGACTAAAACTAAAACACTAGTACTCCGATTAACCTTCAGCATACCCACAACGCATTAAAACCAAAAAAAATGTCGCTCGGTAATTCAAAGACGTCAAAACTGAAACAAATTTTAGTAGCCAAGACCAGAAGCTAGTGGAAACTACCAATTTATGACGACAACTTTTTTCGGACAAAAAATCACCACTGCTCAAATCAGCTGCTGCAATGATCGCTAACCCAGTATAACTGATGAATGGATCAACAAGGAACACATCAAGATGACTTAACTGCCACAGAATGTCCTGAGAAATGAAAAAATTTGTACCACAAAAGATTGCATCAAGGATAAAAACAAAAATGACTTATTTCAAAAAACAAAAAGACTAAAACTAAAAAGATAGTACTCAAATTAACCTTCAGCATATTCACAACGCAGTAAAACGCAAAAACTTATCCGTGTGTAATTCAAAGATGTCAAAACTGAAGAAATTTCAGTAGCCAAGACCAGAAGCTAGTGGAAACTACCGATTTGTGACGACAACTTTTTCGGACAAAAATCACCACACCTCAAATCCGCTTTTGCAACGATCGCTTACCCAGTAGAACTGATGAATGGAACAACAATAAACACATCAAGATGACATAACTGCCACAAAATGTCCTGAAAAATGAAAAAAATTTGTACCACAAAAGAATAAACACAAAAAAAAAGACTTATTTCAGAAACAAAAAAAAAAGACTAAAACTAAAACACTAGTACTCCGATTAAGCTTCAGCATACCCACAACGCAATAACACTAAAAAAAATTGTCGCTCGGTAATTCCAAGATGTCAAAACTGAAAAAATTTCAGAAGCCAAGACCAGAAGCTAGTGGAAACTACCAATTTGTGACGACAACTTTTTTCGGACAAAAAATCACCACTGCTCAAATCAGCTGCTGCAATGATCGCTAACCCAGTAGAACTGATGAATGGATCAACAAGGAACACATCAAGATGACTTAACTGCCACAGAATGTCCTGAAAAATGAAAAAAATTGTATCACAAAAGGATAAACACAAAAAACGACTTATTTCAGAAAGAAAAAGACTAAAACTAAAAAACTAGTACTCCGATTAACCTTCAGCACACCCACCACCCACAACGCTTTAAAACCCAAAAAATTGTCGCTGTGTAATTCCAGGATGTCAAAACTAAAGAAATTTCAGTAGCCAAGACCAAAAGCTAGTGGAAACTAGCAATTTGTGACAACAATTTTTTGGGGACAAAAATCACCACAGCTCAAATCCACTTCTGCAACGATTGCTAATCGAGTAGAACTGATGAATTGAACAACAATGAACACATCAAGATGACTTAATTGCCACACAATGTCCTGAAAAATGAAAAAAACGTACCACAAAAAATCGCATCAAGGATGAACACAAAAAAGATATCTTTCATTAACATAAAAACCAAAATCGAAACTCAGAACTCCCATGAACCATCAGAATATCCACAAAGCATTAACAAACCAAAAAAGCGTCGCTGCGTATTTCAATGATGTGAAAAGTGAAGAAACATTCAGTAGCCAAGACCAGAAGCTAGTGGAAACTACCAATTTGTGACGACAACTTTTTTCGGACAAAAAATTACCACAGCTCAAAATGATCGCTTCTGCAATGATCACTAACCCAGTAGAACTGATGAATGGAACAACAATGAACACATCAAGATGACTTAACTGCCACACAATGTCCTGAAAAATGAAAAAACATATTGTACCACAAAAGGATAAACACAAAAAACGACTTTTTTCAGAAAGAAAAAGACTAAAACTAAAACAACTAGTGCTCCAATTTAACTTCAGCATACCCACAACGCATTAAAACTCAAAAAATTGTCGCTGTCTAATTCAAAGATGTCAAAACTGAAGAAATTTCAGTAGCCAAGACCAAAAGCTACTGGAAACTACCAATTTGTGATGACAACTTTTTTCGGACAAAAACCACCACAGCTAAAATCCGCTTTTGCAACGATCGCTTACCCAGTAGAACTGATGAATGGAACAACAAAAAACACATCAAGATTACTTAACTGCCACAAAATGTCCTGAAAAATGAAAAAAAATTTGTACCACAAAAGAATAAACACAAAAAAAGACTTCTTTCAGAAACAAAAAGACTAAAACTAAAACACTAGTTTTCCGATTAATCATCAACATACCCATAACTCATTAAATTTCAAAAAAATGTCGCTGTGTAATTCAAAGATGTCAAAACTGAAAAAATTTTAGTAGCCAAGACCAGAAGCTAGTGGAAACTACCAATTTGTGATGACAACTTTTTTCGGACAAAAATCACAACAGCGCAAATCCACATCTGCAACGATCAATAACTGAGTAGAACTGATGAATGGAATAACATTGAACATCAAGATGACCTAACTGCCACACAATGTCCTGAAAAATGAAAAAATTTTGTACCACAAAAGATCGCATCAAGGATAAACACAAAAAATGACTTATTTCAGAAACAAAAAGACCAAAACTAAAAAAATAGTACTCCAATTAACCTTCAGCATATCCACAACGCAGTAAAACCCAAAAACTTATCCGTGTGTAATTCAAAGATGTCAAAACTGAAGAAATTTCAGTAGCCAAGACCAGAAGCTACAAGGAAACAACCAATTTTTAAAGACAACCTTTTTCGGACAAAAAATCACCACTGCTCAAATCAGCTGCTGCAATGATCGCTAACCCAGTAGAACTGATGAATGGATCAACAAGGAACCCATCAAGATGACTTAAGTGCCACAGAATGTCCTGAAAAAAGAAAAAAGTTTGTACCACAAAAGAATAAACACAAAAAAAAAAGACTTATTTCAGAAACAAAAAGTTTAAAACTAAAACACTAGTACTCCGATTAACCATCAGCATACCCACAACGCATTAAATTTCAAAAAATTGTCGCTGTGTAATTCAAAGATGTCAAAACTGAAAAAATTTTAGTAGCCAAGACCAGAAGCTAGTGGAAACTACCAATTTGTGATGACAACTTTTTTCGGACAAAAATCACAACAGCGCAAATCCACATCTGCAACGATCAATAACTGAGTAGAACTGATGAATGGAATAACATTGAACATCAAGATGACCTAACTGCCACACAATGTCCTGAAAAATGAAAAAATTTTGTACCACAAAAGATCGCATCAAGGATAAACACAAAAAATGACTTATTTCAGAAACAAAAAGACCAAAACTAAAAAAATAGTACTCCAATTAACCTTCAGCATATCCACAACGCAGTAAAACCCAAAAATTTATCCGTGTGAAATTCAAAGATGTCAAAACTGAAGAAATTTCAGTAGCCAAGACCAGAAGCTACAAGGAAACAACCAATTTGTGAAGACAACTTTTTTCGGACAAAAAATCACCACTGCTCAAATCAGCTGCTGCAATGATCGCTAACCCAGTAGAACTGATGAATGGATCAACAAGGAACCCATCAAGTTGACTTAAGTGCCACAGAATGTCCTGAAAAAAGAAAAAAGTTTGTACCACAAAAGAATAAACACAAAAAAAAAGACTTATTTCAGAAACAAAAAGACTAAAACTAAAACACTAGTACTCCGATTAACCATCAGCATACCCACAATGCATTAAATTCCAAAAAATGGTCGCTGTGTAATTCAAAGATGTCAAAACTGAAGAAATTTCAGTAGCCAAGACCAAAAGCTAGTGGAAACTACCATTTTGTGATGACAACTTTTTTCGGACAAACATCACCACAGCTCAAATCCGCTTTTGCAACGATCGCTTACCCAGTAGAACTGATGGATGGATCAACAAGGAACCCATCAAGATGACTTAACTGCCACAGAATATCCTGAAAAATGAAAAAATTTGTACCACAAAAGATCGCATCAAGGATAAACACAAAAATGACTTATTTCAGAAACAAAAAGACTAAAACTAAAACACTAGTACTCCGATTAACCATCAGCATACCCACAACGCATTAAATTCCAAAAAACGGTCGCTGTGTATTTCAAAGATGTCAAAACTGAAGAAATTTTAGTGGCCAAGACCAGATGCTACAAGGAAACTACCAATTTGTGACGACAACTTTTTTCGGACAAAAAATCACCACTGCTCAAATCAGCTGCTGCAATGATCGCTAACCCAGTAGAACTGATGGATGGATCAACAAGGAACCCATCAAGATGACTTAACTGCCACAGAATATCCTGAAAAATGAAAAAATTTGTACCACAAAAGATCGCATCAAGGATAAACACAAAAATGACTTATTTCAGAAACAAAAAGACTAAAACTAAAAAAAAATACTCCAATTAACCTTCAGCATATCCACAACGCAGTAAAACCCAAAAACTTATCCGTGTGTAATTCAAAGATGTCAAAACTGAAGAAATTTCAGGGGCCAAGACCAGAAGCTAGTGGAAACTACCAATTTGTGACGACAACTTTATTCAGACAAGAATCACCACAGCTCAAATCCGCTTCTGCAACGATCGCTAACCGAGTAGAATTGATGAATGGAACAACAATGAACACATCAATATGACTTAACTGCAACACAATGTCCTGAAAAATGAAGAAAATTTGTACCACAAAAGGATAAACACAAAAATGACTTATTTCAGAAACAAAAAGACTAAAACTAAAAAAAATACTCCAATTAACCTTCAGCATATCCACAACGCAGTAAAACCCAAAAACTTATCCGTGTGTAATTCAAAGATGTCAAAACTGAAGAAATTTCAGGGGCCAAGACCAGAAGCTAGTGGAAACTACCAATTTGTGATGACAACTTTTTTCGAACAAAAAATCACAACAGCGCAAATCCACTTCTGCAACGATCACTAACCGAATAGAACTGATGAATGGAACAACAATGAACACATCAAGATGACTTAACTGCAACACAATGTCCTGAAAAATGAAGAAAATTTGTACCACAAAAGATCGTAACAAGGATAAACACAAAAAATGACTTATTTCAGAAACAAAAAGACTAAAACTAAAAAACTAGTACTCCAAATATCCTTCAGCACACCCACAACGCATTAAAACCCAAGAAATTGTCGCTGTTTTATTCAAAGATGTCAAAACTGCAGAAAATTCAGTAGCCAATAGCAGAAGCTAGTGGAAATTACCAATTTGTGATGACAACTTTTTCGGACAGGAAATCACAGCAGCGCAAATCCAATTCTGCAACGATCGTTAACCCAGTAGAATTGATGAATGTAAAAACAATGCACACATCAAGATTTCTTAACTAGCCACAGACTGTCCTGGGAAATGAAAAAATTTGTAGCACAAAAAATCGCATCAAGGATGAACACAAAAAAGACATTTTTCATGAACATAAAAACCAAAATCGAAACCCAGAATTCCCATGGACCACCAGCATATCCACAACGCATTAACAACCCAAAAAAGCCTCGCTGTGTATTTCAAAGATGTGAAAACTGAAGATCATTCAGTAGCCAAGACCAGAAGAAGCTAGTGGAAACTAGCAACTTGTGACAACAGCTCAAATCCGACTCGGACAAAAATCACCACAGCTCAAATCCGCTTCTGCAACGATCGCTAACCCAGTAGAACTGATGAAAGGAACAACGATGAACACATCAAGATGACTTAACTGCCACACAATGTCCTGAAAAATGAAAAAAAAAATGTACCACAAAAGGATAAACACAAAAAAATGACTTATATCAGAAACAAAAGGACTAAAACTAAAAAACTAGTACTCCGATTAACCTTCAGTATACCCACCACCCACAACGCTTTAAAATCCAAAAAACTGTCGCTGTGTAATTCAAAGATGTCAAAACTGAAGAATTTTCAGTAGCCAAGACCAGAAGCTAGTGGAAACTACCAATTTGTGATGACAACTTTTTTCGGACAAAAAATCACAACAGCACAAATCCACTTCTGCAACGATTTCTAACCCAGTAGAATTGATGAATGTAGAAACAATGAATACATCAAGATTTCTTAACTAGCCACATACGGTCCTGGAAAACGAAAAAAAAAATTTGAACCACAAAAATTCGGATCAAGGATGAACACAAAAAAGACAAATTTCATTAACAAAAAAACCAAAATCGAAACCCAGAACACCCATGAACCGCCAGCATATCTACAACGCATTAGCAACCCAAAAAAAGGTCGCTGTGTATTTCAAAGATGTGAAAACTGAAGAAACATTTAGTAGACAAGACCAGAAGCTAGTGGAAACTAGCAATTTGTGATAACTTTATTGAGACAAAACACTCCAGCGCAAATTCACTAGAGCAACGACCACTAACCCAAAAGAATTGAATGAATGAATACAAATGAGCACATCAAACTGATAATATCAGCCAGACACTGTGATCAAAAATGGAAAAACTTGTAACTAGAAAAACCGCATCACTGATAGACACATAGAAAGACATGGTTCCACAGAAAAAAACTGAAATCAAAAATAAAGCATTCCCAGGTAACATCAACAAATGAAAAACGCATTATCAACATCAAAAAAGCAGCTTTGTCTTTCAAATTTATGAAATCAAGGGATGTCTGTTAGTCAGGACCAAAAAAAAACTGCCAGTACTGTGACGACAAATTTTTTCGGACAAAAAATCACCACAGCGCAAGTTCGCTTCTGCAACGATCGCTAACCCAGAAAAACTGATGAATGGAACAACAATGAAAGTATCAAGATGACTCAACTAGCCACACAATGTCCTGAAAAATGAAAAAAAATTGTACCACAAAAGATCGCATCAAGCATAAACATTAAAAATGACTTTTTTCAGAAACAGAAAGACAAAAACTAAAAAATTAGTACTCCAATTAACCTTCAGCATACCCACAACGCATTAACACCAAAAAAAAATTGTCGCTGTGTAATTCAAAGATGTCAAAACTGAAGAATTTTTGGTAGCCAAGACCAAAAGCTAGTGGAAACTACCAATTTGTGACGACAACTTTTTTCGGACAAAAAATCGCCACAGCGCAAATCCAATTCTGCAACGATCGCTAACTCAGTAGAATTGATGAATGGAAAAACAATGAACACGTCAAAATTTCTTGACTAGTCACACAATGTCCTGAAAAATGAAAAAAATATAGAAGAACAAAATATCGCATCAAGGATAAACACAAAAAATGACTCATTTCAGAAACAGAAAGACAAAAACTAAAAAATTATTACTCCGATTAACCTTCAGCATACCCACAACGCATTAAAACTAAAAAAAAATGTCGCTGTGTAATTCAAAGATGTCAAAACTGAAGAAATTTCAGTAGCCAAGAACAGAAGCTTGTTGAAACTACCAATTTGTGACGACAACTTTTTTCGGACAAAAATCGCCAGAGCTCAAATCCGCTTCTGCAACGATCGCTAACTCAGTAGAATTGATGAATGGAAAAACAATGAACACGTCAAAATTTCTTGACTAGTCACACAATGTCCTGAAAAATGAAAAAAAAATAGTACAACAAAATATCGCATCAAGGATAAACACAAAAAATGACTCATTTCAGAAACAGAAAGACAAAAACTAAAAAATGAGTACTCCGATTAACTTTCAGCATACCCACAACGCACTAAAACCAAAAAAAAATGTCACTGTGTAATTCAAAGATGTCAAAACTGAAGAAATTTCAGTAGCCAAGAACAGAAGCTTGTTGAAACTACCAATTTGTGACGACAACTTTTTTCGGACAAAAATCGCCAGAGCTCAAATCCGCTTCTGCAACGATCGCTAACTCAGTAGAATTGATGAATGGAAAAACAATGAACACGTCAAATTTTCTTGATTAGTCACACAATGTCCTGAAAAATGAAAAAAATTTGTACCACAAAAGATCGCATCAAGGATAAACACAAAAAATGACTTATTTCAGAAACAAAAAAGACAAAAACTAAAAAATTAGTGTTCCGATTAACCTTCAGCATACCCACAACACATCAAAACCAAAAAAACTGTCGCTGTGTAATTCAAAGATGTCAAAACTGAAAAAATTTCAGTAGCCAAGACCAGAAGCTAGTGGAAACTACCAATTTGTGACGACAACTTTTTCGACAAAAAATCACCATAGCTCAAATCCGCTTCGGCAACGATCGCTAACTCAGCAGAACTGATGAATGGTAAAACAATGAACACGTCAAAATTTCTTAACTAGCCATACAATGTCCTGAAATACGAGAAAAAAAAAATTGTACCACAAAAGATCGCATCAAGGATGAACACAAAAAAGACACATTTCATTAACATAAAAACCAAAATCGAAACTCAGAACTCCCACGAACCTTCAGCATATCCACAACGCACTAACACCCCAAAAAAGCGTCGCTGTGTATTTCAAAGATGTGAAAACTGAAGAAACATTCAGTAGCCAAGACCAGAAGCTAGTGGAAACTACCAATTTGTGACGACAACTTTTTCCTTAAAAAAAATACCACAGCTCAAATCCACTTCTGCAATGATCGCTAACCCAGTAGAACTGATGAATGGAACAACAATGAACACATCAAGATGACTTAACTAGTCACACAATGTCCTGAAATACGAAAAAAAAATTTGTACCACAAAAGATCGCATCAAGGATAAACACAAAAAATGACTTATTTCAGAAACAAAAAGACAAAGACTAAAAAATTAGTACTCCGATTAACTTTCAGCATATCCACAACGCATTAAAACCAAAAAAAATTGTCGCTGTGTAATTCAAAGATGTAAAAACTGAAGAAATTTCAGTAGCCAAGACCAGAAGCTAATGGAAACTACCAATTTGTGACGACAATTTTTTTCGGACAAAAAGTCACCACAGCGCAAATCCACGTCCGCAACTATCGCTAACTCAGTAGAATTGATAAATTGAAAAACAATGAACACGTCAAGCTTTCTTAACTAGCCACACTGTCCTGGAAAATGAAAAAATTTGTACCACAAAAAATCGCATCAAGCATGAACACAAAAAAGACACATTTCATTAACATATAAACCAAAATCGAAACTCAGAACTCCCATGAACCGTCAGCATATCCACAACGCACTAACAACCCAAAAAAGCGTCGCTGTGAATTTCAAAGATGTGAAAACTGTAGACATTTCAGTAGCCAAGACCAGAAGCTAGTGGAACTACCAATTTGTGACGACAATTTTTTTCGGACAAAAAATTACCACAGCTCAAATCCACTTCTACAATGATCGCTAACCGAGTAGAACTGATGAATGGAACAACAATGAACACATCAAGATGACTTAACTAGTCACAAAATGTCCTGAAAATGAAAAATTATTGTACCACAAAAGATCGCATCAAGGATAAACACAAAAAATGACTTATTTCAGAAACAAAAAGGACAAAGACTAAAAAATTAGTACTCCGATTAATTTTCAACATACCCACAACGCATTAAAACCAAAGATCAAGTTGTCGCTGTGTAATTCAAAGATGTCAAAACTGAAGAAATTTCAGTAGCCAAGACCAGAAGCTAATGGAAACTACCAATTTGTGACGACAATTTTTTTCGGACAAAAAAGCACCACAGCGCAAATCCACGTCCGCAGCGATTGATAACTTAGTAGAATTGATGAATTGAAAAAGAATGAACACGTTAAGATTTCTTAAGTAGCCACACACTGTCCTGGAAAATGAAAAAATTTGTACCACAAAAAATCGCATCAAGGATGAACACAAAAAGCGACTTATTTCAGAAACAAAAAGACAAAGACTAAAAAATTAGTACTCCGATTAACTTTAAGCATACCCACAACGCATTAAAACCAAAAAGAAAGTTGTCGCTGTGTATTTCAAAGATGTCAAACCTGAAAAAATTTCAGTAGCCAAGATCAGAAGCTAGTGGAAACTACCAGTTTGTGACGACAACTTTTTTCAACAAAAAATCACCATAGCTCACATCCGCTTCGGCAACGATCGCTAAATCAGTAGAACTGATGAATGGAACAACAATGAACACTTCAAGATGACTTACCTAGCCACAAAATGTCCTGAAAAATGAAAAAAACTTGTACCACAAAAAATCGCATCAAGGATGAACACAAAAAAGACATATTTCATTAACATAAAAACCAAAATCGAAACCCAGAACTCCCATGAACCATCAGAATATCCACAAAGCATTAACAAACCAAAAAACGTCGCTGTGTATTTCAAAGATGTGATAACTGAAGAAACATTCAGTAGCCAAGACCAGAAGTTAGTGGAAACTATCAATTTGTGACGACAACTTTTTTCGGACAAAAAATTACCACAGCTCAAATCCACTTCTGCAATGATCGCTAACCCAGTAGAACTGATGAATGGAACAACAATGAACACATCAAGATGACTTAACTAGTCACACAATGTCCTGAAAAATGAAAAAAAAATTTGTACCACAAAAGATCGCATCAAGGATAAACACAAAAAATTACTTATTTCAAAAACAAAAAGACAAAAACTAAAAAAATTAGTACTCTGATTGACTTTCAGCATACCCACAACGCATTAAAACCAAAAAAAGTTCTCGCTGTGTAATTCAAAGATGTCAAAACTGAAGAAATTTCAGTATCCAAGACCAGAAGCTAATGGAAACTACCAATTTGTGACGACAACTTTTTTCGGACAAAAAATCACCACAGCGCAAATCCACGTCCGCAACGATCGCTAACTCAGTAGAATTGATGACTTGAAAAACAATGAACACGTCAAGATTTCTTTACTAGCCACACACTGTCCCTGAAAATAAAAAAATAGTACCACAAAAAATCGCATCAAGGATGAACACAAAAAAGACATTTTTCATTAACATAAAAACCAAAATCGAAACCCAGAACTCCCATGAACCGGCAGCATATTCACAACGCATTAAAAACCCAAAAAAGCGTCCCTGTCTATTTCAAAGATGTGAAAACTGAAGAAACTTCAGTAGATAAAACCAGAGGCTAGTGGAAACTACCAATTTGTGACGACAACTTTTTTCGGACAAAAAATCACCGCAGCGCAAATCCACGTCTGCAACGATCGCTAACTCAGTATAATTGATGGAAGGAAAAACTATGAACACGTCAAGATTTCTTAACTAGCCACGCAGTCCTGGAAAATGAAAAACTTTGTACCACAAAAAATCGCATCAAGGATGAACACAAAAAAGACATTTCATTAACATAAAAACCAAAATCGAAACCCAGAACTCCCATGAACCGTCAGCGTATCCACAACGCATTAACAACCCAAAAAAGCGTCGCTGTTTGTTTCAAAGATGTGAAAACTGAAGAAACATTCAATAGCCACGACCAGAAGCTAGTGGAAACTAGCCATTTGTGATAACTTTATTGAGACAAAAACACTCCAGCGAAAATTCACTAGTGCAACGACGACTACCCCAGTAGAATTGATTAAATGAATGCAAATCAGCACATCAAGCTGATAATGTAAGCCAGACACTGTGATCAAAATTGGAAAAGCTTGTAACGAGAAAAACCGCTTCACTGATCGGCACATAAAAAGACATTGTTCCACAGAAAAAAAATGAAATCAAAAATTAAGCACTCCCAAGTAACATCAACAAATGAAAAATGCATTATCAACATCAAAAAGGCAGCTCTGTTTTTCAAATTTCTGAAATCAAGGGATGTATGGTAGTCAGGACCAAAATGAAAGAAAAACTGCCAGTACTGTGACGACGATTTTTTGGACAAAAAATCACCACAGCTCAAATCCGCTTCTACAACGATCGCTAACCCAGTAGAACTGATAAATGGAACATTAATGAACACATCAAGGTGACTTAACTAGCCACACAATGTCCTGAAAAAAGAAAAAATTTGTAGAAGTTCGCATCAAGGATAAACACAAAAAACACTTATTTCAGAAACAAAAAGACTAGAACTAAAACATTAGTACTCCGATTAACCTCGGGCAGACCCACAACGCATTGAAAACCAAAAAATGGTCGCTGTGTATTTCAAAGATGTCAAAACTGAAGAAATTTCAGTAGCCAAGACCAGAAGCTAGTGGAAACTACCAATTTGTGACGACAAGTTTATTCGGACAAAAAAACGCCACAGCGCAAATCCGCTTAAGCAACGATCACTAACCCAGTAGAATTGATGAATAGAACATTAATGAACGCATCATGATGACTTTACCAGCCACACAATGTCCTGAAAAAGGAAAAAAAATGTACCACAAAAGATCGCATCAAGGATAAACACAAAAAATGACATATTTCAGAAACATAAAGACCAAAATCAAAAACTTAGTGCTCCCATAAACCATTATCATACCCAAAACGCATTAACAGCCCAAAAAATTGTCGCTGTATATTTCAAAGATGTCAAAACTGAAGAAACATTTAGAAGCCAAGACCAGAAGCTAGTGGAAACTACAAATTTGTGACGCCAATTTTTTTCGGAAAAAAAAATCACCACAGCGCAAACCCGCTTTTACAGAGATCGCTAACCCAATATAAAATTGATGAATGGAACAACAAAAAACACATCAAGATTTCTTAACTAGCCACACACTGTCCTAAAAATTTAAAAATGTGTACCACAAAAGATCGCACCAAGGACAAAAAATGACTTATTTCAGAACCAAAAAGACAAAAACTAAAAAATTAGTACTCCGATAAACCTTCAGCATACCCACATTGCATCAAAACCAAAAAAAATTGTCGCTATGTAATTTAAAGATGTCAAAACTGAAGAAAATTCAGTAGCCAAGACCAGAAGCTAGTGGAAACTACCAATTTGTGACGACAACTTTTTTCGGACAAAAAATCGCCACAGCGCAAATCCACTTCTGCAACTCAGTAGAATTGATGAATGGACAAACAATGAACACGTCAAGATTCCTTAACTAGCCACACACTGTCCTGGAAAATGAAAAAAAAATTTGTACCATAAAAATGTCGCATCAAGGATGAACACAAAAAAGACATATTTCATTAACATAAAAACCAAAATCGAAACCCAGAACTCCCATGAACCGTCAGCAATTCCACAACGCATTAACAACCCTAAAAAGCGTCGCTGTAAATTTCAAAGATGTGAAAACTGAAGAAACATTCAGTAGCCATGACCAGAAGCTAAAGGAAACTACCAATTTGTGACGACAACTTTTTTCGGACAAAAAAACGCCACAGCGCAAATCCGCTTAAGCAACGATCACTAACCCAGTAGAATTGATGAATGGAACAACAATGAACGCATCATGATGACTTTACCAGCCACACAATGTCCTGAAAAAGGAAAAAAAATGTACCACAAAAGATCGCATCAAGGATAAACACAAAAAATGACATATTTCAGAAACATAAAAACCAAAATCAAAAACGTAGTGCTCCCATGAACCATCATCATACCCAAAACGCATTAACAGCCCAAAAAATTGTCGCTGTATATTTCAAAGATGTCAAAACTGAAGAAACATTCAGAAGCCAAGACCAGAAGCTGGTGGAAACTACAAATTTGTGACGCCAATTTTTTTCGGAAAAAAAAATCACCACAGCGCAAACCCGCTTTTGCAGAGATCGCTAATCCAAAAAAAAATCAATGAATGGAACAACAAAAAACACATCAAGATTTCTTAACTAGCCACACACTGTCCTAAAAATTGAAAAATTTGTACCACAAAAGATCGCACCAAGGACAAAAAAATGACTTATTTCAGAACCAAAAAGACAAAAACTAAAAAAAATAGTACACCGATAAACCTTCAGCATATCCACAACGCATCAAAACTAAAACAAGTTGTCGCTATGTAATTCAAAGATGTCAAAACTGAAGAAATTTCAGTAGCCAAGACCAGAAGCTAGTGGAAACTACCAATTTGTGACGACAACTTTTTTCGGACAAAAAATTACCACAGCTCAAATCCGCTTCTGCAACGATCGCTAACCCAGTAGAAATGATGAATGGAACAACAATGAACACATCAAGATGACTTAACTAGTCACACAATGTCCTGAAAAATGAAAAAAATTTGTTCCACAAAAGATCGCATCAAGGATAAACACAAAAAATGACTTATTTCAGAAACAAAAAAGCGAAAACTAAAAAATTAGTACTCCGTTTAACCTTCAGCATACCCACAACGCCTTAAAATCAAAAACAATTGTCGCTGTGTTATTCAAAGATGTCAAAACTGAAGAAATTTCAGTAGCCAAGACCAGAAGCTAGTGGAAACCACCTATTTGTGACGACAACTTTTTTCGACAAAAAATCACCATAGCTCAAATCCGCTTCGGCAACGATCGCTAATTCAGTAGAACTGATGAATGGAAAAACAATGAACACGTCAATATTTCTTAACTAGCCATACACTGTCCTGGAAAATGAAAAAGTTTGTACCACAAAAAATCGCATCAAGGGTGAACACAAAAAAGACATCTTTCATTAACATAAAAACCAAAATCGACACTCAGAACTCCCATGAACCATCAGAATATCCACAAAGCATTAACAAACCAAAAAACGTCGCTGTGTATTTCAAAGATGTGATAACTGAAGAAACATTCAGTAGCCAAGACCAGAAGTTAGTGGAAACTATCAATTTGTGACGACAACTTTTTTCGGCTCAAATCCGCTTCTGCAATGATCGCTAACCCAGTAGAACTGATGAATGGAACAACAATAAACACATCAAGATGACTTAACTAGTCACACAACGTCCTGAAAAATGAAAAAAAATGCTACCACAAAAGATCGCATAAAGGATAAGAAAAAAGATTTATTTCAGAAAAAAAAGACAAAAACTAAAAAATTAGTACTCTGATTAACTTTCAGCATACCCACAACGCATTAAAACCAAAAACGTTGTCGCTGTGTATTTCAAAGATGTGAAAACTGAAGAAACATTCAGTAGCCAAAAACAGAAGCTAAATGAAACTACCAATTTGTGACGACAACTTTTTTCGGACAAAAAAACGCCACAGCGCAAATCCGCTTAAGCAACGATCACTAACCCAGTAGAACTGATGAATGGAACAACAATGAACACATCAAGATGACTTAACTAGTCACACAATGTCCTGAAAAATGAAAAAAATTTGTTCCACAAAAGATCGCATCAAGGATAAACACAAAAAATGACTTATTTCAGAAACAAAAAAGCGAAAACTAAAAAATTAGTACTCCGTTTAACCTTCAGCATACCCACAACGCCTTAAAATCAAAAACAATTGTCGCTGTATATTTCAAAGATGTCAAAACTGAAGAAACATTCAGAAGCCAAGACCAGAAGCTGGTGGAAACTACAAATTTGTGACGCCAATTTTTTTCGGAAAAAAAAATCACCACAGCGCAAACCCGCTTTTGCAGAGATCGCTAATCCAAAAAAAATCAATGAATGGAACAACAAAAACACATCAAGATTTCTTAACTAGCCACACACTGTCCTAAAAATTGAAAAATTTGTACCACAAAAGATCGCACCAAGGACAAAAAAATGACTTATTTCAGAACCAAAAAGACAAAAACTAAAAAAAATAGTACACCGATAAACCTTCAGCATATCCACAACGCATCAAAACTAAAACAAGTTGTCGCTATGTAATTCAAAGATGTCAAAACTGAAGAAATTTCAGTAGCCAAGACCAGAAGCTAGTGGAAACTACCAATTTGTGACGACAACTTTTTTCGGACAAAAAATTACCACAGCTCAAATCCGCTTCTGCAACGATCGCTAACCCAGTAGAACTGATGAATGGAACAACAATGAACACATCAAGATGACTTAACTAGTCACACAATGTCCTGAAAAATGAAAAAAATTTGTTCCACAAAAGATCGCATCAAGGATAAACACAAAAAATGACTTATTTCAGAAACAAAAAAGCGAAAACTAAAAAATTAGTACTCCGTTTAACCTTCAGCATACCCACAACGCCTTAAAATCAAAAACAATTGTCGCTGTGTTATTCAAAGATGTCAAAAATGAAGAAATTTCAGTAGCCAAGACCAGAAGCTAGTGGAAACCACCTATTTGTGACGACAACTTTTTTCGACAAAAAATCACCATAGCTCAAATCCGCTTCGGCAACGATCGCTAATTCAGTAGAACTGATGAATGGAAAAACAATGAACACGTCAATATTTCTTAACTAGCCATACACTGTCCTGGAAAATGAAAAAGTTTGTACCACAAAAAATCGCATCAAGGGTGAACACAAAAAAGACATCTTTCATTAACATAAAAACCAAAATCGACACTCAGAACTCCCATGAACCATCAGAATATCCACAAAGCATTAACAAACCAAAAAACGTCGCTGTGTATTTCAAAGATGTGATAACTGAAGAAACATTCAGTAGCCAAGACCAGAAGTTAGTGGAAACTATCAATTTGTGACGACAACTTTTTTCGGCTCAAATCCGCTTCTGCAATGATCGCTTACCCAGTAGAATTGATGAATGGAACAACAATAAACACATCAAGATGACTTAACTAGTCACACAACGTCCTGAAAAATGAAAAAAAATGCTACCACAAAAGATCGCATAAAGGATAAGAAAAAAGATTTATTTCAGAAAAAAAAGACAAAAACTAAAAAATTAGTACTCTGATTAACTTTCAGCATACCCACAACGCATTAAAACCAAAAACGTTGTCGCTGTGTATTTCAAAGATGTGAAAACTGAAGAAACATTCAGTAGCCAAAAACAGAAGCTAAATGAAACTACCAATTTGTGACGACAACTTTTTTCGGACGAAAAATTACCACAGCTCAAATCCGCTTCTGCAACGATCGCTAACCCAGTAGAACTGATGAATGGAACAACAATGAACACATCAAGATGACTTAACTAGTCACACAATGTCCTGAAAAATGAAAAAAAATTTGTACCACAAAAAATGACTTAGTTCAGAAACAAAAAGGCAAAAACTAAAAAATTAGTACTCCGATTAACCTTCAGCATACCCACAACGCATTAAAACCAAAAAAAACTGTCGCTGTGTAATTCAAAGATGTCAAAACTGAAGAAATTTCAGTAGCCAAGATCAGAAGCTTGTGGAAACTACCAATATGTGACGACAACTTTTTTCGACAAAAAATCACCATAGCTCAAATCCGCTTCAGCAACGATCGCTAACTCAGTAGAACTGATGAATGGAAAAACAATGAACATGTCAAGGTTTCTTAACTAGCCATACACTGTCCTGGAAAATGAAAAAATTTGTACCACAAAAAACTGCATCAAGGATGAACACAAAAAAGACATATTTCATTAACATAAAAGCCAAAAACGAAACTCAGAACTCCCATGAACCGTCAGCATATCCACAAAGCCTTAACAAACCAAAAAAGCGTCGCTGTGTTTTTCAAAGATGTGAAAGTTGAAGAAACATTCAGTAGCCAAGACCAGAAGCTAGTGGAAACTACCAATTTGTGACGACAACTTTTTTCGGACAAAAAATTACCATAGCTCAAATCCGCTCCTGCAATGATCGCTAACCCAGTCGAACTGATGAATGGAACAACAATGAACACATCAAGATGACTTAATTAGTCACACAATGTCCTGAAAATGAAAAAAATTTGTACCACAAAAGATCGCATCAAGGATAAACACAAAAAATGACTTATTTCAGAAACAAAAAGACAAAGACTAAAAAATTAGTACTCCGATTAACTTTCAGCATACCCACAACGGATCAAAACCAAAAAAAAATGTCGCTGTGTAATTCAAAGATGTCAAAATTAAAGAAATTTCAGTAGCCAAGACCAGAAGATAATGGAAACTACCAATTTGTGACGACAACTTTTTTCGGACAAAAAATCACCACAGCGCAAATCCACGTCCGCAACGATCGCTAACTCAGTAGAATTGATGAATTGAAAAACAATGAACACGTCAAGTTTTCATAACTAGCCACACACTGTCCTGGAACATGAAAAAATTTGTACCACAAAAAATTGCATCAAGGATTAACACAAAAAAGACATATTTCATCAACATAAAATCCAAAATCAAAACCCAGAACTCTAATGAACCGTCAGCATATTCACAACGCATTAAAAACACAAAAAAAACGTCCCTGTCTATTTCAAAGATGTGAAAACTGAAGAAACTTCAGTAGCCAAGACCAGAGGCTAGTGGAAACTACCAATTTGTGACGAGAACTTTTTCGAACAAAAAATCACCACAGCGCAAATCCACGTCTGCAACGATCGCTAACTCAGTAGAATTAATGAATGGAAAAACAATGAACACGTCAAGATTTCTTAACTAGCCACACAGTCCTGGAAAATGAAAAACTTTGTACCACAAAAAATTGCATCAAGGATGAACACAAAAAAGACATATTTCATTAACATAAAAACCAAAATCGAAACCCAGAACTCCCATGAACTGTCAGCATATCCACAACGCATTAACATGCCAAAAAAGCGTCGCTGTTTATTTCAAAGATGTGAAAACTGAACAAACATTCAGTAGCCAAGACCAGAAGCTAGTGGAAATTAGCCATTTGTGATAACTTTATTGAGACAAAAACACTCCAGCGCAAAATCACTAGTGCAACGCTCACTACCCCAGTAGAATTGAATAAATGAATGCAAATCAACATATCAATCTGATAATATCAGCCAGACACTGTGATCAAAAATGGAAAAACTTGTAACCAGAAAAACCGCTTCACTGATCGGCACATAAAAAGACATTGTTCCACAGAAAAAAATGAAATCAAAAATTAAGCACACCCAAGTAACATCAACAAGCGAAAAATGCATTATCAGCATTAAAAAGGCAACTCTGTTTTTCATATTTATGAAATCAAGGGATGTCTGGTAGTCAGGACCAAAAAGAAAGAAAAACTGCCAGTACCGTGACGACAATTTTTTCGGACAAAAAATCACCACAGCTCAAATCCGCTTCTGCAACGATCGCTAACCTAGTAGAAGCGATGAATGGAACAACAATGAAGACATCAACATGACTTAACTAGCCACACAATGTCCTGAAAAAAGAAATATTTTGTACCATAAAAGATCGCATCAAGGATAAACACAAAAAATGACATATTTCATAAACATAAAGACCAAAATCAAAAACTTAATACTCGTATGAACCGTTAGCATACCCATAACGCCTTAACAACCCAAAAAACTTTCGCTGTAATTTACAAAGATGTCAAAACTGAAGAAACATTCGGAAGCCAAGATCAGAAGCTAGTGGAAACTACCAATTTGTGACGACAACTTTTTTCGGACAAAAAAAACGCCACAGCGCAAATACGCTTCTGCAATGATCGCTAACCCAGTAGAACTGATGAATGGAACAACAATGAACACATCAAGATGACTTAACTAGTCACACAATGTCCTGAAAAATGAAAAAAAAATTTGTACCATAAAAGATCGCATCAAGGATAAACACAAAAAATGACTTATTTCAGAAACAAAAAGACTAGAACTAAAAAATTAGCACGCCGATTAACCTTCAGCATACCCACAACGAATTAAAAACCAAAAAAGGGTCGCTGTGTATTTCAAAGATGTCAAAACTGAAGAAATTTCAGAAGCCAAGACCAGAAGCTAGTGAAAACTACCAATTTTGTAACGACAACTTCATTCGGACAAAAAAACGTCACAGCACAAATCCGCTTAAGCAACAATCACTAACCCAGTAGAATTGATGAATGGAACAACAATGAACGCATCATGATGACTTAACAAGCCACACAAAGTCCTGAAAAATGAAAAAAAAAATTGTACCACAAAAGATCGCATCAAGGAGAAACACAAAAAATGACATATTTCATAAACATAAAGACCAAAATCAAAAACTTAATATTCGTATGAGCCGTTAGCATACCCACAACGCCTTAACAACCCAAAAAACGGTCGCTGTATTTTTCAAAGATGTCAAAACTGAAGAAACATTCGGAAGCCAAGATCAGAAGCTAGTGGAAACTACCAATTTGTGACATTTTTTCGGACAAAAAATCACCACAGCGCAAAACTGCTTCTGGACCGATCGCTAACCCAGTAGAATTGATGAATGGAACAACAATAAACACATCAAGATGATTTAACTAGCCACACACTGTCCTGAACATGAAAAAAAAATGTACCACAAAAGATCGCACCAAGGATAAACACAAAAAATTGACATATTTCAGAAACATAAAGACCAAAATCAAAAACTTAGTACTCCCATGAACCATCATCATACCCAAAACGCATTAACAACCCAAAAAAATGTCGCTGTGTATTTCAAAGATGTCAAAACTGAAGAAACATTCGAAGCCAAGAACAGAAGCTAGTAGAAACTACAAATTTGTGACGCCAATTTTTTTCGGAAAAAAAATCACCACAGCGCAAACCCGCTTGTGCAAAGATGGCTAACTCAAAAAAATTGATGAATGGAACAACAAAGAACACATCAAGATTTCTTAACTAGCCACACATTGTCCTAAAACATGAAAAATTTGTACCACAAAAAATCGCGTCAAAGATGAACACAAAAAAAGACATATTTCAAAAAGATAAACACTAAAAGTAAAACCTAGAAATCCCATGAACCTTCAGCATACCTACAACGCATTAACAACCCAAAACAGCCTCGCTGTGTATTTCAAAGATGTAAACTGAAGAAACAATCAGTAGCCAAAACTACCAATTTGTGACGACAACTTTTTTCGGACAAAAAGTTACCACAGCTCAAATCCGCTTCTGCAAGGATCGCTAACCCAGTAGAACTGATGAATGGAACAACAATGAACACATCAAGATGTCTTTACTAGCCACACAATGTCCTAGAAAATGAAACAAAATGTACCACAAAAAATCTCTTCAAGGATGAACACATATACGGACAAAGTTGACATTGCCAAATAGAATTTACTTGAACTTTGCGGTCGGAGAGTAACCAAATGTTTGGCAGCCCAAAAAGTTACTTGCATTCAAGAAAAGAAAAAATGAAAACCACGCTTCAGAACAACAACAAAAGCAACAACGAAACAACAACAACAACTACAGCACCAACGACAACAACTACAGCAACGACGACAACAACAGCAACAACAACATTCAGAACGAGGATCATCCGAATGGTGTTACTCCCAATTGAAATCATCAATTGTGCTACGGGATACTCATGAAAATATATGTAGAGTTATCAAAAAACCAGACCTGTAACATCTAAAATTGACAAAAACAACTGACTTAAACTATTTTAACAGCATACCTGATAACAACAAAATCAATACTGTTAAATTTTACGCTTTATATCAAAGTTTTATCTTCCTATCTTCAATGCACATTGAGTTATCAAATCTATTATCGAGCTCTTCAACTACTATTAAAGTTTCTCTAACAAATCTGCAAAAAATTTTCCTATAAACTCATCAAAACAAGCAAAATGGGTAATGCGAGAAAACTCTCCTCAAACGCATAAACAACCCAAAAAATTGTCGCTGTGTATTTCAAAGATGTCAAAACTGAAGAAACATTCAGAAGCCAAGACCAGAAGCTAGCGGAAACTACCATTTTGTGTTGAAATTTTTTTTTCGGACAAAAAATCACCAAAGCGCAAAACCGCTTCTGGACCGATCGCTAACCCAGTTGAATTGATGAATGGAACAACAGTAAACACCACAAGATGATTTAACTAGCCACACACTGTCCTGAAAAATGAAAAAATTTGTACCACAAAAGATCGCATCAAAGATAAACACAAAAAATGACATATTTCAGAAACATAAAGACCAAAATCAAAAACTAAGTACTACCATAAACCGTCATCATACCCAAAATGCATCAGCAACCCAAAAAATTGTCGCTGTGTACTTCAAAGATGTCAAAATCGAAGAAACATCCAGAAGCCAAGACCAGAAGCTAGTGGAAACTACAAATTTGTGACGCCAACTTTTTTTGGAAAAAAATCACCTCAGCGCAAATCCGCTTCCGCAAAGATCGCTAACCCAAAAAAAATTGACGAACGGAACAACAAAGAACAAATTAAGAATTCTTAACTAGCCACCACTGTCCTGAAAAATGAAAAATTTGTGCCACAAAAAATCGCGTCAAGGATGAACACAAAAAAAGACATTTCAAAAACATAAACACTAAAATTAAAACCCAGAAATCCCATGAACCGTCAGCATACCTACAACGCATTAACAACCCAAAAAAGCCTCGCTGTGTATTTCAAAGATGTCAAAACGGAAGAAACATTCAGTAGCCAAGATCAGAAGCTAGTGGAAACTACCAATTTGTGACGACGACTTTTTTCGGACAAAAAATTACGACAGCGCAAATCCGCTTCTGCAACGATCGCTAACAAAGTAGAATTGGTGAATGAAACAACAATGAACACATCAAGATGACTTAACTAGCCACACACTGTTCTGAAAAATGAAACATTTGTACCACAAAAAATCGCATCAAGGATGAACACAAAAAAAGAACAACTTCAGAAACATAAGAACCAATATCAAAAAATTAGTACTCCCATAAACCTTCAGCATACCCACAACGCATTAACAAACCAAAAAAAGCGTCGCTGTGAATTTCAAAGATGTCAAAGTTGAAGAAACATTCAGTGGCCAGGACCAGAAGCTAGTGGGAAAAATCAAAATGGCGGAAATCCGTTTCTGCAACGATCGCTAACCCAGTAGAACTGATGAATGGAACAACAATGAACACATCAAGATGTCTTTACTAGCCACATAATGTCCTAGAAAATGAAAAAAATGTACCACAAAAAATCTCTTCAAGGCTGAATACATAAATGGACGAATTTGACATTGCCAAAGAGAATTTACGTGAATTTTGCGGTCGGAGAGTAGTGGAATGTTTGGCAGCAAAAAAAAGTACCTTGCAGTCAAGAAAAAAAAAATGAAAACCACATTTCAGAACAACAACAAAAGCAACAGCGAAACAACAACAACAGCAACAACTACAGCACCAACGACAACAACTACAGCAACGACGACAACAACAGCAACAACAACATTCAGAACGAGGATCATCCGAATGGTGTTACTCCCAATTGAAATCATCAATTGTACCACGAGATACTTATGAAAACATATGTAGAGTTATCAAAAAACCAGACCTGTAACATCTAAAGTTGACAAAAAAAAACTGACTAAAACTATTTTAACAGCATACCTGATAACAACAACATCAATACTGTTAAATTTTAAGCTTAGTATCAAAGTTTTATCGTCCTATCTCCAATGCACATTGAGTTATCAAATCTATTATCAAGCTCTTCAAACTTAAAGTTTCTCTAACAAATCTGCAAAAAATTTCCCTATAAACTCATCAAAACAAGCAAAATGGGTATTGCGAGAAAACTATTTTCAGGAACGAACGAATGGTACCACTTCTACTTGATTCCATCATTTTTTCGACGAGTTGTTATTAAAAGACTGAAGTGTACCCCACTAAAAAAAAAGACCAGTAACAACAAAAATTGACAAAAAAACTAACTAAATAAATTTAACGCCCCACTTGATTATAACATCATAAACACTGTTGTATTCTACGCTTACGCTCAAAATTTTACCATCCTAGCTTCAAAATACAAGGAGTTATCGCATCTTTTATCGAGCCCTTCAACTGGTTTCAATGTTTTTCTAATAAATAAGCATATATTTTGCCTAAATACTTACCAAAACAAACAAACTCGGGTACTAGATAGGAGAAGCTCCTGCTCCAGACCGAACTAATGATACCCCTACTTAAATCTGTCATCTCTACGACGAGTTCGTCTTGAAAAACTGGTGTATACTCATTTAAAAAAAAAGTCCTGTAACAACAAAAAATGACTGAAAAAAGTTACTGAGAACATTTTAACAGTAAATCCGATAATAACATTATCAATACTGCTGTAATTTACGCTTAACCTCAAAGTTTTCCATCCTGGATTCAATATACAATGAGATATCACATCTTTTATCGAGCCCTTCAACTGGTTTTAACGTTTCTCCAATAAAAATACATATAATTTTCCTAAATACTTACCAAAACAAAAAAAAGTCGGGTACTAGGAGAAAACCCTGCTCAAGACCAAACTAATGATACCCCTACCACTTAAAACTGTCATCTCTACGACGAGTTCTTCTTAAAAAAACTAGTGTATACTCATTAAAAAGAAGTCCTGTCACAACAAAAAAAAATCCAAAAAAAGTAACTCAAAACAATTAAACAGTAAATCTGATAATAAGATCATCAATACTGTTGTAATTTACGCTTAACCTCAAAGTTTTATTATCCTAGCTTCAATATACAATGAGATAGCACATCTTTTATCGGGCCCTTCAACTGGTTTTAACGTTTTTCCAATAAATATGCAAATATTTTTCCCAAATACTTAACAAAACAAAAAGCTCGGGTACTAGGAGAAAACCCTGCTTAAGACCGAACTAATGACTTACTACTCCCACTTAAATCCGTCATCTCTACGAAAAGTTCTTCCTAAAAAACTGATCTATACTCATTTAAAAAAAAGACTTGTAACAACAAAAACTGATTTTAAAACCTGATTAAATCTGTTTTAACCGTACTCAAGATGCTAACATCATGAATTCTAGGCTTAACTTCGAAGTTGTATAATTCTAGCTGCAATATACATAGAGTTCAGGGCATGGTCCCAGATTAGGATAGTCAACTAGCCTGGAGATCATCACGAAAAAAATTCATAGACCGGTCAAAACAAGCAAAATCGGGTACTACAAGACAATATAGCCCACGACTGACTGACTGACAGCTTTTATTATCAAACCGGTCAAAATAGCAAAATTTTTGTAATATGCACTACTTATGATTCTGTTTTTACGTAAAAAAAAACTTTTGAGTCGAGTATGCACAAAAAGCGCTTACCCTAAGTGCTTAGTTGAAAAACCTGTACAAAGAAAAAACTGTGTAAACGTCAGTTTTCAATCAACCAAAGGTTCATTTTGATCATATATTGATGTTAACAGGTGACAAACGCCTTTCAATGCAGAATTTCAGATCATATTTTGCTGAACATCATGGACAAGCTAACCATAAATTAGAGCTTTGGATTTATGTTTAAAAAAATAAGAACTACACAAATTTTTAATGCGTACAGCACAATTTAATTTGCCTTAAAACTACATCTGCTTATGAAATCGGCTTGAGAGCTACCTCGTTTGCTCAAACTGAAAGTTTGTTTAGATGTAATTGCAAAATTCAACGTGTTATTTGGCTACTTTGCATAGATTTTTTGTTTTTGGTACGGCTTCCCTAATAGGTATTCTTAGAAACTGAAACTGCAATAGGTTCTCCGTAATCACCCAATCACTTGTTATTCAAAAACACAGTTGAGCTTCTAAGTACTTTGCGTTCCTCAGTAAAAAGGAAAACTTCAAAGACACGAGGGAAAACTCAGAATGAGGATAAAAGTCATGTTCTCGAAAGTTGCGCTTAGTCGAAAACACCTTAATTTCTTTAATTTGGCAAAAAAGAGAGTGCTTCAGAAAGCTCTAGTCCTTGTATTTTGAATGAAACTGCAGTCAGCTCAAGGTAAAATTGACTTATAAAAGTTATGAGTCCGAGAAAAAAAACAGTGCATAACAGAAAGACTGACAGCAGAAAAAAGATCATTTCTCAACGAAAACTCATCGGATTTCAAAAAATTGGTATGGTCCAGCTTCTCTTGAGCTGCAACTTTTTTGAGTATTGTTTTCAGAGCTTATAATTGCTTTTCTTTTTATGTCCTAAAAAGAAAACATTTTGACTAGAAAAAAAATTTGTCTATTTGTTAGCCTTTCGCTCATCCCTTTATAAAAAATTAGATTTTTGATTTTTCTTTGGCTTTGAATGAAATTGAGGAAACCCCATAATGGTGAAAAATGAGAAAGTTTAAAAACATTGAACAAATAATGAGAAATCTGGGATTATCTCATTTCAAATTTAAAAAAAAATTTAGAAAAAAAATTTATTATTCTTTTTAAAAAAGAATAAAAACTTTTAAAACCAATTTAAGACTTTTTAAACCATTTTTTCGGCCTAACTTTTCAACAAAAAAAAGAGTTAAATCATGATCATCACTTGATAAAAAAGTGGGCAAACTTGTTTTGTTTTCCCAAAGACGAATATTGCGTTTGTTATTCAAATTTGATCCAAAAGGAACTGTTGTGGCTAGAAATTTGGTTTTTTTAATTTTTTTTTCAGTTCTGTTTTCCAAAGGTTGTGAAATTATACTTCCTAAGAAACCCTAACCCTAACCCTAACCATAACACTAGCCCGAGTCATTTTCGGAAAAGACGAACTGTGTGGCTCCGACCTTAGAGATCTCAGTTTGTCTTGTCGTAAATTATCAATTTGTGACAAGTAAAACTGGTTTTAAAACCTCGTTTTTGATGAGCAAGGTGCTTTAAATTGCGCAAAATCACTCCTAATTACTTTAAATGACTAAAAACAAGTTTTAACATGTTTCTTAACATCTTGCCTTTTATGAAAAAATGGTTATCATACAATTTTCATATATGGAAATTGTAGGATAACCATTTTTTTCCAAAAAAAATAAACAGAGTCTTTTTTCATTACCAGGTTGTTGAATTTGGTTCAAATAGCCGAGGAAACGATATTGAAACTTTTTTCGATGGTTTTTTGAAATTGAATGAAAATTGTATGATTAGCGTTTTTCCATACATTTGATGTAGAAAATTGTAAGATAAGCTTTTTCGGTGTGGGGAAATGTAAGATAAGCAATTTCGGTTTATGGAGGTGAATCTGGGTAGTATTTCAACTGCATCTCAAGTATTTCAAGCAATTCCGTAAAATTTGCAAAACATATCTGCCCTCCAGCTTGAGAAAAAAGCAACCAGTAGGTCCCAGGTTGATCCGAGGGTAAGGCATTCATAATCATAAACATATTATCGTTTTTCAGTACTGAAGAGCACGGAAAATCAGCCAGATAAATACCTCTAAACGGTTAATAAGTTCCATTATTTGAAAGTTATCTATGGTCAATGAGAAAATACGCATTGCTGAAAAAAAAAATTTTAACGAGCAAAAGGAACAGCAAAACAAGGGAAAAAAGTGATGAATTCCCTGACATTCTGAATCATTTGAATAGTAGAAAAAAGTTAATTGCACACTCATTCATCGCCAGTATGAAAATTTTCAACGTTGTCAGAAGAATCCAGCACTCAGTAAAAAGAAATGAACAGGGTTTCTCATTATCCTCAAAAAATCTTTTCAAATTACAAAAAAGTCAATCTGATTGGAAGACATGTTGCGCAATTGACACCCTTTTCTTGTTTGTTACATAAGATTTACAATAACTTACTATAATTATATTGCCTATTTTCGAGCTTAAATTCTGATTTATGTGGATAATTTTAATGAATTTTAGAACATATGGCACGAGTGTTTATATTTAAAAATCGAGAATAAAAAAAATCCACCCTTTTTAAGGTGTGTTTTTTTCGCCTTGTTTGCAAAAAAAAATTGATTTTAGTGGGTCTGAAAATCCATCCAAATCGATTTAAATCGATTTCTTAGACACTTCAATCGATATAAAGTTTTCAAAAAGTTCAATTTAAATCGATTAAAAATGGATTAAAGCGAGTTTCGGATGGATTTAAGTGAGTCGGAATATCCATCCAAATCGATTTAAATTGACTTTGTAGACACTTAAATTGATTTAAAATTTTCAAACAATCGATTTAAATCGATTTAAATTGGATTTAAGTAAGAACTGGATGCATTTAAGTAAGTCGGAAAATCCATCGAAATCGATTTAAATAGATTTTTTAGACACTTAAATCGATTTAAATTTTTCAAACAATCGATTTAAATCGATTTAAAATCCATTTAAGTTCGTAAAATGTACATTGTTAATCGATTTGGATTGATTTAAAATCGATTTAAAATCACTTTAAATCGATCCGAAACCATTTTTGTCAGCGCGGGACAATACGATAGACTTAAGACTAAAGATGATAGAAAAGAGAACAAAGAGAGCGGTTAAGATCACATGTGGATACGATGTCAAAGCATTTTGATCAAGTGGTCCACTCAGTCCCCTGATATTCACTGACATGATTCCTAACGTTACAGTTGAACGCTTTAATAATATTTTGAAAAGTGAAAATGCTGCTGAGTTTTCTAGAACAATTGACATAACTTTGGGTCGGTAAGTTTGTTTGGAAATTGATTCAAACTCTTTTTTTTTTGAGATCTATCATAGAGAAATAATTCATGCTTCAAATATTGTTTTTCTTCTGCTCTCTTGTATAAAAAAATTACTGCACCAACGGGAGGCGTTCCCAAGGAGCGTAGCGACGAGCAAAGCCCGGTTAGCTATTGTCCCTTAGTCCAAATGGACATGCTTTAATATTTCGAAGGACTTGATCTGAAACTTTTCGCGGTTCACATAAATTTGTAGAAAGAGAAAATCTGTTTTTGTTGAGAATGAGTTTCAAAAAATTGAATTTATAAGTTTTACAAAAGAACTTCAAAAAATATTGAAATCTGAAACCTATTGGAAAATGTTTTGTAAAAACAACACGAGCAACATGAAATCAAAAAATTCCGCATAACACTGAATCGGCTGAATGTATTGTTTTTTTATGAGTAGTTGATTTTCCTCGTGAATTGAACGTCGCATATTCTTGTACACGAGGGGTTGATCAGTTAATGTTTTCGTAGAGGATCTGTCTGCGAAGAATATCTGCCCTGCAGCTTGAACTAAAAGCAACTAGTAGGCTCCAGGTTGATCCGAGGTTAAAGCATTCATAATCATGAACGTATTATCATTTTTTTAGTACTGGAGAGCATGGACAATCAGCCAGATAAATAACTCTAAACGGTTAAAAAATTCCATTATTTGAAGCTTTTCTATGGCTAGCTTATGTCGTAAGACTGTTTTTTTGTTTATTTTTCAATGTGAACGCACTTAAACTGTTGATGCACGCTCTTCCATAATTAAAAATTCGACGTTATTACCGAGACTTGCATCAAACTTTTTTCGACCGAAATAGTGTGATTGTTCAGCTCAGGATGAATAAAATTGTGTGAAGCCTCCTAAGTAGACGTGAGATCAAAAGCTATTATATAATGATTATGACCATTAGCCAGACTGACTCCATGGCTAATGTTCAAAACAAAATCAAGAGTTTCAAGCGTATTGTAGTAAGTTCTTTTATTGTCAGTTGTTGAGATGATTGCGTCAATTCGCAAATAATTGCTTCAATTTTGCTTCGGCTCGCAGACTAAATCTGATCAAATTCCAACTGACCTGATTAATAACTTAACAATTGAACGCTTTACTAATATTTTGAATAGTAAAAAAGCTTTTGTTGAATAATAAACTTAATTTTGAGTGGCTATGTTTGTCTGGAAATTGATTCGAACACTTTATTAGTGAAATTTATCATAGAGAAAGAAATCAAGCTTTAAAAATTGTTTTTCGTTGTTTTTCTTGCATAAAAAAATGTTACTGCACCAGCGGGAGGCATTCCCAAGGAGCGTAGCGACGAGCAAAGCCCGGTTAGCTAATGCCCCTTAATCCAGATGGCCATGCTTTAAAATTTCCAAGGACTTGATCTGAAACTTTTCGCGGTTCACATAAACTTGTAGAAAATTAAAACCTGTTGTTAATAGGAATGAATTTTAAAAAAATGAATTTAAAAATTTTACAAAAGAAGATCAAGAAGTATTGAAATTTCAAATTATTGGAACTTTTTTTCTAATAAAAACACGAGCAACATGAAATCAAAACAGTCCGCATAATACTGAATCGGCTGATTGTATTGGTTTTTCCATCAGTAGTTGATTTCCCTCGTGAATTGTACGTCGCATATTCTTGTACACGAGGGGATAATCACATAATCGTTTACCTAGAGGATCTGCTAAGAATATCTGTCCTCCAGCTTGAGCAAAAAGCAACCAGTGCGTTCCAGGTTGATCCGAGGGTAAAGCATTCATAATCATGAACGTATTTTCGTTTTTCAGTACTGGAGAGCATGGAAAATCAGCCAGATAAATAACTCTAAAGGGTTAATAAATTCCATTATTTAAAGCTTTTCTATGGCTAGCTTAGGTCATAAGACTGTTTTTCTTTGGTAATTTTTCAATCTGAACGCACATAAACTGTTGATGCACACTCTCTCATAAATAAAACTTTGACGTTATTACCGAGACTTGTGTCAAACTTATTCGACCAAAAAATGCAATTTTCAACTCATAATGAATGAAATTGTGTGAAGCTTCCTGAGTAGACGTGAGAACAAAAACTATAAAATAATGATTATCTCAATTAGCGAAACTGATTTCATGACTAGTGTTCAAAACGAAGTCAATAGCTTTATGCGTATTGTAATAAACTCTTTTATTGTCTGCTGTTGAGATTAGAGTTCCGGCAATTGGTAAGCCGTTTCTGTACACATTGACTTCATTCAACCCAAATTTCTGATAATGAAAAGTTTTTGTCCTGCTAGTATCCAAATAGGCCTCGTTTATACTCTTGCTTCTATCTTTTTCGAACTTTGTCATTTGTCGCATCCTTTTGTCGCCAGCATTGTACTCCTGCAATTGCGAGAAACGTTTTTTGCATTCTTCGATGTAATTGTAAATGGCCGGGTTCTTCAACAAAGCTTTTTCTATCGATGAGAGAACATAGTCAGTCACAGTCATCTTTCTGACCTAGAGCTTAGCTTCGATTATTTGAGCTTTGTAGTCTGTAGCTGCATCTTCAGATATGACAACAAAATCGTTATGAGAACGTCTGAGAGAAAACTTATTTGTCACACCGCTAATTAGGTGCTTGTCACACGACAAGAAGTCGCAAGCATCTTTAGCAAATAGCTTAAGCTCGTTCGAGGCTGCAACGAGAGCTTTATTCTTTGTAACATTCTCAGATCTCCTTCCATTACCGTCAATAGCTGACGGGTTTTCTATATAACAATAACCTTGAACAGCCAACCATCATGTTTTCTTGGCATCATTACCGTATGATACCTCGGTCTCAATATAGCTTTTATCGGCAAAATTAGCGTTGATAGCAGATTTTTTCTCAACAATCAGAGACAGTGTGCACTCAGAAAATAAAGAAGATAAAGGAATGTTAACAAAATATGGGGTATATCTGTCTGCCGCATCTGTGGCATGCGTTCAAAGCAAGGTTCCATTGCTTCGAACAATTCGTGCAATTTTTTTCAAACCAGTTCCTTGAAGATTGAAGAAATTGTTTTTGTCGCCGAGTACTTCAAACTCGAGCATAGGACCTCTGGAGAGTAAATTTTTTTTGGTTGAATGCATTTTCAAAAGTGACAAGTAGGAGCGATTCTTCAAATATCTACAACGAGCTTTCAGTTGCTTCACTCGGGATTGAATTAGAAATTAAATTTAACCCTTGTAAAGAAATTGGAACGCCACTCTTCCTATTTCCAATCCGATTGCAACAAAGCCACTGCTTCGTTGTCTATAATATCCCGAGAAATGTGGTAGGTTTGCTTGGTTGTGGATAATATGAATCCATATTGATCAATTGCTTAACTTTTGAAATTTCAAAGTCGGAAAAACTTTTCCTATCTCCAGCGAAAGGAACAAATCCTCCAGTTTCTGTTCGCAAGTTCACAGAATTTCTAGAATTTTTGTTGACCAAAAGCTTTTTAAAGTCCAAATTGCTGAACACTTTGCGATGATTCGGTTCAATTGTACATGCGTAACCGTTTTTCACTCGAAGATTTTTACCAATGAATTGTAATAAGGGTGTTTTTGTGTCTGCCACTATTTGATATTGATTTAAGTCCAGATTAATAAACATAACCTGAGTGCCAGCACATACATCAACGGAACAGTCAGCAATAAGATCTTGGATAGTTAATATGTTATGTTTCGAACTTGCTTGTTTGTAACCTATATGATAACCAGTTCCATCTCTGACGCCTCTGAATCCAAGTAGACTAGGAAATTGAGGGCCTCAAAACGTTATACCTTGCCAATAATGCAGCCATAATGAAACGTGTTTGGTTATTGAATCTATAACGTAATCCAACTTCTCTATTTTTGTCTTTAGACGAATCTCATACAGTATTTGTTCAGCGCTCGTAAACTCTCCTTGTGTTAGTTTTGCTAAATCTCCAAGGCAATGCCTCGAGATCTTTTCTTTCTCATTTTTCATATTTCTTTCATAATTGCTATAACCCGATCTTTTTGTAGTACACAAAGTTGCTGTCAGTTACGTTGTTTATTTGAGTAGGAAAGGTACTTTGTGTAACTGCTACTCTCCATTCACATTGCAAACTTATTTCTTCACTCAGAAGACATTTGAAAATGGCCATAGTGTTATCTTTAAAAACCTTCTTTGATGCAGATGAAACTAGGGTAATTGTGAAGGAATTGGGAACGTTATGGGTGAAAAGGCTGGAAGTGCCCTCAATCATGATTGCTATGAATTCTCGTTCTCCAGAACGCGATTGAAATTTTTCCTCAATCGGTTCTCTGTTATTATCAATCAAATTGTGTGTTAGGGATTTCGTGTTGGTAGGTCAAAAACTTCAAACACTTCATCGGTGAACGTTTATTTGTAACCCTAGCGAAAAGGTATGTCTACTTTGCGAGTCTTCCATAATCGCTAACATGCAGCTTTGGACGTCGAACTAATTTCTGTTTGTTGACTGTTCTGCTTTTAATAAAACCAGGCGAAAAACATCGTTTTTAGTTACTTTGTTTGGTGCAAGACTTGGGACACGATTTGCTCTCGAACTAATTGCATTGACAAAATCTTGCAATTTTTCAATGAATATGTATGTCCATTTATCCTCCAAGCATTTATAAATGAGATTTTTCAAGGATTGTTTAATTCTCGCAGCGAATGCGTACTTTTTTGCGCCCTCTGTCTAGTATGTTTTCAGGCCTTTTGTTTTACATAAAGCTTCGAAGGACCCATTAAACTATGTGCCCTTGTCTCTCATACTTTTTTTGGTTGTTTTGTCGCTATCATCAGTTCGTCTGCTGTTGTAGTAGCAAACTTCGATTTCAAGGATTGCACTCGGAACATGCAGTCAACTGCAACAGAAAGATATTTCAGATCACATATCATGGTTGTACTTGGCAAGTTTATCAACATAGGTCAGATCTAATGACCAGATTTTGTCAATATTTAACCTATGACCTTGAGTCGCGCAGTGTTTCGGATGGTTGTTCGTGTAAGCAGGTTCAGTGTTAGGGAAATATTTGACTTTTTTCGCAACAAATTCGTTGCTTTTGTCAAGTTGTTCACACTGAACACTCACCGAATAACGCGGGACCTTTGTCAGTGTTTTTACTTTTCAACAATGTTTCTTCAGTCTTCGTAATTTTCTCCTTGTTTTGTTTTGCATCCGTCTTTTCTGACGTTGGACAGTTTGAAACATTAATGAGCAATCCGTTCAAGACTGAGCCTTTTTCTGACTCTCTTTCAAGTTTTTGGTTTCGAGTTTTTCTATTGTCGCTGAGACTTTTTATTTTTTGGTTTTCACTTAAGTTTTTATTTAAGGTTTGCAATAATTTTTTCCTGCCAAGCGGGGGAAGTTGGGCGGGTTCTCGTTTCTCTCGAGCGCTAAAAGAAGCTGAGTGAACCAAGTATTTGGCATTTTGATTTATCACCAGCTTTTCATTCAAGTTGAGAGGAGTTAAAATCATAATGAACGCCCGATTGTCTTTTTTTTTGGTTGTTGTAAGTAGTATAAAATTACCGCAGCCTTAATTCCCGAGTGTACTTTATCTACATATATCAACTCATTGTCACGGCTTGTGGTTACTCTTTCTGAATTTTTATGATTTCAAGTATGGTTTTTGCTCTAACAAATGTTTTCTCTTCTGAAACCCGTAACTACCCTGAAATGCTTTCATTCAGTCTGTCGTTTTTATTTTCTTATTTTTCATTTTTATCACGTTCGACTGGTACATCTTCATCGTCCGTTAAAAGTTTAAGCTGTTCATGTTGAGGCTCAGCCTTTTTCGTAAATGATTCCTTGCTGCTGTAGTCTTACTAGTTTGAGGAGGTGATAGAGGTCTGAGCCGGTTAAGGTAAGATGGTTGAGCATTTTAATGTTGAAGAAAATGAACTTGAAGAGCATGTGCAGTATGTGGTTCCTCCTCGACATATAAAAGTTTCGGAATTAGATGGAATTCTCCAATAAAAAACTATTTGTCGCACTAGATGGAAACCTTCTTTACTCAGAACAATTGCACGTTTTTGACAACACTGGTTTTTGGAGTGTTTGTGTGCTGCCTCGAATCGTTCAATTTTTGCAATTTTAACGGGTACGTTTACATTGACTAATTTGAGCAAACATTCGCAAAGTAGTGTTATGATATCGCGATTTGAAGTTTTTCTAATGAGACGTCTTAGCTGGTCAGGTTTCAGTTGTACCATATGCCGCAGAATAGATAAGTTTTGTTCTTTTTCAATTGTGATTGGAGTAGTTTCAGCTTTAGATAAGGGAAAAAACTGTTGGCCCAAGCCGAGTGATACTTGAGCAATATTTCAAACAATCTGATTTAATTGGATCCACGTTGATTAGACGATGTCCAAAAATCGTAAAAAGTTCTCGAAACTTTTGATACAATCAATTGTCTTCCTAAAAGAAATAGTTGAATATTGAACGTCACGAGGCAATTTGAACAGAACGATGTGTGAAATTTTCAAAACAATCGTACGCAACCATCGAATCTGTTGAAACAAAGTATGCTTATAATACTTTAAACCTATTCCTCTATGTCCAGCCGCACTCGCTAATCTAACAAATTCCTTCTCATCATAATGGTCTTCACATGAATCATCAAAAAAATGATAATTTTCTCTATTTCTTACAGATTCGAATCCGTTGACTTTCCGTAACTTCACATTAACTTCGCGAGAATACACTTTTTCTGAGAAAACAGGTTGCCTCTCCTTGTAAAGTTAAAGAGCGGTTCCATGTTTAGGGTAGAAAGTATTTCCCATCATGTTGTTCATATTCTTGGGTTTAGTAATACGTAACCAACCAAGCCGGATGAAATTGAGAACTAAACTGAAATTTTTCGCGATTAAATTTAGAGAAAGAAAGCTGGATAATGCAGAAAAATAGTCAAGTTAGAATTACTACCATTTGCGCACCAAAACCTACTTCAGACCTTGGCAAAGTAAAATTGTTTCAAAACTTCCATTTTTTTGTCACTGTTTGTCTCGTTATAACCAATCTCTGTTACTGATGTCGCGTCAGGTTCATCTACTGCTGCTGGTGCTGTTTCTGACATTTGAGAAACGTTTTGTACTACAGACTGTGTTAGACTTTTTCTCACTGTAAATGAAGCTTGTTAGAAAACGATAAATTGATTTATTATTAGGACGGTACAAAATTTTATAACGTGTGAAGTCTCCATCATTTATGTCATGCCTTTCTACCAGAAAAACTTGCTGGGATCTTTGCAGTTTTTTCACACTTCATTATTCTTTTTACAGTATCCTCTTTCGAATCCTCGTAATCTCATCTGGCAATTAGTTTTTTTCTGATTTAAAAATTAGACAAAAAACGGCCGCCACCATCGGAGAATAAATTCAAATTACTGCCTTTTCACCATAAAATAAAGCTCAAGTTAAGGAGTTAGCTTACTGCTGCCAACAGTTAAGCTACGCTGCCAAAATTGCCGACGAATTTTCATTATAAATCATAAAACACCATTCCACTTTCCTTTACAAACTTTAACTAGGTCGAAAGTTCATTTACTCGAAACAAATGTAACAATTAATATGATTCATATAATTAACCAGGACCAATTTTTAGGAACTCAGAAAAAGGAAATAGAAAAAACTTTGTGTCGCGTCCACTGTTGTTAATTTCATCTGGCAATTCACTGCTATTTAGATCCATCTACTTTCCTGGCTGACGTTTGGGAACTAAGACTAGTTCAGGAAGATATACTTCTCGCTTGTTGCTAACAATTCTGATATACTTGAATATCTGGAAGTATACAAATTGATCAACAACTAGAAAAAATCTCTTCGATCAAGACAAAATTTCTCCGGAAATAATAAATTGCTCCTTTCTCCGAACAATTTGACCGCTGCAATCAATACGCACCATGCTTGTTAATGAAATTTTAATATCAACCTCTGGAGTCATCCACGTACAAAGCCTTGAATTTGGTAATAGGTATGTCTCCAACTTTGCTGATCCCTCGCTGTCGCTCAATTTTCAACCGTTCCGAAAAAATTTTGTCTTGATTGAAGAAATTTTTTCCAGTTGTTGATCAATTTGTATACTTCCAGTTATTCAAGTATATCAGAATTGTTAGCCAACAAGCGAGAAGTATATTTGTAACTTTTGTCAGAAATTGATTGAATTGTAATAAATTCTCTGAAAACAACCAAAATGCTGTTTTTTTAATATTTAATCTTTTTTGTCCAACTTGTTTTATATACCTGTAAAGTGAAGGTTTTGGTCAATAACAAATGTTTTTCTGAATTACGAGTTCAAAATCAAGAAGAATAGAAAGCAAAATTTTTATTTGAGTTATATAGTTTCAATTTAAAGGTCTAGAGTTTTCCAGAAACTTTCCGATTTTTTTCAACTTGAGTTTTAGTTTTCGTTTTGAATTTATCTTTGATACATACACATTTACAAACATTATTACGTAATAATGTTTGTAAATGTGTATGTATCAAAAATAAATTCAAAACGAAAACTAAAACTCAAGTTGAAAAAAATCGGAAAGTTTCTGGAAAACTCTAGATCTTTAAACTGAAACTATATAGCTCAAATGAAAATTTTCCTTTCTAATCTTCTTGATTTCGAACTCGTAATTCAGAAAAAAATTTGTTATTGATTAAAACCTTGACTTTACAGGTATATTAAACAAGTTGGAAAAAAAAAGATTAAATATTAAAAAAACAGAATTTTGGTTGTTTTCAGATAATTTATTACAATTCAATCAAATTCTGACAATATTTACAATTTTTTCTGTCTTAGGTGGAAACGATCGATTTTTCCTGCGGCGTCCCAAAAACTGTACCTCAAATGTAGATTGAACGGTCACTTTTCGAAAGTCCACCAAGGTGTATCGACAAAGCAGCCACCTACTGCTGCGGGAGCTGCTGAAAACAGTTTCTGCGAAGTGATACTGTTCTTCGCCATCTCAGAGAAACTCATTTTTCAAAAAACCAAAAGAATTGTGTTCGCAGTAGTAGCATTTTGAAAACATAAGCGAACGTCAGAATCATGTCTCAGAAATCCAAGTTACACGCAAACTTCATTCTGTTCTTGAATCAACGGAGTTGAAGTTTACTACTGAACAGCATGCTTCCACACAAACAGATTGAAATTTCCAGATCAATTTGATCTACTCCCCTTATTGGAAGAATACAAGGTCGTCTTTCAGTTTTTCATCAAAAAGAAGCTATCAGAGCTCGGACCATTTAAAATTCAGTTTTCGGCCTTCGTTGACCAACGTTTTTTGCCATGCAAGCAGCAATGAAAAAGCAATCATTACCGAGTTAGTTGATGGTGACTTCTACTCAGTGGTTGATCAGATGGTCAGCAAGCTTCAAATTTTCTGCAGCAGCGAATGTGGACACATTTTGAGCTCACTCGAACATCTGCATCTAGATAATAACACCAATCTGTTAAAGCCGATTGGAGGAAGCAGTTACCTTGCGACACCTGTTATGTTTGGAGACAACAACTTCATTTAAACATCGAAAAACCAGATCAACTATGCTTTGTTTACTCAATATTGGAGGCTTTGAACCCAAAACAGAATTCAACAGAAGATTTCAATTTATCAAAAAACTTTAGGTCAGCTTGGTTTCGAATATTTCGAGTTCCAAATGCTAATAGGTGATGTTCCTCGTTGTGAGGAGATCAACAAAATATCCATCAACGCTTTTGGTTTAGAAAATAACAAAACAGACAGGTTGAAAAAATTACAAACTGAATAACTTTTTGCAATCGTTGCCTTCCTGGAATTAGTTTAGAAAAAGTGCTATACAATCATTGGACACTTTGTGGTGAAAATTATGCGGTTTCAATTAAAAAGCCCCCTTACGGAATGAAAAACCATTTTCAAAATTGGCACAAAACAAGTAAGAACGCTTTTTTCTCTACGCCAATACAGAAGAGATATGAACAATGCACTCTCGTTGTGAGCCTCACCCTGAGAAAAGAGCGTCATTGCAAAAGGGGGTTGAAAAGCAAACACCACGCTCTTTTGTTTAAATGCTAAACGTTTTTCGGTTATTTACGCGCAAAAGCTACTAAAATGTCTAGTGCGAATCAAAAGCTGAGAAAAAGTAGAAATTTCTAATGGACAATGTAAGCAGTTACTTGCAGACTCAAAAAATTGCGTCATTTTACATGAGCTGCTAGCTGACGACAAAGTAGTCCATCAGGGTCATAGAACCGGTTAATCCTAGGAGTAGCACATATGTTATGCAACTTGAAAATTGCCACTCAGTCATTTACTCCTACTTTATTTCATAATTTGAGTCGTTACGATTCCCATCAACTGATCAAGAACCTCAACTTGAAAGCAAAAGAGAAATTGACAGTTGTGCTTTGTACGGATGAGATCTGTTTGTCATTCAGCCTACATGTGACTGTGGGTGACTACATTATGAAAGAAGGAGCTATGAAAACGAAGTATGAAGAATTGAGATTTCTTGACATCTTTTGGTTTCTACCTAAAAAATTAGGCTACTCTTTCTATTTATTTGAGTGACACTCACTTCTGCATTCTGAGAAAACATTTTCCAGACAAAACCAATAACCTATTATTAAAATATACCCCTATTATCAAAAAGAAAGACGCATATAAACAATATTCCTATATTGTTTCCAAAAGACATATTTCCACATTGTTTCGTTTAAAAAATTCAACAAAGAGAAACTGCCTAGTTTTGGACCGAATTGGACAAACACAATTTCTGGAAAAATTGATGTCAGCAAAGAAGGTGTACAGGCGCCAGGAAAAGTTTGGAATGCGTTCTAATGAGAAACTATCGGCAAATATCACGACCTTTATTTGAAGTGTGACACAATACTCCTCACCGTTGTGTTTGGAAAGTTCCGCACTTCGTTCAGGCACACATTTGGATTTGAACCATTAAATTACTACAGCGCTTCAAACATATCATGGGATGCAATGCTAAGAAAACAAAAATCACGGCTTGACTTTCTTACCGATATCAATATCCTTTTTTTGCCGAAAAACTATTCGCGGAGGTCTTAACGGTATATGTGAGAAACGGTTTTTGAAGGAAAACAATCCCTACGTAACCGAATACGACTCAACAAAACCCTTCAGCTATGGCTTTTTTCTGGATATGTGAATCTTCGCGGAGGATCAATGACCAAGAAAATGTCTAACGGTAATTTCAAGTGGGTTGAAGAGATTCTGGAGACATCTGATAATGCCAAAGAGAGTTACTTCGTCATGATCGATTTGCACTATCGTCAGTAACTGTATGATGCTCATAATGGATTTCTCCTCGCGTCAGAAAAAAAAAACCAACTGATAATGAGTTCTTTTCTTTTTACCAACAAAGTTCAATCCAAAAACAGAACAAATAAAAAGACTTGTGGAGACCTTTTTTTTTACAAAAAAAAATATGTTTGTCACTACTCGATGTTGCAGTTCTTGATTCAGCAAGGACTGAAAATTACAAGGATCAGAAAAGTACATTAGTTTGATCATTCGAACTTCATGGCAGTCTACATAGACCTAAACACAAAATTGCGTCAGAGATCTCAAAATCGCGTTTTGATTTTAAAAAAATTTCGAATTTTGAACAATTCTTGCTTTGGTAAAATAACAAAAAGCTTGAGAAGAAGCAAGGAATTGGTTATGGTCAAAGATGAAGAACATTCCCTGTTCTACAGAAAAATATTTAACTTCGATAGTTTCAATACTTTTAACGAAATTTAGTAGCTGTCTTATTCATAAGAAGACAGTTAAATAGAACAAGCCAACTTATCTTGGGGCAGCTATTTTAGATGTTTCGAAGCTGCAAGCTTACAATGTTTATTGGGAAAAAAGAATCCACAATATGACAAAAAAGCAGGTGTGCTCTACAAGGACACAGACTCGCTGTTCTATGAGATCAAAACTCAAGATGTTTATGGAGACTTGTTGGAATTAAATGAAAACAGTTGGATAAGTTTTCAATTTTTATCCAAGAAACCAATTTCTCTATGATGAATTGAACCAAAAGGTACCGCTAAAGCTTTCAGACAAGTTAAATGGGTGCATTGTAAGTGAAGCTGTTTTTTTGAAATTGAAGGCTTATTCAATTGCTTACAAGGATAGTGAAAACTCAAAAAACATAAAAAGTGCTAAGGGAGTTAATAGAGCAGTGAAAAACATTTTTCATCAAGAACTTTTCGAATCAAGGCTGTTCGATAAAAAGACTGATCCGAGCTGATATGAAAACAATGATAACTGAAAGCCACATCCTTTCGGTTGATGAAGTCAACAAAATTGTGGTCACTTTTCGACAATCAAATGTATTACGCGGAAGATGACGTATAATCATTGATTTACGGACATTAAGAAAAAGCTCTGACTTTCCAGAAAAGCTTGAGCCAATCTATGATATGCAGTTTGAAGACACAAGTCTGAACAACCCATTTATAGACAGTGAGTCAAAAGAAGACAAGAATGAGCCGCTCAGAAATTGTTTCAAGCAAAATTAAGCAACCTATTTTTCCGTATATGCATTGCAAACTCGCTTAGGAGCTGCAGATTGTCTGCATCATCGATCTAAAAATTTGTTTTGGAGCTGAAGAAATGCAAAAAAAACGGTCACATTAAATATGAAATATGTTTAAGATACAATGGTGCAATTTGTTGTAAAATATAATTTTATTTTTCTTCGAAGTGTTTTATCTTCCGTTTTCTTGCTGATTCACAACGAATTGTTATTCTTACCACTTCGTCTAAACTTTTTCTTTGAAAAAGTGCTCAAAGAAATCGAAACGCTCGAATTTTTTATCGTAACTTTTTTCTGGGGTACGGGTTTAATAAAAATGTGATGTTCACTCACTCAGAATTTTTTGTTTTGCAGCTTCGAGTAAGTCGCAACGATGAACGAATATGACAATGTCCGAAAATGAAAATCTTTCTGCCCGCCGAGTTTTTTTTTCAAAATTATAAACTGTGGAAAGCCCTATATGCCGGGATGATTACTTATTTAATTACATTCAAAATGTCAAAATGTGGGCAGCCCTATATGCCGGGATGATTACTCATTTAACAACTTTCATTGCGAAAAAAAAATCCACAGTTTGACACAACAGCACGTGTGCTCTACATGGACAAAGACTCGTTGTTCGATGAGATCAAAACTAAAGATGTTTATCGAGTTTTGTTGGAATTAAAAGAAAACATGAATTTCAATTCTCATCCAACAAACCAATTTATCTATGACGAATCGAACCGAAAGGTACCACTGAAACTCTCAGACGAGTTGAATGGGTGCATTATAATGGAAGCTGTTTTTTGAAACCTAGGGCTTATTCAATTGCTTAAAAGGACGGTAAAAACTCAAAAACCAAACAAAATGCTAAGGGAGTGAACAGAGCGGTGAATACCATTCTTCATCATGAACTTTTCAAATCAGTGTTGTTTGATAAAAAGACTATACGAGCTGATATGAAAACAACGATAACTGAAAACCACATCCTTTTGGTTGAAGTCAACAAAATTGTGGTCATTTTTTGACAATCAAAGGTAATACGCGGAAGATGACATACAGTCATTGGTTTACGGACATTACAAAAAAGCTCTGAAATGAAGACTTTCCAGAAAAGCATGAGCCAATCTATGCTATGCAGTTCGAAGATACAAGTGTGTGTATCTATGATGTCTCTAATCGGTCAGATGCATCGTCAAGTTGCAATGAAAGTTGTGTCAATTTCGTACCTCTTGATTGAAAATAGGGTTAGAAAGTTTCAGTCAACAGTGATAAAGATGATATGATTGACTGGGAAGCACCTATTCAGGAAAAACAAAATTTCAACAACCAATACGTAGACAGTGAGGCAGAAGAAGTCAACAATGAGCCACTCAAAAATTGTTTCAAGTAAAATTGAGCATCATATTTTTCCAAATATGCATTGCAAATTCGCTTAGGAATTGCGGATTTTCTACATCATAAATTTTTTTCCGGGCTGCAAAAATGGAAAAAGAAACCGTCACTTTAAATTTTAATTATGTTTAAGATACACTGGTGCAATTTGTTGTTAAAATATAACTTGAATTTTCTTATAAGTGTTTTATCTTCCGTTTTCTTGCTGATTAACAACGATTTGGTATTCTTACCAGTTCATCTATACTTAATATTTGAAAAATTGTTCAAAGAAATCAAAACCCTGGAATTTTTGTTGTAATTTTTTTTTCTAGGGGTGGGGGTGTTGTATATAAAAAACAAGGTGATGTTCACTCACTCAGAAGCTTTTGGTTTCGGCTTCGAGTAAGTATCGACGAGCGACTCTGACAATGTCCGAAAATGAAAACCTTTCCGCCCACCGAGAATTTTTTTCAAAATGTCAAAATGTGGAAAGCCCTATAAGCCGGGATGATTACTTATTTAACTACATTCAAAATATCAAAATGTGGGCAGCCTTTTATGCCGGGATGGTTACTCATTTAACAAATTTCATTGCGACAAAAAGAATCCACAGTTTGACACAACATCACGTGTGCTCTACAAGGACAAAGACTCGTTGTTCGATGAGATCAAAACTCAAGATGTTTGTGGAGATATGTTTGAGTTAAAAGAACCCATGAATTCAAATTCTCATCCAACAAACCAATTTCTCTATGATGAAATGATACGAAAGGTACCACTAAAACTCTCAGACGAGTTGAATGGGTGCAATGTAATAGAAGCTGTTTTTTGAAACCTAGGGCTTATTCAATTGCTTACAAGGACGTTGAAAACTCTAAAACCAAACAAAGTGCTAAGGGAGTGAACAGAGCAGTGAAGACCATTCTTCATCATGATCTTTTCAAATCAGTGCTGTTTGATAAAAAGACTATCCGAGCTGATATGAAAACAATGATATCTGAAAACCACATCCTTTTGGTTGAACTCAACACAATTGTGTTCATTTTTCGACAATCAAAGATATTACGCGGAAGATGATATACAATCATTGGCTTACGGACATTACAAAAAAGCTCTGAAATAAAGACTGTCCAGAAAAAAAAAGCATGAGCCAATCTATGCTATGCAGTTCGAAGACACAAGTTTGTGTATCTATGGTGTCTCTAACAGGTCAGATGCATCGTTAAGAGGCAGCAAAAGTTTTACTAATTTCGTACCTCCCGATTGAAAATTGGGGCAGAAAGTTTCGGTGAACAGTGATAAAGATGATATAAATGACTTGGAAGCGCCTCTTCACAAAAAAAAAAATTTGACAAACCCATACATAGACAATGAGGCACTCAGAAAATGTTTCAAGTTTAAATGAGCAACATCGTTTTTCGTATATGCATTGCAAACTCGCCTAGGAGCCGCGGTTTTTCTGTATCATCGATCTATAATTTAATTTTCGGGCTGCAGAAATGGAAAAAGAAACCGTCACTTTAAATTTTAAATAAGATACACTGGTGCAATTTGTTGTTAAAAGATAATTTGAATTTTCTTATAAGTGGGTTATCTTCCGTTTTCTTGCTGATTAACAACGATCGGTGAACAAATTTTTTATCGTAATTTTTTTTTCTAGGGGGGGTATTGTATATAAAAAACAATGTAGTGTTCACGCACTCAGAATCTTTTGTTTTCGGCTTCGAGTAAGTCCCGATGAACGAAAATGAAATCCTTTCCGCCAGCCGAGAATTTTTTTCAAAATGCCAAAATGTGGAAAGCCCTATTTGCCGGGATGATTACTCATTTAACAAATTTCATTGGGAAAAAAGAATCCACAGTTTCACACAACAGCACAAGGACAAAGAATCGTTGTTCGATGAGATCAAAACTCAAGATGATTATGGAGATTTGTTGGAATTAAAAGAAAACATGATTTTCAATTCTCATCCAACAAACCAATTTCTCTATGATGAATTGAACCGAAAGGTACTACTAAAACTCTCAGAAAGGTTGAATGGGTGCATCATAATGGAAGCTGTTTTTTGAAAACCTAAGGCTGATTCAACTGCTTACAAGAATGGTGAAAACTCAAAAACCAAAGAAAGTGCTAAGGGAGTGAACAGAGCAGTGAAGACCACTTATCATCATGAGTTTTTCAAATCAGTGCTGTTTGATAAAAAAAGACTATCCGAGCTGATATGAAAACATTGATAACCGAAAACCGCATCTTTTCGGTTGAAGAAGTCAACAAATTGTAGTCAGTTTTCCACAAAAGTATAAAGCGGAAGATGGCATACAATTATCGGCTTACGGACATTACGAAAAGACTTTCCAGAAAAGCATGAGCCAATCTATGATATGTAGTTTGAACACACAAGTAAGTGTAGCTATGATGTCTCCAGCCGGTCAGATGCATCGTCAAGTGACAACAAAATTTGTGTCAATTTGTGGCAGAAAGCTTGTGGCAGATCAAAAAATGTGGCAGAAAGCTTCAGTCAACAGTGATAAAGATGGTATAAGTGACTGGGGAGCGCCGCGCCTATTCAGGAAAAACAATATTTCAACAACCCATACTTTGACAGTGAGGCAAAAGAAGACAACATTGAGCCACTCAGTAATTGTTTCAAGTAAAAATGAGCAACATAGTTTTCCGAATTTGACATAGCAAACTCGTTTAGAAGCTGCGGATTTTCTAAATCATCGATCTACAAATTTATTTTGGAGCTATGCAAAAAGAACCCTTCACTTCAAACTGGTGCAAATTGTTGTTAAAAATAATTTGAATTTTCTTATAAACTTTTTATCTTCCGTCTTCTTGCTGAATCACAACGATTTGGTATTCTTACCAGTTTGTCTAACTTTTTCATTTGAAAATTTGTTCGAAGAAATCAAAACGCTGGAATTTCTTTATCGTAAATTTTTTTTCTGGGAGGTGGGGGGTGTATTTAAAAAACAATGTGATGTTCACTGACTCAGAATATTTTGTTTTGTGGCTCCGATTAGGTTTCCTATGAACGACTATGGCAAAGTCCGAAAATGAGAATCTTTCCGCCCGCTGAGAGTTTTTTTTTCAAAGTGTCAAACTGTGGGAAGCCCTATATGTCAGGATGATTACTTATTTAATTACTTCTGATCTAAACATGTCTGAGAGCTGTAATGGGGAAAAAACCCAGATCAGATACATATAATAGGAAAAAAACCAAGTCGATACAATCTTATACGCTGAAGAAATTTCCAACTCATTGATTTTTTCAAAATTTTTGTTAAAATTTGATTTATTTCACCAAATCATTATGTCGGTGCCAGCAAAATTGAGAGAAGGAATTATTTGTGATTAATTGTTTTTGCTATTTCCTATCATTACGAGATCATTCCATGCACTATTCAGGTGCTCATTTTGTTACGCATAGATCTCTGGAATCCAGAGACGACTCTTCAAACACAAAAAAATACTTTGTCGGAACGCTCAAAGAAAACCAAAGAACAAATAAGAACAAAAAGAGAGCGCCTTTAATGCTGAACCCGCTTACAATTCACGTATGAAGGTTGTCTCTCACGTGTGAATAAGAAGGTTGTCCAATCTAACAAAAATCCATGACCGGGAAAATAGGTTTTGAATCATGTGACTGAAGCTTTGCGCGCGTCAAAACCCGTTCTGACTAAAGTTTTTAAAAACGATAGAAAAATTGAAAAAAAATGAGAGTTTTTCAATAAATCAAAACACAATACAATTGTCTCAAACTATTGATTCACATAAAATCCGCTACCCTGGATAAACCAATAAATCAGCTCGCAGATTAAAACACATTTGTTTTTTTTTACCAATTATATGAGAACAAGAAGTTTATATTGATGCAAGCCCTCTATCACTTACATATCAGTTTTACAATTGAAAAAACTAAAGCAAATTAGCAACCAATGAATTGTCATTTATCTCATTATAATTGAAATTGAAAACTTTCACCTGACTAAGACTTTGATCGGCTCATGGACTCACGTACACACACTCATACGCTCACCCACACAAACAAACACACGCGCCCTACACATTCACCTAGAGGGGTGCACACCCACCCAAGCAGTTACACCAACTTACGCATGCATATGCACATCCAAAAAAGAAAATAACCGCACACACAAGCAGAAACAAGCACACAGCACACACGCGCACAAAAGAAACCCATCACGCACACACTCACGGAAAAACATATTCAAAAACACGCAATCACAAATTAAGAAGAGCCGCAGTAGCCTCCAGAATACAATAGTTTCGAACGAACAAGAAAATTTGCTTCTGCAACCATCAATCTCACACGATGCATAAGAAGTCATGCTATGGAAAACTAGGATTGAAAACACTTTAATCAAAATGCAATTTTTTGAAGAACAGATAGGAAAAGTGTAATTATTGATGCACACCAGTCACCTGCAGTTCAGTTAATTACCCTTTAAAGTTTGCACACGAATGGTGCAATCATCTTCAATCGAAAATAACAATCGGAAATTTTTGACCATCTATGATTTTGATAGGCTCATGCACACACGCAAACATACACGCACGCACACAGAGTCAGATACACACAAATACACGAATACAGACACTCACGCAAAGACGCATGCATGCACGCACACGCGTGAGATGCAACCTCGCATACACAAACACACGCACTCATGAGAAAAAAAAAACACTTTTCGCGCACAAACACCCGATTACGCACTTATAAACATTTACACGCTTGCACTCGTATAAAACTGTACAAGGGCTCAAACCGAATTACACACACACTCTCAACCTCACAAACTCAACCAAACATACTATTGCACATAAAGCTTGCCACTCTCTATTAGGTACAGACGCAAAAGCAGGCATATGAAACTCTACCAGATTGAAAATATACGGTACCACAGGAATACTTTGATAGACTCAAGCACATATAGGCCCACACACGAGCTGGCGGACACATGCAAACGCACGCCCATACGTTTACGCACATAAACCAGCACACACGTGTACTATCACACTCGCCTGCAAACACAAACACATAAGTGACTGGGAAGCGCCGCGCCTATTCAGGAAAAACAATATTTGAACAACCCATACTTAGACAGTTAGGCAAAAGAAGACAACAATGAGCCACTCAGAAATTATTTCAAGTAAAAATGAGCAACATAGTTTTCCGAATTTGACATAGCAAACTCGTTTAGAAGCTGCGGATTTTCTACATCATCGATCGACAAATTTTTTTTGGAGCTGCAGAAATGCAAAAAGAACCCGTCACTTCAAACTGGTGCAAACTGTTGTTAAATTATAATTTGAATTTTCTTATAAATGTTTTATCTTCCGTCTTCTTGCTGATTCACAACGATTTGGTATTCTTACCAGTTTGTCTAATTTTTTCAATTGAAAAAGAGTTGTTCGAAGAAATCAAAACGCTGGAATTTTTTTTATCGTTTATTTTTTTCTGGGAGGTGGGGGGTGTATTTAAAAAACAATGTGATGTTCACTGACTCAGAATCTTTTGCTTTGTGGCTCCGATTAGGTTTCCGATGAACGAATATAGCAAAGTCCGAAAATGAGAATCTTTCCGCCCGCCGAGAGTATTTTTTTTCAAAGTGTCAAACAGTGGGAAGCCCTATATGTCAGGATGATTACTTTTTTAATTACTTCTGATCTAAACATGTGTGAGGGCTGTAATGGGAAAAAACCCAGATCAGATACATATAATGCGAAAAAAACCAAGTCGATACACTCTTATACGCTGAAGAAGTTTCCAACACATTGACTTTTTCAAACATTTTGTTAAAAACTTGATTTATTTTAAAAAATCATTATGTCGGTGCCAGCAAAATTGAGAGAACAAATTATTTGTGATTAATTGTTTTTGCTATTTCCTATCATTACGAGATCATTCCTTGCACTTTTCAGGTGCTCATTTTGTTACGCACAGATCTCTGGAGTCCAGAGACGACTCTTCAAACACAAAAAAAAACTTTGTCGGAACGCTCAAAGAAAACCAAAGAATAAATAAGAACAAAGAGAGCGCCTTTAATGCGGAACCCGCTTACAATTCACAAAACACAGTAAACAAGCACTAGATTCATACCAAATGACTAGGTCCTGTTTTCAACTAACTAATTCTGAGAAAACGGAACGGAGGAAAGTAACTAATCAGAGATCGTGTGCTTTGTTTTAACTGTATCTGTACAAATTCTCTCAAAAACCTAGATCACTTAAAAAGTTACTGGCTAAAACTGAAGATTTCATTGCTAAAACACTGTTTCGCAGGGTAGGGCAGTTGATTGGAGGCCATGGACTACCAAACTGAAAATTTTGAACCTTTCCGCTAAGTTTTGACACAAAACAGGGACGTGGGTTTTTTTGATGCCATGACGCATTACTAAATAGATAATTCGTTACAGTGAAGCTTAGTAACAACGGGAATTTTATAAAATTTATTTCGCAGCTAAATCAAAAATTTTCGAGAAATTTTTACTTGAATAAGAAGGTTGTCTAATCTAACAAAAATCCATGACCGGGAAAATAGGTTTTGAAGCATGTGACTGAAGCTTTGTGCGCGTCAAAACCCGTTCTGACTAAAATTTTTCAAAACGATAGAAAAAATTGAAAAGAAATGAGAGTTTTTCAATAAATTAAAACACAATACAATTGTCTCAAACTATTGATTCACATAAAATCCGCTACCCTGGATAAACCAATAAATCAGCTCGCAGATTAAAACATATTTATTTTTTTAATCAATTATATGAGAACAAGAAGTTTATATTGATGCAAGCCCTCTCTCACACATATATCACTTTTACAAATGAAAAAACAAAACAAATTAGCAACCAATGAATTGTCAGTTAACTCATTAAAATTGAAATTGAAAACTTTCAGCTGACTAAGACTTTGATCGGCTCATGGACTCACGTACACACACTCATACGCTCACCCACACAAACAAACACATGCGCCCTACACACTCACCTAGAGGAGTGCACACCCACCCAAGCAGTTACCTCAACTTACGCATGCATAGGGACATGCAAAAAGGAAAATAACGGCACACACAAGCAGAAACAAGCACACAGCACACACGCGCACAAAAGAAACTCATCACGCACACACTCACGGAAAAAAATATTTACAAACACGCAATGACAAATTATGAAAATCCGTAGTAGCCTCCAGAAAACAATAATTTCGAACGAACAAGAAAATTTGCTTCTGCAACCATCAATCTCACACGATGCATAAGAAGTTATGCTATGAAAAACTAGGATTGAAAACTCTTTTATCAAAATGCAATCTTTCGAAGAAATGATAGGAAAAGGGTAATTATTGATGCACACCAGTCACCTGCAGTTCAGTTAATTACATTTAAAAATTGCACTCGAATTGTGCAAGCATCTTCAATCAAAAATTACAATCGGAAATTTTTGACTAAGTATGATTTTGATAGGCTCGTGCACACACGCAAACATACACGCACGAACACAGAGCCAGATCACACACATACACGAATACACACACTCACGCATAGACGCATGCATGCACGCACACGCGTAAGATGCAACCACGCACACACACACACATACACACACACACACGCGCGCTCGAAAACAGACGCTCACATATTGACACACACAAACACTCGCATGCACAAACACACGCACTCATGAGAAGAAAAAAAAACACTTTTCGCGCACAAACGCCGACGCACACTTAGACATGAACTCAAACAACCTAACATGCGCACACAGGACAGCATACAATAACACAAACTCATGCAAACGCACACACTCGATTACGCACGTATAAACACCTAGACGCTTGCACTCGTACAAAACTGCACAAGGGCGCAAACCAAATTACACACACACTCTCAATTTCACAAACTCAACCAAACATACTAATGCACATAGACGCTTACCACTCTCTAATATGCACTGAAGCAAATGCAGGCACAAACACTGAAACGTATGAAAATCAACCAGATTGAAAACATACTCAAGCACATATAGGCCCACACACGAGCAGGCAGACACATACAAACGCACGCCCCTACGTTTACGCACATAAACCAGCACACACGTGTACTATCACACTCGCCTACAAACACAAACACTTACGACACTTGAAGAAACTAAGAGGGATCTCATCAGTCGAACTGATACAAAGATGAAACAGGTAGAGAGTCCCAGATCTTGAGCTACATCCAAAGAGCTTTTGAATAATTACTGAGCGCAACTAAAGGCATAATTATTGAGCTGAAGCTCAGGTTGCGGCGGACCAACTACAACAACTGTTGCAGGTGATGATATTGGTGCCCGAGATTGTATTAGATTGGGACAGTTTTTTTCAATCACATTTCAGTTCGGCGCCATGGCAATGATAGTGTGTTATGAAAAGCTCTCACTTGACCTCTAGCTTCAGGTCTACCACAACCTGACCAAATTTGGCTGCAATAGTGGTACCACGTAAAAGTTCTAGACGCAAAAAAAAGCGGCCTTGAGTCGCAAAAAAAAGCTTCGCTCAGCAAAATAACACTGTCTGGAATGTGGGGAGATAATACAAATGGACTATCCTCGATAGGACTGCTAAGGCCTACTGATAGCTCCTCTGCGATTCGCAGGAACTACAATTATTTTAAAAACCGCAACAAAAAACTGAAACAAACTGAAACATCCAGTAGAAAGAATTGGATGTCACAAAATGTTTGTCTAAGAACACAAACAATTAAGGGACGCTGTAGTTTTGGATAACGCCAGGTTTGTTGAATCACAGGTTCTCCAGCAAAATTTTAGTTACCCACTTTTTGAAATATCGGAAGGAGAAACTCCCAAAGCAAAAAAAAAAACGACACCAAAACAAACGATCTACGCCATTGAGAAAGTAGTGCAGCTTAATCGGCTATTAGCAACGTTTCAGAAAATCTAAATCAGTTGCCTGAAAACATTTTCAGCAGTGGAGCTTAAAGAGTCTCAAACGAATCTGCACATCTCGTTTCAGCAGCAGCAGCAACTCGACGAGTCCTAATTCATCCGGAAACATAAGTCCTATCAGAAAGAGCAACACTCTTCGTAGCTTTTTGCGAGCGTTTGGATATGACATTAATTTAGTCCGTTTTAACCACAGTATGATATTGATAGAAACTTTAGGGTGCTTTTTTCAGGAAGTCCTCTAGCAACAAAAGGCTTATTGCGTAAAAACAGAAACGTATGAAAGGTGTTTTCTAGCGATTCTCAGAATACACTCCTCGCCCTTGGTTGGACAATATCAAGATTTATTCTTCTGGCCGAGTGATGAATAAACACAGCAGAGGGAGTTTATCGGATATACAGCAGCAGTCTACTTCCACACATGTGACATCAAGATAAACTCATGGACAACGAAAGCAAAGAAGATGAGGGGCTCAATGCCTCTAAAGTTCGAGGTTCGGGACATCTTGAGAACGCTAGATCAAGCGGTTTTGGAGAACATGCTGCCGGTTTGGGACGATGGAAGAATGATTATGGAGGAAGGACACATAGCCTTGAAAGATGAAATGAAGTTCGCCACGAGGAAGTATCGAGCACCTTTCGGAGCACCTTTCGGAGATAAGGCAAGAGGAAAAGGAGCTAGAGGCTGCTGGCCCCTTATATGTAGCCCTCACTGAGTACAAGAAGCAGAACCCAATTACACACACACTCTCAACCTCACAAACTCAACCAAACATAGCATTGCACATAGACGCTTACCACTCTCTAATAGGTACAGACGCAAAAGCAGGCATATGAAACTCTACCAGATTGAAAATATACGGTACCACAGGAATACTTTGATAGACTCAAGCACATATAGACGAGCTGGCGGACACATGCAAACGCACGCCCATACGTTTATCCACATAAACCAGCACACACGTGCACTATCACACTCGCCTACAAACACAAACACTTACGACACTTGAAGAAACTAAGAGGGATCTCATCAGTCGAACTGATACAAAGATGAAACAGGTAGAGAGTCTCAGATCTTGAGCTACATCCAAAGAGCTTTTGAATAATTAATGAGCGCAACTAAAGGCTTAATTATTGAGCTGTAGCTCAAGTTGCGGCGGACCAACTACAACAACTGTTGCAGGTGATTATATTGGTGCCCGAGATTGCATTAGATTGGGACAGTTTTTTTCAATCACATTTCAGTTCGGCGCCATGGCAATGACAGTGTGTGATGACAAGCTCCCTTTTGACCTGCGGCTTCGTGCATTATAATGGAAGCTGTTTTTTGAAACCTAGGGCTTGTTCAATTGCTTACAAGGACGGTGAAAACTCAAAAACCAAACAAAGTGCTAAAGGAGTGAACAGATCGGTGAACACCATTCTTCGTCATGAACTTTTCAAATCAGTGTTGTTTGATAAAAAGACTATACGAGCTGATATGAAAACAACGATAACTGATAACCACATCCTTTTGGTTGAAGTCAACAAAATTATGGTCATTTTTTGACAATCAAAGGTATTACGCGGAAGACGACATAAAAGCATTGGCTTACGGACATTACAAAAAAGCTCTGAAATGAAGACTTTCCAGAAAAGCATGAGCCAATCTATGCTATGCAGTTCGAAGACACAAATGTGTGTATCTAAGTTGTCTCTAACCGGTCAGATGCATCGTCAATTGACAATGAAAATTGTGTCAATTTCGTACCTCTTGGTTGAAAATTGGGTTAGAAAGTTTCAGTCAACAGTGATGAAGATGATATAATTGACTGGGAAGCGCCTATTCAGGAAAAACAAAATTTCAACAACCAATATGTAGACAGTGAGGCAGAAGAAGTCAACAATGAGCCACTCAAAATTGTTTCAAGTAAAATTGGGCATCATAGTTTTCCGAATATGCATTGCAAATTCGCTTAAGAACTGCGGATTTTCTACATCATAAATTTTTTTTCGGGCTGCAAAAATGGAAAAAGAAACCGTCACTTTAAATTTGAATTATGTTTAAGATACACTGGTTCAATTTGTTGTTAAAATATAACTTGAATTTTCTTATGAGTGTTTTATCTTCCGTTTTCTTAATGATTAACAACAAGTATATTCAACAGGTATTCTTACCAGTTGAACTAAACTTCATATTTGAAAAATTGTTCAAAGAAATCAAAACGCTGGTTTTTTTGTTGTAATTTTTTTTCTAGGGGTGGGGGTGTTGTATATAAAAAAACAAGGTGATGTTCACTCACTCAGAATCTTTTGTTTTCGGCTTCGAGTAAGTCCCGATGAGCGAATTTGACAATGTCCGAAAATGAAAACCTTTCCGCCCGCCGAGAATTTTTTTCAAAATATCAAAATGTGGGCAGCCCTTTACGCCGGGATGATTACTCATTTAACTGATTTCATTGCGACAAAAGGAATCCACAGTTTGACACAACATCACGTGTGCTCTACAACGACAAAGACTCGTTGTTCGATGAGATCAAAACTCAAGATGTTTATGGAGATATGTTTGAATTAAAAGAACACATGAATTTCAATTCTTATCCAACAAACCAATTTCTCTATGATGAAATGATACGAAAGGTACCAGTAAAACTCTCATACGAGTTGAATGGGTGCATTGTAATAGAAGCTGTTTTTTGAAACCTAGGGCATATTCAATTGCTTACAAGGACGGTGAAAACTCTTAAACCAAACAAAATGCTAAGTGAGTGAACAGAGCAGTGAAGACCAATCTTCATCATGAACTTTTCAAATCAGTGCCGTTTGATAAAAAGACTATCCGAGCTGATATGAAAACAATGATATCTGAAAACCACATCCTTTTGGTTGAACTCAACACAATTGTGTTCATTTTTCGACAATTAAAGATATTACGCGGAAGATGATATACAATCATTGGCTTACGGACATTACAAAAAAGCTCTGAAATGAAGACTGTCCAGAAAAAAAAAAGCATGAGCCAATCTATGCTATGCAGTTCGAAGACACAAGTTTGTGTATCTATGGTGTCTCTAACAGGTCAGATGCATCGTTAAGTGGCAGCAAAAGTTTTACTAATTTTGTACCTCCCGATTGAAAATTGGGGCAGAAAGTTTCGGTCAACGGTGATAAAGATGATATAATTGAGTGGGAAGCGCCTCTTCACGAAAAACAAAATTTGACAAACCCTTACATAGAGAATGAGGCACCAGAAAATGTTTCAAGTTAAAATGAGCAACATCGTTTTTCGTATATGCATTGCAAACTCGGCTAGGAGCTGCGGTTTTTTTGTATCATCGATCTATAAATTAATTTTCGGGCTGCAGAAATGGGAAAAGAAACCGTCATTTTAAATTTGAAATATATGTAAGATACACTGGTGCAATTTGTTGTTAAAATATAATTTGAATTTTCTTATAAGTGTGTTATCTTCCGTTTTCTTGCTGATTAACAACGATCGGCGAACAAATTTTTTATCGTAATTTTTTTTTCTAGGGGGAGGGGGGTTATTGTATATAAAAAAACAATGTAAAGTTCACGCACTCATAATCTTTTGTTTTCGGCTTCGAGTAAGTCCCGATGAACGACTATGACAATGTTCGAAAATGAAATCCTTTCTGCCAGTCGAGAATTTTTTTTCAAATTTTTCAAAATGTCAAAATGTGGAAAGCCCTATATGCCGGGATGATTACTTATTTAACTACATTCAAAATGTCAAAGTGTGTTTTTGCCTTATATGCCGGGATGATTACTCATTTAACAAATTTCATTGGTAAAAAAGAATCAACAGTTTGACACAACAGCACGTGTGCTCTACAAGGACAAAGGCTCGTTGTTCGATGAGATCAAAACGCAAGATGTTTATCGAGATTTGTTGGAATTAAAAGAAAACATGAATTTCAATTCTCATCCAATAAACCAATTTCTCTATGATGAATTAAACCGAAAGGTACCACTCAAAATCTCAGAAGAGTTGAATGGGTGCATTATAAAAGAAGCTGTTTTTTGAAAACCTAAGGCTGATTCAACTGCTTACAAGAATGGTGAAAACTCAAAAACCAAAGAAAGTGCTAAGGGAGTGAACAGAGCAGTGAAGACCACTTATCAGCATGAATTTTTCAAATCAGTGCTGTTTGATAAAAAAAGACTATCCGAGCTGATATGAAAACAATGATAACTGAAAACTGCATCTTTTCGGTTGAAGAAGTCAACAAATACTGGTCAGTTTTCGACAGTCAAAGGTATTAAGCGGAAGATGACAAACAATCATCGGCTTACGGACATTACGAAAAAGCTCTGACTTTCCAGAAAAGCATGAGCCAATCTATGATATGTAGTTTGAAGACACAAGTAAGTGTAGCTATGATGTCTCCAGCCGGTCAGATGCATCGTCAAGTGACAACAAAAGTTGTGTCAATTTCGTACCTCCTGATCAAAAGTTGTGGCAGAAAGCTTCAATCAACAGTGATAAAGATGTATAAGTGACTGGGAAGCGCCGCACCCATTCAGGAAAAACAATATTTGAAAAACCATACTTAGACAGTGAGGCAAAAGGAGTCAACAATGAGCCACTCAGAAATTGTTTTAAGTAAAAATGAGCAACATAGTTTTCCGAATTTGACATAGCAAACTCGTTTAGAAGCTGCAGATTTTCTAAACCATCGATCTACGAATTTATTTTGGAGCTGCAGAAATGCAAAAAAAACCGTCACTTCAAACTGGTGCAAATTGTTGTTAAAATATAATTTGAATTTTCTTATAAACTTTTTATCTTCCGTCTTCTTGCCGGTCACAACGATTTGGTATTCTTACTAGTTTGTCTAATTTTTTCATTTGAAAATTTGTTCGAAGAAATCAAAACGCTGGAATTTTTTTATCGTAAATTTTTTTTCTGGAAGGTGGGGGGGGGGGGTATATTTAAAAAACAATGTGATGCTCACTGCCTCAGAATATTTTGTTTGGTGGCTCCGATGAGGTTTCCGATGAACGACTATGGCAAAGTCCGAACATGAGAATCTTTCCGCCCGCTGAGAGTTTTTTTTTTCAAAGTGTCAAACTGTGGGAAGTCCTATATGTCAGGATGAATACTTATTTAATTACTTCTGATCTAAACATGTGTGAGAGCTGTATTGGGAAAAAACCAGATCAGATACATATAATGCAAAAAAAACCAAGTCGATACAATCTTATACGCTGAAGAAAATTCCAACTCATTGATTTTTTCAAAAAATTTGTTAAAAACTTGAGCTATTTTATTAAATCATTATGTCGGTGCCAGCCAGCAAAATTGAGAAAAGGAAATATTTGTGATTAATTGTTTTTGCTATTTCCTATCATTACGAGGTCAATCCTTGCACTATTCAGGTGCTCATTTTGTTACGCGCAGATCTCTGGAATCCAGAGACGACTCTTCAAACACAAAAAAAAACTTTGTCGGAACGCTCAAACAAAACCAAAGAACAAATAAGAACAAAGAGAGCACCTTTAATGCGGAACCCGCTTACAATTCACAAAACACAGTAAACAAGCACTAGATTCATACGAAATGACTAGGTCCTGTACTCAACTAACTAATTCTGAGAAAACGGAACGGAGGAAAGTAACTAATCAGAGATAGTGTGATTTGCTTTAACTGTATCTGTACAATTTCTCTCAAAAACCTAGATCACATAAAAGTTACTGGCTAAAACTGAAGATTTCATTGCTAAAACCCGTGATCGCAAGGTCGGGCAGTTGATTGGAGGCCGTGGACTACCAAACTGAAAATTTCGAACCTTTCCGCTAAGTTTTGCCACAAAACAAGGACGCGGGTTTTTTTTTTGATGCCATGACGCATTACTAAATAGATAATTCGTTTTACAGTGAAACTTAGTAACAACGGGAATTTTATTTAATTTATTTCGCAGCTAAATCAATGTTTTTTGAGACATTTTTACTTGAATAAGAAGGTTGTCTAATCTAACAAAAATCCGCGACCGGGAAAATAGGTTTTGAAGCATATGACTGAAGCTTGGTGCGCGTCAAAATCCGTTCTGACTAAAACTTTTAAAAACGATAGAAAAATTGAAAAGAAATGACAGTTTTTTAATAAATCAAAAACAGCATACAAACAGTCTCAAACTATTGATTCACATAAAATCCGCTACCCTGGATAAACCAATAAATCAGCTCGCAGATTAAAACACATTTATCTTTTTAACCAGTTATATGAGAACAAGAAGTTTATATTGATGCAAGCCCTCTATCACACACATATCAGTTTTACAAATGAAAAAATTAAAGCAAATTAGCAACCAATGAATTGTCATTTAACTCATTAAAAATGAAATTGAAAACTTTCACCTGACTAAGACTTCGATCGGCTCATGGACTCACGTACACACACTCATACGCTCACCCACACAAACAAACACACGCGCCCTACAAATTCACCTAGAGGGGTGCACACCCATCCAAGCAGTTACAACAACTTAGGCATGCATATGGATATGCAAAAAAGAAAATAACCGCACATACAAGCAGAAACAAGCACAGAGCACACACGCGCACAAAAGAAACCCATCGCGCACACAATCACGGAAAAATATATTTACAAACACGCAATGACAAATTAAGAAGAGCCGTAGTAGCCTCCAGAAAACAATAGTTTCGAACGAACAAGAAAATTTGCTTCTGCAACCATCAATCTCACACGATGTATAAGAAGTTATGCTATGAAAAACTAGGATTGAAAACTCTTTCATCAAAATGCAATCTTTTGAAGAATAGATAGGAAAAGGGTAATTATTGATGCCCACCAGTCACCTGCAGTTCAGTTAATTACCCTTTAAAGTTTGCACGCGAATGGTGCAAGCATCTTCAATCGAAAGTTACAATCCGAAATTTTTGACCATCTATGATTTTGATAGGCTCATGCACACACGCAGACATATACGCACGCACACAGAGTCAGATACACACAAATACACGAATACAGACACTCACGCAAAGACGCATGCATGCACGCACACGCTTGAGATGCAACCACGCATACACAAACACACGCACTCATGAGAAGAAAAAAAACACTTTTCGCGCACAAACACAGACGCACACTTACACATGAACACAAAAAACCTAACTTACGCACACAGGGCAGCATACAATAACACCAACTCATGCAAACGCACACACTCGAATACGCACGTATAAACATTTACACGCTTGCACTCGTACAAAACTGGACAAGGGCGCAAACCGAATTACACACACACTCTCAACCTCACAAACTCAATCAAACATACTATTGCACATAGACGCTTACCACTCTCTAATAGGTACAGACGCAAAAGCAGGCATATGAAACTCTACCAGATTGAAAATATACGGTACCACAGGAATACTTTGATAGACTCAAGCACATATAGGCCCACACACGAGCTGGCGGACATATGCAAACGCACGCCCATACGTTTACGCACATAAACCAGCACACACGTGTACTATCACACTCGTCTACAAACACAAACAAATAAGTGACTGGGAAGCGCCGCGCCTATTCAGGAAAAACAATATTTGAACAACCCATACTTGGACAGTGAGGCAAAAGAAGACAACAATGAGCCACTCAGAAATTGTTTCAAGTAAAATAGGAACATATTTTTCCGAATTTGACATAGCAAACTCGTTTAGAAGCTGCGGATTTTCTTCATCATCGATCTACAAATTGATTTTGGAGCTGCAGAAATGCAAAAAGAACCCGTCACTTCAAACTGGTGCAAACTGTTCTTAAAATATAATTTGAATTTTCTTATAAATGTTTTATCTTCCGTCTTCTTGCTGATTCACAACGATTTGGTATTCTTACCAGTTTTTCTAATTTTTCCATTTGAAAATTTGTTCGAAGAAATCAAAAAGCTGGATTTTTTTTATCGTATATTTTTTTTCTGGGAGGTGGGGGCTGTATTTAAAAAACAATTGTTTGTTCACTGGCTCAGAATCTTTTGTTTTCTGGCTCCGATTAGGTTTCCGATGAACGACTATGGCAAAGTCCAAAAATGAGAACCTTTCCGCCCGCCGAGAGTATTTTTTTTCAAAGTGTCAAACTGTGGGAAGCCCTATATGTCAGGATGATTACTTATTTAATTATTTCTGAACTAAACATGTGTGAGGGCTGTAATGGGAAAAAACCCAAATCAGATACATATATTGCGAAAAAAACCAAGTGGATACAATCTTATACCTTGAAGAAAATTCCAACTCATTGATTTTTTCAAAAATTTTGTTAAAAACTTGAGCTATTTCACCAAATCATTATGTCAGTGCCAGCAAAATTGAGAAAAGGATTTATTTGTGATTAATTGTTTTTGCTATTTCCAATCATTACGAGGACATTCCTTGCACTATTCAGGTGCTCATTTTGTTACGCACAGATCACTGGAGTCCAGAGACGACTCTTCAAACACAAAAAAAAACTTTGTCGGAACGCTCAAAGAAAACCAAAGAACAAATAAGAACAAAGAGAGCGCCTTTAATGCGGAACCCGCTTACAATTCACAAAACACAGTAAACAAGCACTAGATTCATACGAAATGACTAGGTCCTGTACTCAACTAACTAATTCTGAGAAAACGGAACGGAGGAAAGTAACTAATCAGAGATAGTGTGCTTTGTTTTAAGTGTATCTGTACAAATTCTCTCAAAAACCTAGATCACTTAAAGAGTTACTGGCTAAAACTGACAATTTCATTGCTAAAACACGTGATCGCAATGTCGGGCAGTTGATTGGAGGCCGTGGACTACCAAATTGAAAATTTTGAACCTTTCCGCTAAGGTTTGACACAAAACAAGGACGCGGTTTTTTTTGATGCCATGACGCATTAATAAATAGATAATTCGTTACAGTGAAACTTAGTAACAACGGGAATTTTATTCAATTTATTTCGCAGCTAAATCAATGTTTTTTGAGAAATTTTTACTTGAATAAGAAGGTTGTCTAATCTAACAAAAATCCGTGACCGGGAAAATAGGTTTTGAAAATAGGTTTTGACTGAAGCTTGGGGCGCGTCAAAACCCGTTCTGACTAAAATTTTTCAAAACGATAGAAAAATTGAAAAGAAATGAGAGTTTTTTAATAAATCAAAACACAATACAATTGTCTCAAACTATTGATTCACATAAAATCCGCTACCCTGGATAAACCAATAAATCAGCTCGCAGATTAAAACACATTTGTTTTTTTAACCAATTATTTGAGAGCAAGAAGTTTATATTGATGCAAGCCCTCTCTCGCACACACATCAGTTTTACAAATGAAAAAACTAAAGCAAATTAGCAACCAATGAATTGTCAGTTAACTCATTAAAATTGAAATTGAAAACTTTCAGCTGACTAAGACTTTGATCGGCTCATGGACTCACGTACACACACTCATTCGCTCACCCACACAAACAAACACACGCGCCGTACACACTCACCCAGAGGGGTGCACACCCACGCAAGCAGTTACACCAACTTACGCATGCATATGGACAAATTAGGAAGAGCCGTAGCAGCCTCCAGAAAACAAAAATTTAGAACGAACAAGAAAATTTGCTTCTGCAACCATCAATCTCACACGATGCATAAGAAGTTATGCTATGAAAAACAAGGATTGAAAACTCTTTTATCAAAATGCAATCTTTCGAAGAAATGATAGGAAAAGGGTAATTATTGATGCACACCAGTCACCTGCAGTTCAGTTAATTACCCTTTAAAGTTTGCACGCGAATTGTGCAAGCATCTTCAATCAAAAATTACAATCCAAATTACAAATTACAAAAATTACAATCCAAATTACAAAAATTACAAGCAAATTACAAATTTTTGACCAACTATGATTTTGATAGGCTCATGCACACACGCAAACATACACGCACGCACACAGAGTCAGATACACACACATACACGGATACAGACACTCACGCATAGACGCATGTATGCACACACACGTGTAAGACGCAACCACGCTCACACACACGCCCCCGCGCGCTCGAAAACAGACACTCACTTATTGACACACACAGACACTCGCATACACAAACACACGCACTCATGAGAAAAAAACCTTTTTTGCGCTCAAACACCGACTCACACTTACACATGAACACAAACAACCTAACATACGCACACAACACAGCTTACAATAACACAAACTCATGCAAACGCACACACTCGATTACGCACGTATAAACATTTACGCGCTTGCAACCGTACAAAACTGCACAAGGACCTATACCGAATTACACAAATACTCTCAATCTCACAAACTCAACCAAACATACTAATGCACATTAGACGCTTACCACTCGCTAATAGGCACAGACGCAAATGCAGGTACAAACACTGAAACGTATGAAAATCAACCAGATTGAAAACATACTCAAGCACATATAGGCCCACACACGAGCAGGCAGACGCATACAAACGCACGCCCATACGTTTACGCACATAAACCAGCACACACGTGTACTATCACACTCGCCTACAAACACAAACACTTACGACACTTGAAGAAACTAAGAGGGATCTCATCAGTCGAACTGATACAATAATGAAACATGTAGATAGTCCCAGATCTTCAGCTACATCCGAAGAGCTTTTGAATAATTACTGAACGCAACTAAAGTCTTAATTAATGAGCTGTAGCTCAAGTTGCGGCGGACCAACTACAACAACTGTTGCAGGTGATGTTATTGGTGCCCGAGATTGTATTAGATTGGGACAGTTTTTTTCAATCACTTTTCAGTTCGGCGCCATGGCAATGATAGTGTGTGATGACACGCACTCACTTGACCTCCAGCTTCAGGTCTACCACAACCTGACCAAGTTTGGCTGCAATAGTGGTACCACGTAAAATTTCTAGACGCAAAAAACGGCCTTGAGTCGCAAAAAACAGCTTCGCTCAGCAAAATAACACTGTCTGGAATGTGGGGAGATAATACAAATGGACTGTCCTCGATAGGACTGTAAAGGCCTACTGATAGCTCCTCTGCGATTCGCAGGAAATACAATAATTTTAAAAACCGCAACAAAAACTGAAACAAACTGAAACATCCAGTAGAAAGAAATGGATGTCACAATAAGTTTGTCTAAGAACACAAACAATTAAAGGACGCTGTAGTTTTGGATAACGCCAGGTTTATTGAATCACAAGTTTTCCAGCAAAATTTCAGTTACCCACTTTTTGAAATATCGGAAGGAGAAACTCCCAAAGCAAAAAAAAAACGACACCAAAGCAAACGATCTAAGCCATTGAGAAAGTAGTGCAGCTTAATCGACTATTAGCAACGTTTCAGAAAATCTAAATCAGTTGCCTGAAATCGTTTTCAGCAGTGGAGCTTAAGGAGTCTCAAACGAATCTGCACAGCTTCTTTCAGCAGCAGCAGCAACTCGACGAGCCCTATTTTATCCGGAAAAATAAATCCTATCAGAAAGAGAAACACTCATCGTAGCCTTTTGCGAGCGTTTGGATATGACATTAATTTAGTCCGTTTTTAATCACCGTTTTCACCGTACGTTTGATATTGATAAAAAATTTGGGGAGCTTTTTTTCAGGAAATCTTCTAGCAGCAAAAGGTTTTTTCCTTAAAAACAAAAACGCAAGAATTTTTTAACAATTCTCAGGATACATTCCTTGCTCTTGGTTGGACAATATCATGATGTTTTCTTCTGGCCGAGTGAACAAAACTTATTTTCAAGATTTGCATTCTCCGGGAGGATGGAAGATGTGCAACTACTGTAGAATTTTTCAATTTCAAATATTCATGACTCCAATATCTTAGGCGTCACTACCATACAGATAGAAAAGTGTAGGAAAACAAATTTAACACATCAGCAGCCCTGTCTCCACAGTCAAAGCGCAGTAAAGTACGAAAGGTACAATGTCTCCCTCGCTTTTGATATGACTATTCTTTCACATATGACGAAAAGTACCACTGCTACTATCTTCATATTGACCTTGTTTTTTCTTCTGGTTGGCATAATTCACCAAAAGCGCGAAAGGTACAATGTCTGTCCTGGCTTTTGATATGACTATTCGTTCAACTATGAAGGAAAGAACAATTTCTACTATCTTCAATTTGGCCTTGTTTTTCTTCTGGTTTGCGTGGTTCGCCAAAAGACCCAGGCAAACATCTTTTCCGAATATGATAGTACCCTATTGAAGCCTCGATCACGCGCTTAAGAGTACCCGGATCTTCCGTTACGTATTCAGTAAGAACTCCTGATTGGAGGCAGTACTGATCAGTATTGATTTCGGTGACTACTTTGCCGTGGTAAACCACTGTCACGTCATCTTTCTTAAATGATTACAAAACAATCAAACCTGATAAACAAAAGTTGAATTACTTATTCAAAACTGAACTTTTAGTACGATTCAATTATCAATTATCGAATCAATAAAAAGATAAGCACATCTTCCAAATATTGGAAAATTCAAACGCCGACCCAGCTTTGAGTCTTTACATGACTATGCATTTTTTTCTGAATCCCATATGGAAAGATTTCGATGTTGTTGACACAATGTTTCGGGCTTGGTTTTCTCAAGTGGCTAAAATTATCTCCATCGTTCAGTAGATTTCACACATGGTTAATCTCTTACCAAGTCATGGGTTGTCCACTTCTGATTTTGTCCACTTCTAAAAAAAAATCTATGCGCGCTGCCCCTGGCAGCGGTAACAGTGTGAGTCTCTTTTGTCGGGATGGCACTACCTGCAGAGTTTTTTCGTACGTGTATCCGTCCAATTGCTGTTGAACTTCTGAAGCTTTCTTCTTCAGCTTCTCTATCTCAAACAGTCGTCACCAGGTTTTTGTTGTGTCGAAAAGCCCGCTGAATAATGTACTTCACATTATTCATATCATTTACCAGCCAGATTGGAATTCTGTGGCTGATGCCGAAAAATGAGAGTACAAAAGCCAGTACTCAAATCGATGCAAGGTTTTTTTCATGAAAACAGTAATTTGAATTTGAAAAGATACTTACAGGCTGATGGAAGCTGTTTTTTTGAAAACCTAAGGCTTATTCAATTGCTTACAAAGATGGTGAAAACTCAAAGACCAAACAAAGTGGTAAGGGAGTGAACAGAGCAGTGAAGACCACTCTACATCATGAACTTTTCAAATCAGCGCTGTTTGATTAAAAAAAAGACTAACCGAGCTGATATGAAAACAATGATAACTGAAAACTGCATCTTTTCGGTTGAAGAGGTCAACAAATTGTGGTCACTTTTCGACAATCAAAGGTATTACGCGGAAGATGACGTATAATCATTGATTTACGGACATTAAGAAAAAGCTCTGACTTTCCACAAAAGCTTGAGCCAATCTATGATATGCAGTTTGAAGACACAAGTCTGTGTAGCTATAATGTCTCCAGCTGGTCAGATGCATTGTCAAGTGATAACAAAATTGTGTCAATTTCGTACCTCCTGATCAAAAATTGTGGCCGCGCCTTTTCAGGAAAAACATTATTTGAACAACCCATACATAGACAGTGAGGCAAAAGACGACAACGATGAGCCACTCAGAAATTGTTTCAAGTAAAAATGAGCAACATAGTTTTTCCGAATTTGACATTGCAGCTGCCAATTTGACATTGCTTAGGAGCTGTGGATTTTCTTCATCATCGATCTACAAATTTATTTTGGAGATGCAAAAATGAAAAAAGAACCCGTCACTAAAAACTGGTGCAAATTTTTGTTAAAGTATAGTTTGAATTTTTTAATAAAAATTTTATCTTCCGTTTTCTTGCTGAATCACAATTTGATATTCTTACCAGTTCGTCTATTTTTTTCGTTTGAAAAATTGTTCAAAGAAATCAGAACGCTGGAATTTTTTATTTTATATTTTTTTCCTGGGAGGTGGGGGGGTGGGGGGATGGGGTGTGGGGTGCTGGGTGGGGGGTGTACATAAAAAACAATGTGATGTTCATTCACACAGAATCTTTTGTTTTGTGGCTCCGATTAGGTCTCCGATGGACGACTATGGCAAAGTCCGAAAATGAGAATCTTTCCGCCCGCCGAGAATATTTTTTTCAAACTGTCAAACTGTGGGAAGCCCTATATGTCGGGATGATTACTTATTTAATTATTTCTGATCTAAACACGTGTGAGGGCTGTAATGGGAAAAAACCCAAATCAGATACATATATTGAGAAAAAAACCAGGTCAATACAATCTAATACGCTGAAGAAAAGGCCAACTCCATGATTTTTTCAAAAAATTTGTTAAAAACTTGAATTATTTTACCGAATCATTATGTCGGTGCCAGCAAAAGTGAGAAAAGGAATTATTTGTGATCAATTGTTTTTGCTACTGTCCTATCACTACGAGGTCATTCCTTGCACTATGCAGGTGCTGATTTTGTTATGCATAGATCTCTGGAATCCAGAAACGAGTCTTCAAACACATAAAAAAACTTTGTCGGAACGCTCGAAGAAAACCAAAGAACAAATGAGAACAAAGAGAGAAAAATGCGGAATCCGCTTACAATTCACAAAACACAGTAAGCAAGCACTAGATTCATACCAAATGACTAGGTCTTGTACTCAACTAACTAATTCTGAGAAAACGGAACGGAGGAAAGTAACTAATCAGAGATCTTGTGCTTTGTTTTAACTGTATCTGTACAAATTCTCTCAAAAACCTAGATCACTTAAAGAGTTACTGGCTAAAACTGACAATTTCATTGCTAAAACACGTGATCGCAATGTCGGGCAGTTGATTGGAGGCCGTGGACTACCAAATTGAAAATTTTGAACCTTTCCGCTAAGTTTTGACACAAAACAAGGACGCGGTTTTTTTTGATGCCATGACGCATTACTAAATAGATAAATCGTTACAGCGAAACTTAGTAACAACGGGAATTTTATTATATTTATTTGGTCGCTAAATCATTGTTTTTTGAGAAATTTTTACTTGAATAAGAAGGTTTTCTAATCTAACAAAACTCCGTGACCGGGGAAAATAGGTTTCGAAGTATGTGACTGAGGCTTGGTGCGCGTCAAAACTCGTTCTGGCTAAAATTCTTAATAACGATCGAAAAACTAAAAAGAAACGAGAGTTTTTTTATAAATAAAAAAAACAGCATACAATTGTCTCAAACTATTGATTCACATAAAATCCGCTACCCTGGAAAAACCAAAAAATCAGCTCGCAGAACAAAACACATTTAGTTTTTTAACCAATTATATGAGAACAAGAAGTTTATATTGATGCAAGCCCTCTCTGACACATATATCAATTTTACAATTGAAAAAACTAAAGCAAATTAGCAACCAATGAATTGTCAGTTAACTCATTAAAATTGAAAACTTTCAGCTGACTAAGACTTTGTTCGGCTCATGGACTCACGTACACACACTCATATGCTCACCCACACAAACAAACATACGCACCCTACACACTCACCTACAGGGGTGCACACTCACACAAGCAGTTACACCAACTTACGCATGCATATGGACACGCAAAAAGGAAAATAACCACACACACAAGCAGAAACAAGCACACAGCCCATACGCGCACAAAAGAAACTCATCACGCACACAGTAACAGGAAAACTTATTTACAAACAAGCACTGACAAAATAAGAAGAGCCGTAGTAGCCTCCAGACAACAATAATTTCGAGCGAACAAGAAAATTTGCTTCTGCAACCATCAATATCACACGATGCATAAGAAATTATGCTATGAAAAACTAGGATTGAAAACTCTTTTATCAAAACGCAATCTTTTGAAGAAATGATAGGAAAAGGGTATTTATTGATACACACCAGTCACCTGCAGTTCAGTTAATTACCCTTTAAAGTTTGTACATGAATTGTGCAAGCATCTTCAATCAAAAATTACAATCTGAAGTTTTTGACCATCTACAGGGTGTTTCAAATGAACTGTAATTTATAAAACGCTATAACTTTTTTTTGCAACGTATTGAAGTGTTGATGCAACGCGTGGGGCAATGTAATATTCATTGATATATCTTCTCCGAACTTCAGTTGGGGATTCATAAATTGCAAACAAACAAATGATCCGTTTTTCTTCGTTTACTGTGAAAACCATTTCGTTGTTTTCATTTACGTATGAACAAATAGTTTAAAAATTTTTTTGTGGCGTGGAAGCGTGAGATAGTTGGAAAATCGCGGGTATTCACTATCGAGTTCAATTCATCAACGCAGTTTTTGAGTTTTATCAAATCTCCGCCTGTTCTACATAATATCACCGAATTTGAAGTCGAACTGATCAACAGTTATGAAATGAGAAGCTTTTATAACATTACAGTTTATTTGAAACACCCTGTATGATTTTGATAGGCTCATGCACACACGCAATTATACACGCACGCACACAGAGTCAGATACACATAAATACACGAATACAGACACTCACGCATAGACGCATGCATGCACGCACACGCGTAAGATGCAACCACGCACACACACACGCCCGCGCGCGCTCAAAAACAGACACTCACTTATTGACACACACATACACTCGCATACACAAACACACGCTTTCATGAGAAAAAACAACACTTTTCGCGCACAAACACTGACGCACACTTACACATGAAAACAAACACCTAACATACGCACACAGGACAGCATACAATAACACAAACTCATGCAAACACACTCGATTACGCACGTATAAACATTTACACGCTTGCACTCGTACAAAACTGCACAAGGGCGCAAACCGAGTTACACACACACTCTCAATCTCACAAACTCAACCAAACATACTAAAGCACATAGACGCTTACCGCTCTCTAATAGGCACATACGTAAAAGCAGGCATATGAAACTGTACCAGATTGAAAACATACGGTACCGCAGGAATTCTTTGATAGACTCAAGCACATATAGGCCCACACACGAGCTGGCGGACACATGCAAACGCACGCCCATACGTTTACGCACATAAACCAGCACACCCGTGTACTATCACACTTGCCCACAAACACAAATACATACGACACTGGAAGAAACTAAGAGGGATCTCATCAGTGGAACTGACACAATGATGAAACAGGCAGAGAGTCCCAGATCTTGAGCTACATCCGAAGGGCTTTTGAATAATTACTGAGCGCAACTAAGGCTTAATTATTAAGCTGTAGCTCAAATTGCGGCGGACCAACTACAACACCTGTTGCAGGTGATTATATTGGTGCCCGAGATTGTATTAGATTGGGACAGTTTTTTTTTTCAATCACATTTCAGTTCGGCGTACAAAAACCGCAACAAAAAACTGAAACAAACTGAAACATCCAGTAGAAAGAATTGGATGCCACAATAAATTTGTCTAAGAATACAAACTATTAAAGAACAATTAAAGGACGCTGTAGTTTTGGATAACGCCAGGTTTATTGAATCACAGGTTTTCCAGCAAAAATTCAGTTACCCACTGGTTGAAATTCGAAAAAAAAACTCCCGAAGCAAAAAAAAACGACATCAAAACAAACGATTTACGGCATTGATAAAGTAGTGCAGCTTCATCGGCTATTAGCAGCGTTTCAGAAAATCTAAATCAGTTGCCTGAAAACAATTTCAGCAGTGGAGCTTAAGGAGTCTCAAACGAATCTGCACAGCTTGTTTCAGCAGCAGCAGCAACTCGACGAGCCCTATTTTATCCGGAAAAACAAAACCTATCAGAAAGAAAAATACTCTTCGTAGCCTTTTGCGAGCGTTTGGATATGACAATAATTTAGTCCGTTTTTAATCACCGTATGACATTGATAAAACTTTTGGGGTGCTTTTTTCAGGAAGTCTTCTAGCAGCAAAAGGCTTATTGCGTAAAAACAAAAACGCTTGAAAGGTTGTTTTCTAGCGATTCTCAGAATACAGTCCTCGCCCTTGGTTGGACAATGTCATGATGTTTTCTTCTGGCCCAGTGAACAAAACTTATTTTCAAGATTTGCATTCTACAGGAGGATGGAAGATGTGCAACTACTGTAGAATTTTTCAATTTCAAATATTCATGACTCCAATATCTTAGGCGTCACTACCATACAGATAGAAAAATGTAGGAAAACAAATTTAACACATCAGCAGCCCTGTCTCCACAGTCAAAGCGCAGTAAAGTACGAAAGGTACAATGTTTCCCTTGCTTTTGATATGACTATTCTTTCTAATATGACGAAAAGTACAACTTCTACTATCTTCATATTGGCCTTGTTTTTCTTCTGGTTGGCGTGGTTCGCCAAAAGCGCGAAAGGTACAATGTCTGTCCTGGCTTTTGATTTGACTATTCTTTCAACTATGAAGGAAAGAATAACTTCTACTATCTTCATTTTGGCCTTGTTTTTCTTCTGGCTTGCGTGGTTCGCCAAAAGACCCAGACAAACATCTTTTCCGAATATGATAGTCCCCAATTGAAGCCTCGATCACGCGCCTAAGAGTACTTGCATCTTCCGTTACGTATTCAGTAAGAACTCCTGATTGGAGGCAGTACTGATCAATATTGATTTCGGTGACTACTTTGCCGTGGTAATCCACTGTCACGTCATCTTTCTTAAATGATTACAAAACAATCAAACCTGATAAACAAAAGTTGAATTACTGATTCAAAACTGAACTTTTAGTAAGATTTAATTGTCAATTATCGAATCAATAAAAATATAAGCACATCTTTCAAATTTGGGAAACTTCAAATGCCGACCCAGCTTTGAGTCTTTATATGACTCTGCAATTTTTCTGAATCCCATATGGAAAGATTTCGATGTTGTTGACACAATGTTTCGGGCTTGGTTTTCTAAAGTGGCCAAAATTCTCTCCATCATTCAGTAGATTTCACACATGGTTAATCTCTTACCAAGTCATGGGTTGTCCACTTCTGATTTTGTTCACTTCTGAAAAAAATCTCTGCGCGCTGCACCTGGCAGCGGTAACGCTGTGAGTCTCTTTTGTCGGGATGGCACTACCTGCAGAACTTTTTTGTACGTGTATCCGTCCAATTTCTGTTGAACTTCTGAAGCTTTCTTCTTCAGCTTCTCCATCTCGAACAGTCATCACCAGGTTTTTGGTGTCCCGAAAAGCCCGCTGAATAACGTACTTCACATTATTCATACCATTTACCAGCCAGATTGGAATTCTGTGGGTGATCCTGAAAGTTGAGAGTACAAAAGCGAGTACTCAAATCGATGCAAGGTTTTTTCATAAAAACAGTATTTTGAATTTGAAAAATTTACTTACAGGCGATGGTACTGGAAAGTGCCATCTTTAGCGTCCCAGAAGACAGAAAACAAAACTTAGGAGCACGATTAGAAGAAAACTGCACGAACATATTGATGCTTCTTTCATCAGCGAAAGGAGTTCGAGAGAAGAAAAGCTATCGTACAACCCCATTAGGCTGAACAGGGACTCGATGGTGTTTATCGAACTTGCTTAGAGTATAAAAAAGGGATTGTCATCATTAATGACCCTTTTATGTCCCAAAAACATCAGAATACATCAGAATGGTCGACAAACATCAGAATACTAGTGGTAATTAAGAGGCAGTTTATACGTTAGAGCAGTATAGGTTTGAGAAAAGAGTCACAAGCCAAAACAAGGAGACGAACCGTAGAATTAGTGCTCAACGACATTTTCACAAGATGCATGAATGAAGATGCTGACACACCTAAACACAAACAAAAACCCTCAGAACCCAAAGCCAAAAAAAAAACAAGAAGGAAAACCGCAACAAGATTTTTTGAGTCTCCATGAATATTTTGAGTCGCTCGAGAATTTATTACAAAATCATCGATCTCATCTGATATTCTGAAATATTACTGCATTTCTCCCACTTGCAACTGATTGAGATATTTGTGATTATAGCTAAGTTCGACTATCTACCTCGCCGGAGAAAAAATTGAGTAGATTATTCCAATTTCGATTGGAGGAAGAAACGAGCATATTCTGAATTGAGTGCTATTAAAAAACGGCAAAACTGCAACAAAACTGCTGTTTTAGCGTAGCTTCATGATGATTTTTTTTATTTTTAGCTGTTTGGTTCAAATCCATATTTTATTTCTAAAATTATCTGATTGTGTCCCTTCTGCTTGAATGTTGGAACGAAATTAACTGCAATCTGAGTGAATTTCTTCAACGATTTAGCTGATTTTTTCCGACGTTTTCGGCAATATCAACATGGTTTGCCTTGATGAGGAAAACACAGTGCAATCAACCATATTGGTTCCAGCTACGTCAGTAACCAGACAGGTCATTGGCTTATCATCCACAGAGTGAGCTGCTAGTTTTTTGAGCAGAACAACCTCAGGAGTTTTTAAATGCTATCAGTCTTGTGATTTTGTGCTTGAGGAAAGTTGGACTTTGTTGCCACGAAAAATTGAACGCGAGCTGGACACTCTGATCAAACTTCTCAAGTTCAACGAGCACAGAGGTTTCCTCATGAGCAGAGTCAGTCCATATAAATTCATACCAAAGTAGATATCTGTCGAAGATATTACCAAGAGAATTTTCGGCCGAATCCAACTAGGGTTTTTTTATGACTTGGAATGAACTACTTTAACTGTTCACTGTTTGTTGTTTCTGACTGCTGGTTATTTTTTGCTGTTTTTTTTCAGATTGAATGCCGATTAAATTCAGATACATTATGACTTTTACAGAGAAATTTCTTGCAGATAAAAATTAACAAAACTTGAATACTTGGCCTACGGCAAAAATTTCAAAATATTAAATTAAATTGTATATAATTAAATGAATTGAAATTCAAATGAACTGAGGATATAGTTTACTTCAGTTTGTTCGAGTAGCAGGAATTGAGATCAAAGTGGGCTCTTTGACAGGATTTGAGATCGAAACATTATAATTGGCAGGAATTGAGAATCGAGTTAGGGACAGGAATTGAGATCAGAATTAGGTGCAGAAATTCAGATTGAGACTGTGGTTCAACCAGTAGCAGCTAAACGTAGTAATTGAGATTGAACTTGTTGGTGACCACTTAGTAAACGAAAGATAAATTTTGATATGCTAATTAATAAATAGATATATCAAAAAAAAACGAACAAAAATGCGGATTTCACCTACAATTTGTGGATTCTTCAAATGCTGTTGCATATTCCGCGAAAGCGCCACTCTGAGCGGTCCTGTGTCTTAGGTAATTGTGTGTGGAATCCAAAAGCGGCAAAAGAAGTCAAAGAAAAGTACCAACGGTGCGGAATCCTAGACCGATATGATTTTGACCTGTTGCGGAATCCGATTAAAATGCACTTAAAGCATAGTTTGGCCTCGTAATGGCATTACCCTAACAAATTGAGCAAAGCCTAGGGATCTGAAAAAAAAACAGACCCGACCCGAAGTTTGAATAAAAAACTGGTAAGTAGTCTAATAGAGAATTGATCACGCTGCAACCCAACGTGTTTTTGTTTATACTAAACAATTCAATAATGCACTTTTTAAGCGGACCTAAGCCCCTACTTTCAGCTCAACTGTCATAACTGAAAAAGATAAGCAATTTATTGTCACTTTTTGAATATTCGATGAAATCTATAGTTCTACGATCGGACAGTAATGTTAAATCATACACGCATTATTGTATTGCTGAAGTCTTTCCTGAAGAAAAAGAGTAGTTCGGGTCATTCAGTCAGAATAATCGCTTGAGCTCGACCGGTTTTCACTATAGGGATTTAACATCACCTTTTTCGAACAAGAGCTGCCCTAAAAGGACGTTTCGACAATCAGGCTTTGAGCTTGTCGTCATCTCAATAAACATTAAACCATTCTTAGTATCTGAAGCCTGGAAAAAAAACGGAAACGATAAGAAACTGCAAGTAAAAAAACCATATTTGAGTTTTCATCTATACCTTTTTGTTTAAAAAAACTAAATGACTTTTACTTTAATCGTTAATCTGAAAAAAGTCCTTGTTTCGCAATAATAGCAACTATTTTCCTTCTCTTACACTAGCTTTTAGAACAATTTTGAAAAATGGAAACAAAAAAGCTTCGGGAAAAAAAGCTGATTTAAGTTTTCAACAAACCTTTTGGTTAAAAACAGTAATTAGTTTGTACTCGATTGTTTTGACTAAGAAAGGTCGTTGATCCCCAATAATAGAACTGATTTTTTTCTCTTGAAGTATTTTCTAAAGCACTTTTAAAAAACGGAAACTTAAAAGCTGCTGGTAAAGCAACCTTGAATATATGTTGATAAATAATTTACAAAAAAAAATTGAATAATATATTACGAGGCCAAACTGTGCACTGGATAGGCGCACAATTTTGTGTCTGTATGTTCCAGAAACAAGTCTTTAAACATGTTAAAGTTTTGTCGGAACGATCAAAGGAAATTAAAGAACAAAAGAAGAACAAAGGGAGCGTCCTTGTTGCAGAATCCGCTGACAATGCACAAAATGCACATTTCATACAATTCCATACGTACAGAAAATTTTATGAAAACTCTATGATAAGCAGTTTCCCATAAATGGAAATTGTATGATACGTATTTTCTCCATACACCAAAAAGTTGTTTTTGTTCGTAAATTTATTTGCTGAAAAATTTTGGGTTGTGTTTGCAACCGAACACAAGTGACAAGACCTTGTTTACTCATAGCATCAAAGGTTGGACGGTCTTACATTTACTCTGCATAAAAAACGAACTGAATTGTCTTCTTGATGTCTTTCACAAATGGTATAACAGAAGTAACAAACTTTTAACTTTTGGCAAAATTTTTTAGTGATGATTATTTTAAATTTTTGAATTTTCAAATTATGAGTATTTGATCAAGGCATACATAAAGACGCCATACAAAAGAAATAGGAATTTTCAGCGTTCTTGAAAAAAAAGTTTTAAGTGAAAAGAAAAAAGCCAATATTATCGTATCCAGGACTACGTTATGCACACAAAAAATTACATTTTGCATGAAAAAAAAATTTTCGAAAATGTTCGTTTGCGTACAAAATTCGATTTGGGGTTGAAAAAAAAAACAAAAAAATTTTTGGGGCAAATTTTCACTTGAAAAAACTGTCGACATCAAAAAATGCCAATCGTAGAAATTCCATATATGGAAATTGTATGGAAAGCATTTTTTTCAAAAAAATTTCTAAATCAGTTTTTTTTTGTCACCAGTCTGTTCAACTGTTCTCAAAAAGCCGCAGAAATGATTTAATTTTTTTTTGTTTTTCGAATGTGCATGAAAATTGTTTGACAAGCATTTTCTCCATTTACTTGATGTATATATTTGTATGATAATGATTTTTGTTGTATGGAATTGTATGATAAGCCTTTTCGGTGCATGGAGGTCAACCCGGGCAGTTTGGCCTCGTAAGGAATTTGTTTGGTTAAGCATATAAAAAAAATCAATTGCTTGCGATTTAGCTTCCATTCCATGAAAAAATTAAAACGTTTAGAACGAAGCGAAACATCATAGGGAGAACCCCGCAGATCTAGATCTTTGCAGGCCGTTTTGAAGCGTCACAAGAAAAAAATTGTTGTTTCCAAATCAGATCACTGATGTCATTATTCACTAATTTTTTATTACATTCGTTTTGAAAATAATTAGCTTAGGAAGCATAAAATTGAATCAATCAAAAACTATTCATTACCAAATTATGGATACATTCAATTCAGACTCAATACTAAAATAGTATTTGCGACAATTGAAACAATAATTTTTGAGAAATCAGATTAGACACAATTAAGAGGAACAAAATAATTAAATTTAGCATTGCAATGAATAAATTTTAATACGGAAAGATAACAAGACTGCTTGTATATCAGGGCAAAGAAATTTAGGGCCAATTAAAAAGTTTTTTGGTAGAAAAATTGACAAAATAGTCAAATTGATGAAGTAAATAATTTATTTCTTTCATTCGCATCTCCTAACAAGCTTTGTAAAATACCAAGGGTTTCTTCTGTAGCTCGTATTGCTTTAATAAGACTTAATTTATGGCCTCGATTGGAACTAGAACCCAATAATCTATCGCAAACGCGTGTTAAAAAACGAATCATGTTGCGCGTCATTTATTACTAGTTGACCAAAATAAAAAAATTTTTACCTACCTTAACTCTGCGAAAATTGATCTTAAATGATTTGTTTTTAAAGTGATGTCAAATTAACCAAAATTTTTAGATGGCTTAAATTTTGTACTCGTAATGGTGAATGAAGATTTTGAGGGTTAAAGTTCAATGTCTTCTTGAGTTACAGGTTTACTGTCCTCGTTTTGATTTTTTCGAACTTGAAAAAAACTAATGAAATAATTTTTATTATGTCTAGTTTGGAGAATCAAATACATTTTCTGAAAAATATTAAATCTGAAGCAATCATCTCTATTTTTGAATCATGGGTTGATCATGTAAAATTTTTGAAAATTCGGTTGATTATGTCTCGTTATGGAAATCTAATCATTTTTACAGCGCTTAAAACAGTGCTCTAACAAAAAACTAGTAGTGTTGAGTTGTTTTCAAGTATTCGCGAAATTTCACAAGCTGGTGCCCACAAATTTCAGGTAATGTTAGGCAGTTCTCTCGATGAAAATTCAATATGATAGTTCAGACCATATGCAGCACAAACCTAAACCAAAAAATCTTTCAAGTGTAATTTTGATCTGCTATTGCAATATCACCAAGTTTTTCAAATCGATAGTCATGGCTTTCAAAAAAATTATTGTAAATGTGACGGTTTCAAGGATTTTGAAGTTTTGTTCTGATCGAATTTAAAAAAAGTAGAAAAAACAGTGAGCTTGGGAAAAAAAGAGAGTTGATCTCTGCGTTCTTGTCCAGCAATCATTTGGGTTTTTATCAACTAAAAAGAACTTTTTGTACTACTTTAATAAAGCTTCAGTTTATTTTAGACGCCCAGGTTGAACTCCAAATATAAAAAAAGGATATCAATAGGGGCCGATCAAAGATTTTTTTGAGGAGGGGGGAGTTTCGAAAATTTCTCCAAAACTTTGAGGACCTATTGTGACGACCAAATTGATTTTTCGGGCAAACCCAGAACATTATTGAAACCTATTTTGACGTAATTTTTAAAAAGTCAAATGGCCTTTTTAAGCATTTTTTGGAAACTTTTTAACAGCAATTGCGTTTTTCATTTTTTCGGCGCGCACTCTTATTTGAAATTAGACTTTTTTGGCGCCCAGGCGCTTTTTGTAAACTTTTAAGCTTTTTCGACCAAAAATGAATGCCATAAAATAGTACTGAATGGAGGATCCTTCGTGTTTTGCTTGTTGTACAATTTCAGACTTGGAGTGTATGGAGAAATGCTAATCGTACATTTTCCTTTTCGGAGAAAACTGAAAAATATTTTTAATAAAAAATTTAAAAAAAAGTGTGTTTTTCAATATTGGAAAAATGCATATCATTTCAATTATATATGTGAAGAAAAGCTTAAGAAGAAGTATTCTAACACTTTTCTGTAAGTATGCAATTTTACGATGTAGTATGATAAGCAATTTTCCATATATGAAAACTGTATGATTACCATTTTTGATCAACATGGCAGCGTTGAAAAAAATGGACTTGTTATGCATGAAAAAAAAATGATGTCAAATTGGGCACCATTAAAGATTCGTTTCAAAATACTGATAGAAGTTTTCATCAAGACTGCTCGGATTAGATGAACCCCTGAATATTCATAAAACCAGAAACAAAAGATTCAAACTCCAAGTGGCCGAGGTTGTCTTTGACACACGGTTTTATCAAGCGCGCAACAGATTTGTTGATTTGATTTTTTCGGAATCGATAATAGTTATTTTCTTAATTTGGCTTCTTTTTCATAGCAATTTTAATATTTTCCTTCAGTAAACTAATTAGTCAATACCGATCGCTTTTTTTACTTTCGAGTTTTTACACTACAAGCCGTCAACGATGGAGGAATGATGTGATTCAGACTCTGAAAATGTTTTTATAACAAGAATGACTTATTAATTAATAGTTTTTGACTTGGCGTTTTTGATTTAAAATGTTTTACAAAAAATTTTCATAAAAAACTTGATATCACTCGCTAAAAGTTCCAACAAGTTGCTCGAGACAATTTTGAGCAAAAAGATTGCGATTTAGAAAAAACCACGTTAGGCAATACAACAAACTGTGCAAACTGTGATGATTAATGCGCGCTTTTAACCCATATGATGTTAGTTAAATTGCTTCAAATTAAATCAACTTTATCGGTCTTCATTTTTTGTTACCGGAAGAATAACAGTTACAATTACAATTATTGCTTCTAGTTTTAACAAAGCAATTGACCGAAACTATTTCCTCCATACTTATGCAAAATTATGGTTCAATAAGACGCCAAACCATGTGTTTTGTGATTCATAAGAGGATACCGCACTACACCAAAATCAGATTTGTCGCGAAGTCCGCAGCATTGCAAATTTTTTTTGATCTTCTTTCTGTGTTGGACTCCACGTACAATTAGATACAGCAATTTATTGCTCGAATTTGATTTAGAAACAGGCGAATTTGGAGAATTTTAAACAAAATTGGCGGAAACCGGAACAGTTCGTGGAATCAACTGTCAAAAAATTCTATTTCAGCAAAGTAAAATTTACACTGTCGTGCAGTCGATAAATTTTAAGTCGAATCCGCAAATTGTAAGTGGAATACCCATATTTTTTTGCATTTCCGTTGGTGCTTACTTTTTGCGAAACTTACTTTTTCGGAAATGGAACAACTAGCTAAATTTGCTCGTTGCACACGCGACGAAAACTCATGTGTCGAAAAAATTTATGTTACAAATGTTTGAGTGCGGAATCCATATAGTTTTGCGAGTGGAATCCAGTGAGATACTGATTTCAAATTGTGCGCTATCCAGCGCACAATTTGGCCTCTAAAAGGTGAATTTTCGACATTTGGTTTATGAGAACAAATCAAAGCCTAGCTGGATGAAAACTCGAACAATTTGATTCGAGAGATGTTTTTTGTGGAATTACCATCCTAAGCAACACAACGTATTGAAGTTTTCGGACTCAAAAACCTTCTTCCGAAAGCTGATGAAAATAGCTTACTTTTTATACTTGCGTATAAATAGTGGATAAAAACTTGAGAAAATTACTGACTAAATATTTTAGGTTGCTCTATGCTTACTTGTTAGCCAAATCTATTAAGTAGTTATTTCTGCAATGTTCTGAAGACTTAATAGAAGGGGCTGATGCATCAAGATTTCGCTGGTCAAAGTTTTTATTTCTTTTCCTGAAAACGTCAGGATTCTGTTACCGTGGCCATCAACAGAAGTTAGAGCGTTGTTTACTAGGAGACCCAAATATTTTTATTGCTACTAATTCATCGGAAACTGATAAAATTTCGCTGGATTATTTTGAGCGAAATCTTGTCAAGATACTGAACACAGTAATTCCGCATGCTGAAATTTTTCGGTATAACACTTTGATTTTTGACAATGCTTCTCAAAATTTTTGCTAGATAGTGAATTTCAAATATTTGATAGAGTAATTTTGCATTTGATAGAGTATTGGGTAACAGAAAACAGCCAAAACTCTGTTAAGCGAATTATTATTTGACTGGTTTGTATTAAAAACGAACGCGACAAAGGTTGTGAAAGTGTTCATTTAATCTATCCCTTAGACAACTTTCAGCAGATTAACAAAATAATTGAAACATAAATAGGGATATGAGAGAAATATATACAAAGATCATCCAAAAACAGGGAAAAAAGCTTGGGGTAACAGAAAACAGCTAATATTCTATAAACCGTACTATTACTCGAGTGTGACATATAAGAAATCAGGAGCAAGCGTTTGATACTTTCAAAAGCTGCGTTAAAGTGGTTTTTTTCATATCTGAGTTTTCGGATCTGTGACGCATCATCAGCTTGATAAATTTTTCGTTTTTGGGCTTCATGTATTCCAATTGTCTTTTAATAAGTTAGCAATATCATGTTTTGTATACAAAAATTTCAACTTCAAATGCATTTGCTCAAAATTGGTCTGATTAATGAATTGATTAATAGTCGTTTGATCATAAAGAAAAAATTGCTGTCGCTTAACATGTGTTTTACGGTCAGTCGGCCAAAAATGGGTATCTCAAAATAGTACAAAGAGGGGACCCTTTGGGCTGGCAAAGGGTCGCATCCCTAATTCCGCTGGTGCAAAAGATTATTGAATGCTAAATACATCATTGTGTTTTTTTTCAATGGGCTTTAAAAAGTTGAAAAAACAATTTCAATTTTAGTTTCAAATTTTTTTTAAAACTTTCAAATCACAACATGATTGGTTTTCAGGTTCACTTAAGGGCAGCGGAACAATCAGGAATTTGCCCTGATACAATCAGTCATGTGCATTTTATTAAAACCCTTCGGGTAATTCCTGACCTTTTTCTGGCAAGGTCGTATTCTGTATAATCTGATTAAGATTTTAGCATGTTAGGTCGTGCATGACAACTTCAATTTCTTTTATTTTTCGTACAACGAGTCTAATTCATTTTCAAGCTGAATCGCTTAAAGCTAGGCGTTTTTTTCTGGTTCAAAAATTGAAAAACGTGGGTTTTCTTGAATTTAATTTCATTATCATTTCTATAATGAGACAGAGGAATAAGATTGTTTTAAAAGTTTCTGTGCTAAGGACTAAGAACCTTGAAAATTCAACCTGTCTCAGTATTGAATTTCCTTTTCCTTTTCTAAACTTCCTGGCTTTGACCAGAAAATTAATCCCACAAATCTCACCGTTTTTTTTCGATGGAGAACTTTTCCTCTCGAAATGCGAGGCGGTTGAGATATTTGGGAACGCCCTCAAGTTTTGATTGAGAAATCAAGCGAATAAAAATCATGATGAAAGCTTAGAGATGAAGCAAAATTTTAACCTCGAAAAACTTTTCTTCATTTTCCGGTTGATATAATTCTCCTGGAATAAACTTATAAACTTTACGGTCTTTCAAGCTGATCAACAAAAAGAATAATTGACAAAACAAAAATAAATCCCTCTTTCAAGTATAAAATGTGATGTTTATTTTTACAAGAACAAGAGTAGCTTTTTACTAGGCAAAAACACAATATTCGGGCAATAATTTCCCCAGGAAGTTTTTTTACGAGCAAACGAATTGAAAAAAAAACAGATGTTCCTGCAAGTTTTTGTCAATTTTGTCAAAAAAAAATCATTACGAGGTCAAACTGTGCAATCTGTGCATTGTAAGTGGTTTCTGCAACAGTCCAGAATCAGAATTGTCCCGGAATCGGCAACATTGCTACCTTTTGATCTTGTTTGCTGTTTCGGATTCCACGTACAAAATTTCTCCAAAAAGAGGCGAATTAGCGGAAACCGCAACAGTTTTTGCGGAAACTTGAACATTTTGTGGAGCCCTTCAATTATATAATAAGGCATGTGTATAGTAAAACTGAGCTGTTGTGGAATCAGCAACTAAAAACGGAATCCTCAAATTATGAGCGAACCCCGCAAATTGCAAGTGGAATCCTCAAATTCTAGGCGAAATCCGCAAACTGTATGTAGAATATTCAAGTCTTAAGTAGAATCCATTTTTTTTGCGGATTCCAGAATACCTATGTGTGTTTTAACATATCTTCGATTTACAAGGTGGTCATCAGCAAGTTCAATCTCAATTACTAGGTTGATCAGCCACTAGTTAAAATATAAAACATTCGATCTCAATTGCCGACCCTTACTTCAATCTCAATTCCTGTCAAATACCCAACTTCGGCTTATTAATTGTCAAATGCCCAACTTCGATCTCAATTCCTGTCAAACGCCCAATTGCTGCCAACTGAACAAACTGAAGTAAACTAATTCCTCAGTTCATTTCAATTCATCTTTATTGATTTAAATGCATTTTAGAGTGGCATTTTCGAATGTTCGCTCTAGTTGTTCAAGTTTTTTAAATTTTTTCTGAGCTCTCCTTTTGTTTGTTTACTCGCTATGAACAATTTTTACAGGCCAGCAAAACTTTCAGAACATAACACTACATGCTGCATACAAGGAAAAAAAGACGGCTAATGAGAATACGGTTAGTTTAGATAGCTCAAAAACAACAAACAGTCATAATAAGAACAAAAAGAGTTCAAATGGTTCATTCAAAGTCATAAAAATGTTTTTGAATAGACTCGGCGATATTATAATGAAATACATCTTGGTAGTTATCCTCGACGTCGCTTATATATAATCGGATTTTGCTCATGAGAAACTCTCGTTGAAGTTGTGCTCGTTCAATTTAAATGATTTCATCAAAGTGTCTAGCTCACGTTCAAGCTGGCAACGAATACCTTTTTTCAGCAAGCCGAAAATCCCAAAACTTATGGCATCCACAAATTTCTAAGCATTTTCTGAGCAATAAATTCTGTGCTATAAAATAGCAGCACACTGTGTGCATGATATACCAATGGCCTATCTGGTTAATGGTCTAGTTGACACCATTTTGAACGTTTGCTCTGTTTGTTTTTTCCAAAGCCAACGCATAATTGATTGTCGAAAAGGTCGCAAAAATTTGGCTGTTTGGGTGAGTAATATCAATCAGATCGCAGCTAACTTCGTTCTAAAAACCAAGCACAAGAGATTGTGTCAATTTTTTTGTAAGAACCTCAAAACTGATAAAAACATCTAATGGCTAAAAATATTCTTCAGCAAACATGTCAAGTTGACGTCCGCTTTTTCTATGATTTTCATTCCAACAAAGTCTCGTATCTTCGTCCAATTAAAAATTAATCGACCCGAGGCTTTTCTCCAGCTAACAAGATATTCGATTCTCGCTAAAACCAAAAAATTTAGAATCAGTTGCAACCGGATGAATTGCAACATAATTTTTCAGGATTTTAGATAGTTTTTCATAACAGAGCATCAGGATATTGGACTTAATTAATTAGTGCAATGGTTCACTTTTGATTAGTTAAATGATTATCAGAAATTATGAAAATGTGTATGATGATAAATTACCTTCTTAAAATTGTGGTCATGGTGCAATTTTAAATGGGGTGTGGTTTTGTGGCTAGTCAAAAAAATCGAGGTGACTCAAAATATCTTCATGCGGTTTTTTCTCAATGTTAATTCTAGTTTAGGGCGCTAGTGGGTCTATGTTTCTCTACTACTTAACCCCGAATTTTATGAAATCGTCGGGCAAAGATTCTTCGACTAATTTTCTTGATTCGGCATGAGAATCGTTTCTCAAATTTGAATACCTAGTGTATCAACTACCACTGCCTGATGATTCAAGTCCCGCAGTATCCTTAGGTTTTTCGATCAAACGAATTGTGCACTGGGACACAAAAGTGTCGTTGATGATAACTATCACTTTTTGATACTCCCAGCATGATCAAGAAACACCATCGAGACCCTCTCATTATGTCTGGTGTTGATAGCTTCTCCTTTCTCGGTTTCCTTTTCTGATGACACAAGCTTCCTTGTGTTTGCGGAATTTTTTTTGATCCAAGCTGCTGTGTTTTCTTTTTTGCCTTCTGGGATGATGAGGAAGTCGCTTCCCGGCCTTGAAGATTTTTTATCCTTTAGGCATCAGTCGCTGATTAATGATAAAATATAGCGCAATTTGCCAAGTGGAAGTGACAGGATCAGGGAATTGTAATTTTTCCTGCGCACGAAATTTTCTATTTATCATGTCTAAATCGCTAAAAATTTGTAATACAAGACTGAAATGAGGTACGACTAAATGACTTAAGTGAAATGAATCTTGGTGCGAGAATTGACTACCGGCAATTTCCCTGATGCAGGACATTTTTTCACTGATATGGACCTTTTCAAAAATAACAATTACATCGATGTTACAGTCGCCTGGTGTGCTACAAAACAAAAACGAGTGGAAAACTTTGAAATTATTGGTGGTGGTTTTAGAACTGGTATTATCGATTAACTTGGGCTTGATCAGAATTAAAGTCAGCTCTATTTTCGAGCTGCTAAAATAAAACAAATCATCTTCATCTTGGTCTCATCATTTTGCTGTATCTCATCAAATCTTTTCATCTCATGGAGGCATTCCATCTCATCGTAGCACATCATCTCAGTTTGCTTTAAAAATTAAGTAAAACTTACTCTTGCGCTGAAAACTCATATTCAGTGACATTCAGTTCTCCATTTGCAGTGCTTTTTGTACCACTGAGCCCTTCGCTTTTTAGTACCGCTGCACCCCTACAATCTTTCGCCTCACCGTTTTAACCGGCCTACATGCATCCGCATTTCCGTCAAAGACATGTCCTTTCAAGCTCCTCCATAGTACAGCCTCAGCATTACTAGCGATATCCAAGCTATTTGGATTCCTTTTTGTCAGGCTCACCGTATCCAAATTCGCGATGGCCAACAGAGCTTCCTCATTATCGGGAAATTGAAATACAACCACATGAACTTGAGAAAACCCACGGAACCATCAGGCGACAAGCCCACGGAACCATCAGGCGACAAGCCCACGGAAACACGAACGGTCGAGCCCAAAGGAATGAAAAATTGACGGGAAGCCGCAAAAAGGTTCATATAGAGCCAGAGAGTGTAGGAGAAGCAATAAGTTGATCTTTTGATAAGAAAAGCACGTATACGAGCATAAAAGTTTTTGATACACCAATTTTCGGAATATTTGTAAAGTAAATTTTTATTCAGCAACCTGATAAAGTCTCCCAAGTTGAAACTGACATTTAAAGAGACTCTCAAGGAGTCATTTCACAGTCTGTCGAGCAGTCGACTGATTGCGCTGATAAAAGAAACGGGACCTGGTTATACAAGGAACAATTGACACTATTCAGCTTCATTGTCATGTTTCTATTCACATGCACAGGAGGGCTCGAAAAGTTATCGTTAACACCATAGTACAAGCTATTATCCAGGTGTTTGTCGACATAGTGAATAAAAGTTACTAATCCAAACCAGCAGCCTGTAAGTAGTTTTTCAAAAACTAAAGACTGATTTGATGAAAAAATGACTAATTGATGACTCGATTTTATATGTCAACTTAATTGTCAATTAAAAATTACAAAACTTCACTCAAAGCAGAACTGGGCGACCGATGACCTCAGGATGGTGGCTGATCATTTATCGAAGCTACTGAATGATGGATCAGAGGAAGAAATCCACCAGCCTAAAACATACTGTCAAGGACATCGCAAGCTTTTCATATGAGAATCAGTCGTCTATTTACTCAAAGCTGGGTCAGCATATGTGACGGGAATTTTTCCACCTTTGGAAGACATAATTATGTATTTTTGATTCGGTAAGATTATATAAAGTTTCAGTTTGGAATCAGTTATTTGTTTTTCTTTTTCTTGCATCCAATCGATAAAGATGAATTGTTGGTGAATTACCAAGGCAAATCAGTCATCATTATCAATACCGACCAGTATTGCCTCCAAGCAGGAGCTCTTAGTTTATACGTAATGAAAATGTTGGTCCTCCTAGGCACGTGATCGATACTTCAACTGAGGACTGCCAAGTTCATTCATAAAGACGAACTTTCCCGGTAGTTTAGTGAGTCACGCCGTCCAAAAGAAAAACGTGGGCAATATGAAATTAGTAGAATTTGTTCTTTCCTGCACAAGTGAAAGATTAGTCATATTAAAAGCCATCAGAGACATAATACTTTTCAATCAACTGCGCTCTGACTAAAGGCACAATACTACTCAATTGTATTTTGAAAGCAGGTAAACACAGATGATTCGGAGTCCGGGTTAGTAGTTTTTGTGTCGTTTAGCATGTCCATGTACCAGAACTTACTTTGAAAACTCGCTTTTTCATTTTTTGTTCAAACCAAACTTGTTCTTTCTAACGGCGAATTTTTGACAGATTTTTTAATTGGCTGCTTTTCTAGATTTTAGAAATGTTATTTGTAAGCTCAGGTCCATTGGAACACTAGAACAGCTTTTGTTGGGGGTTAAGCAAAGGCAGCGTGCAGGTGTCGCACAGAGTCCAATTCGGGCACACTGGGCATAAGAAGAACGTAAACAGCGTGCACATTATGAACAGCTGCCTAACTCTTAATTGGCTGCTTTTCTAGATAGAAATAATTTTGGAAAAATTCTGTAATTTAGTAAGCTTAAGTAACTAATCAATGGGACCAGTACAACCTGTAAGCAACAGAATGCTGACCTCTCAACAGCACAACATAGCGAGAGACACTGTTAGACGATGTCCATTGTCAGAACGACGTTCAGGTAAGCAAAAAGTGGACTGCACAAAATATCCTGTCGGAGGCCAATGACACTGGATTGTGGACGAGAAGAAGCAACAAAAAACCATGCAAAACTTCATCTCCTCCAGCAGTACCTGGGCAAACTCAACAACAGTACGGAGAACTCAACCCTGCCTCGACTGTAAAGGCGAACAAACCGATAGATTTTAGACTGCTCTAGAACATTCCAGACTCTGATACACAAATAACCCGTGGCAGTCACCGCGATTATCATAAAGAATATGTTGTTAAATTCTTGACTCTTTCAAATTCGTTTTTTAAGCCCTGCTCAACTTATCTGTTTAGGTTAAGTACAGAATTGCAAATTGAATCTACTTATTTGTAGCCAAAAAGCCTTGAAAACGATTATGACTTAAAAAACTCACTTCAGCTCTGAAAAAACTCACAATTTTTTACCTAAACCCTAATTTTGTTCGCAACCATGCTTCAGAAAAATTTGATTAATTTTTTTGTGCGTCTTTTTTTTCGATAGAAAATGGGTCTATAGATATTAGCTGGATTGTTAAAACTGTAAAGGTAAACATAAATCATAACCTAAACCATATCCTATAACAATGTTTAACGTCGTTTTCAAAGTGGTCGAATTTGACGTTATACCTATTCAAACGTCCGTGTTTTTATTTCAGGCTTTGAATATTTTGCTTACAAATGATAACATGATAATTCGATAGCAAGTACCAAAGTTCCATGGAAGAAAATGAAATGAGGAAATTCATAAATTATGACACCGAAAGTTCCAGAAGAAAACTATTTTTGACGTAGGCATGAAAATCGATTTTTTCAGCGCACTGAATGAATAGCAACAATCTTCAAAGCATATAGCAGTATAGTTATAACCTATTAACCGCTAATCGGAAATTTTTTGGATCGGAAATTTTGGTGAAGATGCATCGCGTAGAGAAATTAAGTGTAATTTTGCCAGATTTGATGAAAATGCAGAATGAGAAAAAAATTTTCCGAGGATCCTGGTTATAAATTCGTTCTCCGTCTCGCCTCGTCCTACTCTGACAACCTTTGTTCGATGATTGCCTTTTCCAAGTGCCTATCACATAAGTTCCCATTGACTTTGCATAAATTCAGTCGCGACAAGCTGTGGCATCCTGTTTTGTTCAACAGTGCAACCAGTCAGATTCTTGCTAGCTGGCTGTGGTGGGACCAACGTTCTGCTCCGTAACGTATCTGCCGTTTTTCCCACGCCAGGTCAAAAAACTTGTCGAAGGTAGGAAAAGTCAGACATATCCAGAAATTGAAAAAACAAGAAGATTGAACACAGTAATTTTGAAAACAATTTGAAAACAGGTATTTTGTTAATCTGTCTTTTTCAATAAATCATACACTGTAAAGACAGGGCCAAATTTGCTTCGAAACTGAATTATTGACTCCGCAGTTTTAGTGTAAATTTCTAGATTTGAGTTTTGTTAGTGAAATCCACGTTTTAACCGCCCTGCATAAATGACGTACACACAATGACGTTCAGATTTTGCTCAGCGCACTGAATGAAAAAGAACCTTATTCAAAGCTAATAGCAGTATAATTATGTCATATTAACGGCTGATCGCAAAACTTTTTGGATCGGAAACAGCAGGGTATTTGCTCATATCAAATCGGGAAACTGAATTTTTAAGTAAAATTGACCGTTTCAACAAAAGCGTTTGATTTAAATCAAGTTCCAAAAAGTATGTTCATGAGTTTAGTTAACAAATGATTTCAGATTTGTTTGTCGGTTCCACTGACAATTGTTGAGTGTTTGTTGGTAAATTCCGCATTGCTTTATTCTAGCTACAGCCGTTTAAATCAAATTATGGATATTCCACTTACAATTGCGGAATCCGCTTACTTAAGAAAAATCAATTGTCACTCGAATACATGTTATTGAAACAAATGCGCTATCAGTGCAAAAAAAAACTGTAATCATAAACAGCCATACGGCTCCACCTCAGTTTTTCATGTAAGAACTAACTGGCATAATGCCGAGGGTATCACCTGGAAGCAACTCTGACTCAATTTTGCCCAAAAATGGTACAAGTAGGATAGTTCCAAAAAAGATATGACCCGGGTTGCCCACCAGAGAAGATAATGCGCAACCATGCCCATCCATGCATGATTTGCAAGGAAAATGACTAATCATACGCAGCACATACGTTGGTTTCGAACATACGAGGTTTATTTGCACTTTAAGGTAAGCAGAGGGAGTAAACTGAGAACATACTTTTTACTTTTGGAAAAACAATGCGGTGAAAAATGTTTTATTTTCAATTTTCTCAAAATTTTTTTTTTTTCATTCCGGAGCAAAGCTTCATTTGGTATGTCTTGAAACGAATTACAAACAAAACTCTGTTTTAAATAAACCGTGTCCGATTACCACAATTTACCCTAAAATTTGCATTTTTTTCAATAGTACTTCAATTAAAAACTTGAAATTATATTTCCATAGAAGAAAAAATTTAAAAGAAACATTGCAAAATTATTGTATTGATAATCTTTCAAATTTCTGAACAGCTTGTTTTGTTTGAGACATCTTTATGAAAGTTATTCAACCATCACCAAGTAGGCTTTCGGCGTCATCAGGTAAAGTTTTCTACATCGGATAATAATGTGCTTTGCTTGGGAACCAATTTTTTGCTCTGAACGGCGGAAAAAAGATTTTTACTACCAACGTCTTTGAGGTCGTTCAGAGCACTTTTTGGATGCCCACGAGAATATTGAATTTATTTGATTATTCAGTTTCTATGTTGCGCCAAATATGATTCTTTGTTAACCATACGTCGCGCCATATATGTTTCCATGGTATCCATACGTCGCGCCATGCATGATACCATAGTAACCATACGTCGCGCCATGCATGATACCATAGTAACCATATATTGCAAGCATCCATGGCGACATATAAATTATCAACAGTCCTGGTAAAAGTATCAATATTGTCTAATTTGAAGTCCCCATGATAAAAAAAATGTGCAACCATACGTCGCGCCATGCATGGAAAATGTGTTATTTTAACATATAAATACGTCGGCAATTTTTCAAGGCTTCCATGGAACCATGCATGGTGCGACGTATGGTTGCACATTTTGGTCAACCCGGGGAGTCATACAAAAACTCTAGTAAACAAAGGCTTACCATGATTTCAAATTCAGGCCTGAAAACTTTTCTCCCCATCTTGACTTTTATTTTAAGGACTATGCGACTTATTGCAGGAAAACATTTCACTGTGTTTTATCCTGCATCTAGTTAACTTTTCGTCAAAAACAGAAAATTACCAATATACAAAAATATACAGACAGCGACATATTTACAGTTAAGATTGAAACAACGTATAACATAACAAACAAAAATTACAGGCTAAAAATAACAAGTTCAGAGATAAAAAAATGTCTTCGAGACAGTCTGACTCCTTGAGTGTGCCGACAACCGAGGCAGCATTTCCAATTTGCAAAGCTATGGAAATTCTCTGCTTTAAAAACGAGGAAGCGCTGGGTTCGAAAGAAGTCTGAGCCAGTCTTCTTCCTAAATCACGCAAGAAGATCTCGGTCTCGCTTCCACAAGCTCCCTGTGTTTCAAATGCCACTGGTTGAAAGGCGTAGCCGTCACGAATAAGGGGTTCGTATTTGCGCGTTTTCAGAATTTCTGCTTCAGATGCAGCTTTACCAGCAATTAAATGGGGATCAGAGATGCGAGATGGAGCTAATCCGTCAACAACAGTAGCATCCCATAGGAGGGGGGAGCCACGAATCCATGGAGTCAGTGTCAAGCCATCCGGTCTTTTTGATTCGGTTCTACATAACCCAGGAGGTTATAGGACTGAAGGAATGTGAATTGGTCCAAGCGACTCTTTAATGATTTGATTTAGCATGGAATGTCTTGCAAATCTTCCGGCACTGCGAGAGCACGAAAGGCCATGCAAACCAGACGAATACACTTGTTTTCCGCAAACGCAACTATGCTCAACACAAACGGGGGCTCCTACTCGAAGACTGACGGAAATGCGAGGCCCAGAGACTGACAGGGAAGATCATTTAACCATGCTAAAATTGACCGTTTCAACAAAAGCGTTTGATTTAAATCAAGTTCCAAAAAGTATGTTCATGAGTTTAGTTAACAAATGATTTCAGATTTGTTTGTCGGTTCCACTGACAATTGTTGAGTGTTTGTTGGTAAATTCCGCATTGTTTTATTCTAGCTACAGCCGTTTAAATCAAATTGCGGATATTCCACTTACAATTGCGGAATCCGCTTACTTAAGAAAAATCAATTGTCACTCGAATACATGTTATTGAAACAAATGCGCTATCAGTGCAAAAAAAACTGTAATCATAAACAGCCATACGGCTCCACCTCAGTTTTTCATGTAAGAACTAACTGGCATAATGCCGAGGGTATCACCTGGAAGCAACTCTGACTCAATTTTGCCCAAAAATGGTACAAGTAGGATAGTTCCAAAAAAGATATGACCCGGGTTGCCCACCAGAGAAGATAATGCGCAACCATGCCCATCCATGCATGATTTGCAAGGAAAATGACTAATCATACGCAGCACATACGTTGGTTTCAAAAACGCTCAAAACCGCTTTTTAACGGAGTAAAATAGTAATAAAACGGTTTCTCATTGTTATGCAAGCTGTTGGTAAAATATCAAAAATTTTCACCATGCAAATCATACGTCGCAACATATATGGTGCTACGTATGGAAGAGATTTTTCACCATATATTTTTTTCTATAGAAAACCGTAAAATAGAGGTTAATTGACAAAAATTACTGAGAAAAAGTATCTGTAGTGCAAAATACATTTTAATTAGATTTTAATTTTTTTCTACCATGCAAACCATACGTCGCACCATAAATGGCGCTATTTATGGAAACGATGTTTCCTTATAAAAACAACTTTAATAGAGCAGGCAACAGCACAACCAAAATTGACGAAATTTTTGAATATTTCGAGGTTTATTTGCCCTTTAAGGTAAGCAGAGGGGGTAAACTGAGAACATACTTTTTACTTTTGGAAAAACAATGCGGTGAAAAATGTTTTATTTTCATTTTTCTCAAAATTTTTTTTTTCATTCCGGAGCAAAGCTTCATTTGGTATGTCTTGAAACGAATTACAAACAAAACTCTGTTTTAAATAAACCATGTCCGATTACCACAAGTTACCCTAAAATTTGCATTTTTTTCAATAGTACTTCAATTAAAAACTTGAAATTATATTTCCATAGAAGAAAAAATTTAAAAGAAACATTGCAAAATTATTGTATTGATAATCTTTCAAATTTCTGAACAGCTTGTTTTGTTTGAGACATCTTTATGAAAGTTATTCAACCATCACCAAGTAGGCTTTCGGCGTCATCAGGTAAAGTTTTCTACATCGGATAATAATGTGCTTTGCTTGGGAACCAATTTTTTGCTCTGAACGGCGGAAAAAAGATTTTTACTACCAACGTCTTTGAGGTCGTTCAGAGCACTTTTTGGATGCCCACGAGAATATTGAATTTATTTGATTATTCAGTTTCTATGTTGCGCCAAATATGATTCTTTGTTAACCATACGTCGCGCCATATATGTTTCCATGGTATCCATACGTCGCGCCATGCATGATACCATAGTAACCATACGTCGCGCCATGCATGATACCATAGTAACCATATATTGCAAGCATCCATGGCGACATATAAATTATCAACAGTCCTGGTAAAAGTATCAATATTGTCTAATTTGAAGTCCCCATGATAAAAAAATGTGCAACCATACGTCGCGCCATGCATGGAAAATGTGTTATTTTAACATATAAATACGTCGGCAATTTTTCAAGGCTTCCATGGAACCATGCATGGTGCGACGTATGGTTGCACATTTTGGTCAACCCGGGGAGTCATACAAAAACTCTAGTAAACAAAGGCTTACCATGATTTCAAATTCAGGCCTGAAAACTTTTCTCCCCATCTTGACTTTTATTTTAAGGACTATGCGACTTATTGCAGGAAAACATTTCACTGTGTTTTATCCTGCATCTAGTTAACTTTTCGTCAAAAACAGTAAATTACCAATATACAAAAATATACAGACAGCGACATATTTACAGTTAAGATTGAAACAACGTATAACATAACAAACAAAAATTACAGGCTAAAAATAACAAGTTCAGAGATAAAAAATGTCTTCGAGACAGTCTGACTCCTTGAGTGTGCCGACAACCGAGGCAGCATTTCCAATTTGCAAAGCTATGGAAATTCTCTGCTTTAAAAACGAGGAAGCGCTGGGTTCGAAAGAAGTCTGAGCCAGTCTTCTTCCTAAATCACGCAAGAAGATCTCGGTCTCGCTTCCACAAGCTCCCTGTGTTTCAAATGCCACTGGTTAAAAGGCGTAGCCGTCACGAATAAGGGGTTCGTATTTGCGCGTTTTCAGAATTTCTGCTTCAGATGCAGCTTTACCAGCAATTAAATGGGGATCAGAGATGCGAGATGGAGCTAATCCGTCAACAACAGTAGCATCCCATAGGAGGGGGGAGCCATGAATCCATGGAGTCAGTGTCAAGCCATCCGGTCTTTTTGAATCGGTTCTACATAACCCAGGAGGTTCTAGGACTGAAGGAATGTGAATTGATCCAAGCGACTCTTTAATGATTTGATTTAGCATGGAATGTCTTGCAAATCTTCCGGCACTGCGAGAGCACGAAAGGCCATGCAAACCAGACGAATACACTTGTTTTCCGCAAACGCAACTATGCTCAACACAAACGGGGGCTCCTACTCGAAGACTGACGGAAATGCGAAGCCCAGAGACTGACAGGGAAGATCATTTAACCATGCTGCAGCAGTCTTGCCTTGGTAACATAACAATCTCTTCTGTCCATTGCTGTCAAGTGCGCCGAAGAGTTGCGACGACAGAACCTTGTAGACCGGTGTAGTCCAAGATTTTTGGAGCTCGGGTGAGGCAGGAATCGATGTCGTTTCGGAGAGAGGAGACCACAGGTTGAAAGCAGATGAAAAGTCTATGTCGCTCAAGCTAGCGCCCAGGGGTCCAAGAATGGCCATGATTAAAGAACTGCAACCAGCCGCAGAAGCCAAGAAGGCAGGAAGCGCGAGGTGGAGAGCAGAAGACAAACCAAGGCCACCCATGGAGCTGGGAAGCAAAGACTGTAACCGACTTTTGGGACTTAGTCTAACGTTGACGCACTGTGACAAAGCACCAACAACTGAAGTGTCATACTCCTGCAGAAGTTTGCTTTCTTTGAAACAGCTAGACGTGCGCAGAAAATAAAGAAGCTTTGGCAAGCTCAAGAAGTTGCGGAGGAGATATAAAGCATGATGAGCTTCGACATTTATGAGAAAGTTGCACATTTCTTCAAGTTTTGACCTCTTGGCAGTCAGTAAATCTTTCCTGGCAGTTTCGCCAACAGGAGCACCAAGTATCACGAGGTTTTCCGGCTTCGTTTCCTGTATCCCGGGGCCCACCTGGTTGAAGTCTGCAATTATAGACTCTTTCAGGTCCTCAGTTGGTCTACCAAGAAATATAATTTCACACTTTGACGGATGGAGCTCCAGGCCAACTTCAGCAGCAGCACTGATAAATTTCTTCAGATCCGAAAGAGCTATTGCTGCTTTATCGCCAATATTGCCATCGTCGAGATACCAAGTATTCAAAACGGAACAAAGAGAACTAATAATTTCCATGATCAAATCAGAAAAGCGGGGAGAACCTTCGGGGTCTCCCTGCTGCACTCCAATTTCTGACATAATGATGTCTTCACCAAAGAAAAGGTAACTCGACGTCGCATACGACAGCACCGTGTAGTTATATATGTCAGGCGATTTTGTTCTAATACTTTCAAGCAAACACTATCTAGAAATAGAATTGAAAGCGTTGCGGAAGTCAACTTTCACCATGATAAAGTCTTCGGGTAGGTCCATAGTCATGAGGTTTCGGACAGCGTGTGCAGCAGCCTCGGCGCCTTTGTTGCAACCATATCCAAGTTGAAGATGCCCATAGTTCGTCTTCCGAAGAAACTTCTGAGAATGTCCTGCACATTTGGGCGCAAGTCTCCGAAGGGTATTGCCGACCGCAATTGGACGCACTCCTTCAACTTTCTTGCCAAGCGCAAACAGGTTGGCTGAAAAGAAATATGGCCGGAACTCAGCTGGCATCTTACCCGCCGCTAATGTCTTCACAAAGAGGTTCAGGCTAACTAGGAGTTTCTTGCCAGCTTCTCCGGTACATGGGGATATGAGATCTTTCAAAATTTGAGGGGGTCAATTTATCTGGTCCTCAAGCAGATCCACTCGGGAACGAAAGAATTTAGAAACTGCTTGCGCATCAACAACAAAATGCTGCTCTATAATATCTGGGGGCTGGATGTTTTCACGCGACTCGGGGTGTTTCCCTTGAAGTTTCTTGAGGGTGTCTGCGTTGACAGGCGCTAAAGAGTCATTAGAAGCCGCAATTCGGACAGCAGCTTTAATATTGCCATCGTTGATTTTTGTGCTGACCGCTCGAGCTCTAAGTTCGACATCACTTGGCGTTTTACTGCCTTTGGTGGGGCGGTTTTGAGCCTCAGAAACGTTTGAACACAAAGGAGGAAATGCGCTTGTTGATCTCTGAGGCCAACGATTTCCTATGTTTTTTTGCCTGTACGCTTCGGCTGTTGCAGACAGGAGAAAGCAATGCGATGGAGCTCGCACCATCTATCAACAGAGCTGGGGTCATCGCACAACGATCTCAACTTGGTAGATAGGAGTTCAGCGAGCTGGTTTCTGGAACCTTTGGGAATCCGTTTCAGAGTTCGAGGACCAGTATTTGTCATTTCAATTAAACAAGCCAGTTTGGCGTTCTCGTGTGGCTCATTGACATTGAGATTCTGGAAAAGCTGTGTAAGCCCCGAATCGCCATTTTGAGCCGACCTGCATTTACAGCACACGTATTCTGGAATGCCGAGAACAAGGACCTCCGACGTACCATCACACTTAAAATGATACCAGATTTTGCACCAGTCACACTGAACGCCTCAACTGCGTACATAACCTCCGTACCGGCATCTGTCTTTGCCACATTTAGTTTCTTCAGCCATATATGGACGTAACTAGTTTCATATGTGAATGAATATGAGTTCCCAAGATGATGATGGCTCAGTGCAACAACAGTTGGACTCCTACGGTGTTTGACAATTAATCTGCAAATGAGATGGTCGATGGAAAACTAGTGAATCTGGGTCTCTGGGATACAGCCGGGCAAGATTCACTTTTGGTATTTTTATTGTTAACTAAATTGTAGTCCAAGCGGTGCACCCTTCATTTGCGTGGCCTGGTCCAGTACATCCAATCTCGTGATAGCTTCCTTACTGTTCTTCCATTTTTGTAGACGTAACAATATTTGAAACTATTTAATAAGTTTATCACAACAATTAGGCTAATCTAGTTAACTAATATTCCACACTTACTACTTACTAATATTCCCCACTTACTACTTACTTTTTATCGAATTTCTCCAAAAACGACATTATGTATTTCGTCGCATTTTTTTCTTGTATGATTTTGATTTGTGTTCCTTAGAAACACTTTATGTCGCATTCCTTTTTGTTGGCGTTTTCTAAACTTTCATCCAAACCAACCTATGTAAATAATTGGCTCCCTATTACAATAGGGGATAAATAGTTAACGAGATCTTAATTGCTAAATTAAGCTAGTATTCGGCCAAATTGCCTCGCCAAATATCAGTGAGAAGGGTGAGAGGGGACTTAAGCTGAGATATTTTCATGAATCTCATAAAAATTTCGTAGTTTTTTCGCAATATAAAATCAATTTTTATAGATTTACTTATGGCCATTTTAAAGCAGATTTTTCTATCGTTTGAAACTTGTGATCTTAATTTTTTTACCATGCAGTCTCAGTAACTAGCCGAAATGCTGGTGTTCAGAAAAAGTGGGAGATCTTTCTTCGACTGTCGAAATTATTTGCTCGACCGGCGTAGTCGATCAAGAATAGTGCCTGTTCTGCTGCGTGGAAACGACTTGGCTTAACGTTATCGATGGGCAGTTCGGGTACTGATAGAGAAGGTTGGCGAATGGAAGGAGGTATCCCATGTGTCCCTTCTGCAGGCAATATCTTCGGGGATCCTTTTTTCATAGTTTGGGTGAGTAATATCAATCAGATCGCAGCCAACTTCCTTCTAAAATCCAAGCACAAGAACTTGAGTCAAACTTTGATGTAAGAGCCTGAAAACTGATAAAAAACAGCTAATGACTAAAAATATTCCTCAGCAAGCTCCACCAGAACAGCAAACCGGATGAAATGCAGTATAATTTTTCAGGACATCAGATGATTTTTCATACAGTGCATCAGCATATTGGACGTAATTATTTAGTTATATGGTTATCAAACAATATGAAAATGAGTTTGAGGATAAATTACCTTCCTTAAAACTTTGAGCATGGTGCCTTTTTAAACGGGATGTCGTTTTTTGGCAAGACAAAAAAATCAGGGTGACTCAAAACATCTTTATGCGGTTTTTTCTCTATGTTAATTCTAGGTTAGCCCGTTAGCGGGTCTTGCGTTCTCTACTAATTAGTCCTGAATGTTATGAAATCGTCATGCAGTGAGTCTTCGACTAGTTTTCTTGATTCGGCATGAGACTCGTTTCTCAAATTTGAATACCTAACGTATCAACTACCACTGCTTAATGATTCAAGTCCCGCAGTATCCTGTGAGGTTTTTCGACCAAAAGAATTGTGCACTGGGACACAAAAGTGTCGTTGATGATAACAATTCCTTTTTGATACTCCCAGCATGATCAAGAAACGCCATCGAGAACATCGAGCTTATGTCTGTGGTGGTTGAACAATAGCTTCTCCTTTCTCGACTTCCCTTTTCTGATAACACAAGCTTCCTTGTGTTTGCTGACTTTTCTGTTGATCGATGCTGCTGCGTTTTTTTTGCCTACTGGGACGCTAAGGAAGTCGCTTCCCGGCCATTAAATTTTTTATTCTTTAGGCATCAATCGCTGAATAATGATAAAATATACTGCACTTTGCCATGTGGAAGTAACGGCATCAGGGAATTGTAATTTTTCCTGCGCACGAAGTTTTCTACTTATCATGTCTACATCGCTAAAAATTTGTAATACAAGACTGAGCTGAGGTACGAATAAATGATTTACGTGAAGTGATTCTTGGTTCAAGAATTGACTACCGGCAATTTCGCTGATGCAGGACATTTTTTCACTGATAAGGACCTTTTCACAAACAACAATTACATCGATGCTACAGTAGTATGGTGTGCTAAATGACAAAAATTAATGAAAAAAATTGAAACCATTGATGGTTTTAGAACTGGTATTATCGATTAATTTGGGCTTGATCAGAAATGAAGTAAACTATAGTTTCGAGCTGTTATATTGAAAACAAATCATCTTCATCGTGGGCTCATCATCTCAGTTTTCATTAAAAAATTTCAGTAAAACTTACTCGTGAAAAATGTCCCACGCTGAAAACTCATATTCAGTGACATTCAGTTCTTCATTTGCAGTGCTTTTGAGTACCCTGAGCCACTCGTCGCCGCATAGACAACATGTTTTGCTCATCCGACACCGGTTACGCCTATGCGAGCACCCCTACAATCTTTCGCCTCAACGGTTTTACCGGCCCACAGGCAACCGCGTTTCCGTCAACGACATGTTCTTTCAGGCTCCTCGATAGTACAGCCTCAGCAATACTAGTCAGATTCAAGCTATCTGGATTCCTTTTTATCAAGCTCACCAATTCCAAATTTGGCATGGCCAACAGAACTTCCTCATAATCGGGAAATTGAAAGACAACCGTATGAACTGGAGAAAAGTCACTAGCTCACGAAACCATCAGACTACAAGCCCACGGAAACACAAACGGTCGAGCCCAAAGGAACGATCAAGCGCTGCGAAGCGGGAAATTGGTTCATGTAGAGCCAGAGAGTGTAGGCGAAACAATAAGTTGATCTTTTGATAAGAAATGCACGTATACGAGCATAAAAAATTTTGGTAAGACTTGGTAAACTAATTTTCAATTCAGCAACCTGAAAAAGTCTCCCATGTTGAAACTGACATTTAAAGAGACTCTCAAGGGGTCATTTTACGGTCTGTCGAGCAGTCGAAGGATTGCGCTGGTGAAAGAAACGGGACCTGAACCCACAAGGAACAATTGACACTGTTCAGCTTCATTGTCACGTTTCTATTCACATGCACAGGAAGGCTCGGAAAAACCCTCTTCAACAACATGTTACATGCTGTTATCCAGGTGTTTATCAACACAGAGAATAAAAAAGACTAATACAAAACCAGCAGCCTGTAAGTACATTCGTAAAACCTGTAGACTGATTTGATGAAAAAATGCCGAATTGATGACTCGATTTTGTATTTCAACTTCTCGCATCAGCCACAGAAGGCTAATTCAGCGTATGAAATTGTACTATACGGAGGCCAGCCCCTTTTTCAAGAGAAGCAATCTGAACTACTATGTTCAGCGGGCTTTCCGGGCACTAGAGACACTTCTCATTTCACATGGGAACGTCTTGTTCCGGTTTGCTCCCATTAGTTGATCGCCTCAAAAGCCAGGTAGATTATTATAAATTGTATACTGAAGTCAAAATAGAGTCCGACTCCGAATATCAGTGCATCTATTAGGTAACCATTTTCTTTTTTAAAGCTTAGCATTTTAAACCTGGAAGTGCCGAAGGGCTCTCTTGCACGTAAGGTGGCAAAGCATTTGCCTTTGTCTACCAACCGTAGTTCGAGATGGAGAGGTTGAAGAAGCAGGCTTCAGACTTTTACCCAAAATCTGAAAAACCACTCGTAAGAAGATGTTTCTAAGGAAAGTCCGAACCCAACAAGGCTCACAGCGTTAAGTACGCCAGGTGCAGCGCGCACAGATCTCCGCTCAGCAGATGAATTGTCAACTAAAAATTAACAAAATTTCACTCAAAGCAGAACTGGACGACCGATGACTTAAGGATGGTGGCTGATCATTCGTCGAAGCTACTGAATGATGGATCAGAGGAAAAAATTCAACCGCTTAAGAAATTCACCAGCCTAAAAAATACTGTCAAGGACATCGCAAGCTTTTCATATCAGAATCAGTCCTCTGTTTTAGTCGAAGCTGGGTTGGCATCTGTGATGGGAATTTTGCCACCTTTAAAAGAGGGACTTTTATATCTTTAACTCGATAAGATCATATAAAGTTTCAGTTTTGAATCAGTTAATTGTTTTTCTTTTTCTTGCACTCAATCGATAAAGATAAATGCTTGGTGAATTACCAAGGCAAATCAGTCATCATTATCAATGCCAACCAGTATTGCCTCCATGCAGGAACTCATAGTTTATACGTAATGAACTTATTGGTCCTCCTAGGCGTATGATCGATACTTCAACTGAGGACTGGCAAATTTATAAGAAGACGAATTTTCCCAGTCGTTTAGTGAGTCACACCGTCCAAAAGAAAAACGTGGCCAATATGAAGTTGGTAGAACTTGTTCTTTCCAGCAGAGTTGAAAAATTAATCATATTAAAAGCCATTAGAGACATAATACTACCTTTCAATCAACTGCGCTTTGACTAAAATCTTATTAATACTCAATTGTATTTTGACAGCAGGTAAACACAGATGATTCGGAGACCGGGCTAGTAGTTTTTGTGTCGATTAGCATGTCCATGTACCAGAACTCACTTTGAAAACTCGCTATTTCATTTTTTGTTCAAACCAAACTTGCTCTTTCAAACTGGGAGCTTTTGACCAAACTTTTAATTGGCTGCTTTTCTAGATTTTAGAATTGTTATTTATAAGCTCAAGTCCATTGGAACACTATAACAGCTTTTGTTGGGGGCTGAGCAAATGGAGCGTGCATGTGTGGCACAGAGTCCAATTCGGGTACACTGGGCATTTAGAAGAGCGTAAACAGCGTGCACATTACGAACATCTGCCTAAATCTTAATTGGCTGCTTTTCTAGATAGAAATAATTTTGGAAAAATTCTGTAATTTAGTAAGCTTAAGTATCTAACCAATGGGACCAGTACGACCTGTAAGCAACAGGATGCTGACCTCTCAACCGCACAACATAGCGAGAGACACTGTTAGACGATGTCCATTGTCAAAACGACGTTCAGGTAAGCAAAAAGTGGACTGCACAAAATATCCTGTCGGAGGCCAATGACACTGGATTGTGGACGAGAAGAAGCAACAAAAAACCATGCAAAACTTCGTCTCCTCCGGCACTACCTGAACAGACTCAACAACAGTACGGGGAACTCAACCCTGCAAGGACTGTAAAGGCGAACAAATCGATAGATTTTAGACTGCTCTAGAACATCCCAGACTCTGATACACAAATAACCCGTGGCAGTCACCGCGACTATCATAAAGAATGTGTTGTTAAATTCTTGACTCTTTTAAATTCGTTTTTTAAGCCCTGCTCAACTTATCTGTTTAGGTTAAGTACAGAATTGCAAATTGAATCTACTTATATGTAGCCAAAAAGCCTTGAAAACGATTATGACTTAAAAAAACTCACTTCAGCTCTGAAAAAACTCACAATTTTTGACCTAAACCCTAACTTTGTTCGCAACCATGGTTTAGAAATTTGAATAATTTTAAATAATTTTTATTTGACCGTCTTTTTTTTTCGATAGAAAATGGGTCTGTAGATATTAGCTGGATTGTTAAAACTGTAAAGGTAAACATAAATCATAACCTAAACCATATCCTATAACAATGTTTAACGTTTAAAAAAAGATATGACCCGGGTTGCCCACCATCGAAGATAATGCGCAACCATGCCCATCCGTGCATGATTTGCATGGAAAATGACTAATCATACGCAGCACAAACGTTGGTTTCGAAAACCCTCAAAACAGCTTTTTAACGGAGTAAAATAGTAATAAACGGTTTCTCATTGTTATGCAAGCTGTTGGTGAAAAATCAAAAATTTTCACCATGCAAATCATACGTCGCAACTTATATGGTGCTACGTATGGAGAGCTTTTTCACCATATCTTTTTTACTATAGAAAACCATAAAATAGAGGTTAATTGACAAAAATGACTGAGAAAAAGTATCTGTAGTGCAAAATACATTTTTATTAGATTTTAATTTTTTTCTACCATGCAAACCATACGTCGCACCATAAATGGCGCTATTTATGGAAACGATGTTTCCTTATAAAAACAACTTTAATAGAGCAGCCAACAGCACAACCAAATTTGACGAAATTTTTGTATATTTCGAGGTTTATTTGCACTTTAAGGTAAGCTGAGGGGGTAAACTGAGAACATACTTTTTACTTTTGGAAAAACAATGCGTGAAGATTGGTGAAAAATGTTTTATTTTCAATATTCTCAAAATTTTTTTTTCATTCCGGAGCAAAGCTTTATTTGGTACGTCTTGAAACAAATTACAAACAAAACTCTGTTTTAAATAAACCGTGTCCGATTACCACAACTTACCCTAAAATTTGCATTTGTTTCAATAGTACTTCAATTAAAAACTTAAAACTATATTTCCATCGAAGAAAAAATTTAAAAGAAACATTGAAAAATTATTGTATTGATAATTTTTCATATTTCTGAACAGCTTGTTTTGTTTTAGACAGTTTTATGAAAGCTATTCAACCATCACCGGGTATGCTTTCGGCGTCATCAGGTAAAGTTTTCTACATCGGATAATAATGTGCTTTGCTTGGGAACCAATTTTTTGCTCTTAACGGCGGAAAAATGATTTTTACTACAACGTCTTTGAGGTTGTTCAGAGCACTTTTTGGATGCCCACGAGAATATTGAATTTATTTGATTAATCAGTTTCTATGTTGCGCCAAATATGATTCTTTGTTAATCATACGTCGCGCCATATATGTTTCCATGGTATCCATACGTCGCGCCATGCATGATACCATAGTAACCATACGTCGCGCCATGCATGATACCATAGTAACTATACCTTGCAAGCATCCATGGTGACATATAAATTATCAACAGCCCTGGTAAAAGTATCAATATTGTCTAATTTGAAGCCCCCCATAATTAAAAAAAATGTGCAGCCATACGTCGCGCCATGCATGGAAAATGTGTTATTTTAACATAAAAATACGTCGGCAATTTTTCAAGGCTTCCATGGAACTATGCATGGTGCGACGTATGGTTGCACATTTTGGTCAACCCGGGGCGTCATACAAAAACTCTAGTAAACAAAGGCTTACCATGATTTCAAATTCAGGCCTTAAAACTTTTCTCCCCATCTTGACTTTTAAGGACTACACGACTTATTGCAGGAAAACATTTCACTGTGCTTTATCCTGCATCTAGTTAACTAATATCCCCCACTCACTACTTACTTTTTATCGAATTTCTCCAAAAACGACACTATGTATTTCATCGCATTTTTTTCTTGGATGATTTTGATTTGTGTTCCTTAGAAACACTTTATGTCGCATTCCTTTTTGTTGGCGTTTTCTAAACTTTCATCCGAACCAGCCTATGTAAATACTTGGCTCTCTATAGCAATAGGGGATAAAAAGTTAACGAGATCTTTTTAGTTAAATTAAGCTAGTATTAGGCCAAATGGCCTCGCCAAATATCAAGGAGAAGGGTGAGAGGGAACTTAAACTGAGATATTTTCATGAATCTCATAAAAAATTGTCGTTTTTTGCAATATAAAATCAATTTTTATAGATTTACTTAGGGCCATTTTAAAGTAGATTTTTCTATCGTTTGAAACTTGTGATCTTATATTTTTACCATGCAGTCTCAGTAACTAGCCGAAATGCTGGTGTTCAGAAAAAGTGGGAGATCTTTCTTCGACTGACGAAATTAATTGCTCGACAGGCGTAGTCGATCAAGATTAGTGCCTGTTCTGCTGCGTGGAAACGACTTGGCTTGAAGTTATCGATGGGCAGACCGGGTACTGATGGAGAAGGTTGGCGAATGGAAGGAGGTATCCCAAGTTTTCCTTCTGCAGGCAATATCTTCGGGGGTCCTTTTTTTCATAGAAAAATGTTTATTTGGACCATGTAATTAATTAACCAGCTCAAGCGGAGGCAATGTAAACAACCCGTCCTTTCCACTATGATTAAATTTTCCAATAAAATACCCAAAAGAACATCTAACCCCCTTCCTCCGTATCAATTATGTGTTATCTTTGCTAAAATTATAGGTTACTCTGACGACGACGACGACAGTTTCTTTTTTAACACAGTGGAGGTGGACAATTTTTTATCTGGTGGAGGTTCAGTTCGTCGAACCTTATCGTGACTCTAGTGATAGTGAGTAAGAGCAGCAGGGCAGCAGGTGGTTATGTCGGATGACTCTCTTCATCTGATGCCTTTGACGAGAGGGCAAGCGGGCATAGGCGTGGTTGAGCTAGAAGTCGAGGAGGGCCATTGAGATGGCTTGCTTATGGCCGACGCCAAGGCCGATTCCGAGGATCCACCGCCGTCGATCGCCTACAATTGATAGCCGAGCAATCTAAGTGTTCGAATTCAGAGTAATTTAACTTAGAATCTTGAAGTATTTTACTAAGTTGTTTTATGCCTAGATAATTACTGTTTTAGCTTTTTCTCAGAAGTCGGACACTGAAGAACGTGTGCCAGATGAAACCAAGTACGGTCAGAACATTCAGCCAATTAAAATCTTCAACGTATCATATCAAGCTGTTTCTCGCACCTACCTATTTTTGGTTTTCATCGTGAAACAATTTTAATCAGCAACTTTACTTTTTAGACTAAATTTAATAAGTTCCTTCAGGATAGTGCCTTAAAATAATTCCGACATGACTTAAAAAAATGATTTTTTTTGCCTACACAATTCGTAAATTCTTCAGTGCATCAAAATTCGTCATCGACCACAACACTGTCATTAACATTGACATTATCATTATCATTCGAGAAAAATAGTTTTTTAGCTGTCTTAGTCCATTATGGTCCATCATGGTCCATTAGCTGTCTTAGTCCATTATGATCCATTATGGTCCATTATGGTCCATCTTAGTCCATCATTTATATGCTTTTGAAATGAGCAGGCTAATTTGGAACTAAAAATCTCAAATTGATTGTTTCCAAATTAAGTTAAAGTTCATCTAATGTTCTAACAAAACCTGATGATTGTAATTCTTATCGGATCTGAGCATGTCGTTTATCACGCACCCAAATTTCCATATGGTTTCAACTAAATCTGAAATAAGTTTTCCAAAAATAAGGCTCATAAAACACAGATCCCGTCATCTTGAAAGAACTGAGCGATCAACCTAAGATGTTCTTCTCATATCTCAAAGTTTTCAGAAATTGCTACACTCACTATTCTGTCCTCATTTAATTACCTCAACATTTTCATACTTTTTTCTCTATTAAAGTCTGAATTTGCCGGTCACACATTAGGCTTTCCGTGGAATACAAATGATCCTTTCAATGGTGAGAAACTTAAATCTGCCGTTTCATTTCTGTCGCTTGTCATACAGATCACAAGCTGGGCCTTAATGAGCCTCAGCTCTCCAAAAGGATAGAATGCTATAACTTTAATTTTTTTTGTCATAAAGTTTAAGTTTTGGCTGCCTTGTTATGTGCATAGCCGCTTGATGTTCATTAAACTCTATATAAAGAACCGGAGAAAACAGAGAATGAGGTAACATTTAATGTTTTAACTGAAGGCGACAAGACGGATATCCTAACTGTCACTCTTTTTCCTGCAGGTCACTGCCCAGATTCAGTATTTATGAATATCATATAGTTTTCATAGAGAAATTTTTTTTAAATTTGCTATTTCAATTGGTATATTGGCCATAGGAAACCAATTAATCGTATTTTTGACGATTTATGAGAATCTGTTTTTTCTTAATTTTGATAATCTTTATTTTTTAAAAATGTTTTTCATTTTAGATTTCAATTTTTGATCATGTTGGAGTGACTCTGTTTAATGCAAGTTAAGTGGTCCCTTTTCGAAACAAAACTCGCCACGGTCAAATGCAACGGTTTTCACCAAAATTCAGATAAAGCCTAATAGAATAGTGAAAGCTATGTCTGGGAGAACCATTCGATGCTGTTATTATTATAACCCTTTAACTGAGGAAACTGTTTTTTTATACTTTTTTTCGATTCTGAAGTTTGAGTTTATTCCACCCTCCGTTGTCAGTTTGAAGATATGGCTTGAATATTAAAAACGCTTAAATATCGGAATTCAAACAAGTCAAAGGTGTGGGTAAAAAGTTGGGGAACGAAAACATTAATTTCAAAAAAAAGATAAACGCAGAGGTAAATGTAAACTATATCTGGAGAACATCTCAAAAAACAAACCAAAATGCATATACCAGCGGTGTGTACCGGAATGTTTGCAGCCATTGAAACGACCAACCCGCGCTGCTTTGGTGGAGATAATGAGGGCGGGGATAAGCAATGAAAACGAATTAGCTGAGATAAAAGATGATATAACGAAACAAACGATGTGTTTGCTCAACAGCATTCAAATACAAAACTTACCTTTCTTCTGATCAAACTGATCAAAATGCTCAACAACATGCAGCTTTAAAAACCTTATTCACTTTTTTTCGCACTGGATTTTCTTTCCGCTTGTTTAAGTTTTCCTTTTCAGTGTATCGAAAAAGAGGATATTTCAAACCAGTTACAGATCTTTTTCAAAAAATAAAATCGAGCGTTCCTTCATCCCAATGAACCTCTGAAAAATTTCGTCTGATTAAGATTTGTGAACAAAATACTGATTTCTGAACCAAATACTGAAACATCTCAACTTATTTACAGATGATGACATCTGAGAAATGTTTGTGAACTCCGCTGACGATGGTTCAGTCCTTGCTTTTAAATTACGTTTCGCGAAATCCGTTTACAGTTGCGGAATTCAGAATAGCTAGCTATATTTGCTTGTCGCGAAATCCGCAAAAAAATTGTTCCGACACCAGAACCGTCACAGGTATTTGTACGCGCAATCAACGTGAAATTTATAAGTAATCGACTTACATTTTGAAACATGTTTAAACACTTGTCTCTGGAATCCGGTAACATGCACACACAAAACTGTGCGCCTATGAGGTGCACTTTTTGGCCTGGTAATGAAAAAAAAACGTAATTAAAAAAAAAAACAAAAAAAAAAACATTTTTTTTGGCGTTAAAGTTTTACTATTCTTCAGCGATGGTCGGAATGAATAAATCAGCTATAATTAATCATGGTGCTCTGATAGAACTTCTATGGCATATATTGTATTGAAGCAATAGCAATATTGGGAGCGTTGAAATTTCTTCCTCATTGAAACTCTGCACCCTCTCTATACAAAGATCCCCCCTTTAGGTACTTTTACAACATCCATTTTTGAAAATATCCGTTGAATTATTCCAAAAAAGATATTTGTACTGTTTTGTGAGAGATCCGGCAAATGTTTTTCATTAAAGAGAAAAAATGACAAAGCAAAATTTTTCCCACTTCCATGGCTGTTGAAAAATGAATTACGCCATTTCAATCGTTCTCAGATCTAGCGGTTAATTGATTTATCTGAAACGCCAGAAGAACTGCAAATGAACCGCAAATGAATGTCTTATGTCGTTTTTAAACTTGAACCAGAGAAACACTTTCATGGCCGCTTTCAGTACAAATTTGAAGAAAAAAAACGGTGCACGCTTTGCTATAAAAAATTAGCATTTATAGCCCGGAAGCAGCTTTAAATAAGTTCAGATTAGGTCGTTCGAAACTATACGTGGAAAAATAGTACTAATGGGGGATCCTTTGATAAGTCAGGATATCGAATTCCTGTCCGCCTCCTCCTAAACCCGCAAATGCTTTCATCTTTTTCAATCAAAACAGTCAAAGACAGTGCTCGGTATTGTTCTTTACTTTAATATTATTACTCTGGCTTATGAAGAAAGGTTGAAACACAGTGTGGTTCATTTTAAGGTTTTTTTTCGTTAGATGTGACAATTAGTTAGAATTTTGAAAGCCAATATGTGCTGGTTTTTGACATTTAGGCAGCTCATAATTAGCAAAATCAAATGTTTTTATTCTAGTTTCAAGGTTTCCATAGTGAAAAAGACATTTCTGCTGATCAAGATCAATAATGGTTTAGAATTTTGTCAATTTACCTTGTTTGACTTGGGGGTAGATAAAAAACAAGGAAAAAAACAGTTGTTTGTCTGGAAAACTACTTATTCTGCCATGAAAAGAATTTTGAAGCTCAATGGGTGGACTTGCGAAAAAGCCAATAAAAAATCA